>NC_081849.1:85328785-85628785 GCF_963259705.1 Myotis daubentonii | reverse complement strand
CTCACGGCCCGTCGGCGGAACCGCGGCAGATTCCTGGGAAGGAGCGGAGGAGACGGGAGCCACCCCCCACCGCCAGCCTGTCGGTGGGTCCCATACCGGCTCATGCTGAACCCCTGAGACCACGGTGTGTCCGCTGTACCCGAATGGAAATGGCACACAGTCAGCGTCGGGGAGGGTTTTTATCTGGTTTCTGGGGGCACAGAGTCTCAGCCGAGTGGCGGGGGGCTGGGCGGGAATCGGGGAGCTGTGGATGTGCGCCCCGGCCATGACCTCACGCCGAGGCGGGGAGAGTCAGAAAAGCATCCGAGGGAAGCGGCACGGGCATCCTGGTTTGGGTGGAACGTGAACGCGTACGAGTCTCACGTGAAGGACACTCTCTCCACCGCCCTCACGATGTCCACCTTCAGCGGCCGCGGGGCCGTCCTGCCAGGGCAGCCGGGGGACACGCCTGTGCAGGCCCGTCCGGCTCACCCGCCCGGGGCCGCGCCTCGGCCTCCTCTCACGTGTCCCCCGCGTGTCCGCGGGCCGCACGTGACGTCGGGAATGAGGACCGTAGTCAACCAGACAGACGCCCGGTCCCGAGGCCCCACCCGCGGCCCCGCCTGGGCGGCCCGGGAACTGGCTTCCTATCTGCTGCCCTTTGGTTTCTGATTAGCTGGCTGGCTGTGAGTCACACCCTCCACCCGCCCCCCCCATGACCCCAGCTCCCTGGGGCACAGGCCTGAGGGGCGGGGCCCTGGAAAACGGGGCACGAGGTAACCGCTCGCCCGCACGTTTGGAGGCGAAGGGCTTCTCTCGGGCAGGTGGAGGGGAGCAGCCTATGCTGCCCTGGTGCAAAGAGCCCTGGGGGCACCCGGCCTCGAGCCCAGGCTGCCCTGAGCAGACGCCTTCCCAGCCCAGCCCAGCTCCCAGCGTACCCTCCTGACAAGCCCAATTCAGTGCTTTTCTCCCCTGAGGCTGTTTTGGCTGCAAGACAGACTGGAACAGAATAGCAGGGATTTGACACATAAAAGGACTATTAACGATGCGTCCAAGTTAATCTCGAGCCAGGAAGCCGTCTGGAGTTCAGCACCCAGGGAGCCGGCGGCACAAAACACAGCCGACAGCCAAATCCCTGCTCTGCCTCCACCACAGGAGTTGGCGACACGTGTATACGTGCATACACACACACGTGTACACACATGCATACACACCGTGCCGTGCACACATGCGTGTACCTTGCAGCCATGTATGGGTACACTTGCATGCACTTATACACAGCACACAGGTGCACGCACAGGCATGTGTACAGATGCATGGGGACATGCACACGCATAAAGGGGGAGGCAGTAGGGGCGTGTGAAGGGTGTGCTTGGATTCTCCCGAACTCCGGCTCCCTCTTCTATGGAATAAACCCACTGGCTGTACTTCTGCCAATCACTGAAGGTTTGTGCATTTTTTTACACACAGTGACAGCCTGTAGAATGCGCCGGAATTTCTTCACCACAGCTCAATTTTGTAAGCACTGACTGACTTCTCTGCCAGCCAAACAGGGCACTCCAGGGCATTCGGAAATATCCGGAATGTTTTGAACCCTCACCCCGACTCCCAGTGGGAGGAGGCGAGGACACTGTACGGTGATGGCCAAGCCTCCAACCAGGAGTGATGCCACCCGAACGCTGCGACGTGTGCACTCACGGCTGGGGAGGCACAGCTGCTGTCACAGGTGTGTCTGCGGAATTTTCCAGAGAGAGCCTACCTGGAAGGGTGCCCGATTTCAGGAGGCTGGGTGCAGGAGGGAGTGAACGGTCCGCTGGGCATCCCCGGCCGGCCTGGCTGCCTGGCCACCTGGCCGGAGCCTCTGGACCATTCCCACCCACACGAGAATGGCAGGTGGGCTGTGTGGACCCTCTGCTACCCTCCCCGCAGGCAAGAGCCAGCAGCTGCCCGTTCCCGGGCCCATGTGGGCTCCCACACGAAGGGATGGCAACCCCAGCAAGCCCCAGGCGGCCTCACAGCGGCGGACACTCCAGGTCACCCCACCTGGTGACCCTCCCCAGGTAACCCCCCCAGGTAACCCCCGCAGGACGCTTCCCGCAGACGCTCTCTCCTCTTAGCCGAGTGCAAGAGACAAAGCCCCCTGCCGGCTCCCCTCCTTTCGAGATGACATGACTCCCCACAGAGGGTCCCACCCCATACCCCAGACTCTGGGTGCCCCTTCCCCAGCAGTGCCTCCAGCCCGGCCGATGAGGGCAGAGAGCGGCCACCAGGGCTTCCTTCTAGGAAGTGGGGTACACGCCCACCTGCCTTCGCCTGCTTGTGAAGTTAGACTGTTTCCTCGCTGGAAAGCCGGGGCCCAGTCGCCCCAACCCCACTCAGCAGGCGTCGTGTGCACAGAGGAAGGGCAGGGACGGGGTGGGGGTGGCCTCATGCCCGTCCCGCCTCTGTCCTGCCCACCAACAACCTCGTGGGGCCTCTGTGCACCTGGAGGGAAAGCTGAGCCCCCACAGGGGTCAGAGTTTGTGTCCAAGAACCGGGGCAGGAGGGGGCTCTGCACAACCTCAGGGAGCCCCGCCCCAGGGAGCAGATCGTGGGCCAGGGCGTGGGGAAACCAGCCGGCTCCCCCGCAGCCCAGACACCCCAGGGAGCCCCAAGAAGGCGCGGTGACAACTTCCATCACACAGACAACGTCCCTCGGCTTCCAGGCCCACGGTGGGCACCTCCCAGTGAACACGCAGCCACGGGCCCCACACTCCTTATCGCGGGCGGATGGGCACGGGGGCCACGGTGGGCGCCTTCCAGTGAACACGCAGCCACGGGCCCCACACTCCTTATCGCGGGCGGACGGGCACGGGGGCCACGGTGGGCACCTCCCAGTGAACACGCAGCCACGGGCCCCACATCCTTATCGCGGGTGCATGGGCACGGGGGTCACGGTGGGCGCCTCCCAGTGAACACGCAGCCACGGGCCCCACACTCCTTATCGCGGGCGGACGGGCACGGGGGCCACGGAGGCAGGTCAGGAGGAGGCATGAGCGCCGTGAACGTTGGGTGCAGGTCCCACGGCCACACACGGAGGATGAGGCCAGAGGCAGGGCCAGAGGACAGTCCCACCAGCCGGGGAGACGGCCTTCCGGCCAGCCCTCCCTCAGGCCTTGGCCAAGGTCAAGGGCGTGACCCCTGGCGCCCTGACGCCAATCCCAGGGCTCTGAAGGCTGCTATCTGCTGCTGGGAACCAGGCGAGGCCGTCAGCCGGGGCCTCAGCCTGCGGCTCTGAGGGCCTGCGGGGACATCTGAGGACAGCGACTACCTCTCGGGTCTGTGAGAGGCACGGAGGGCGGCCTGGAAAGTGAACGGGGGGGGGGGGGGGGCACCTCGCTCTCTTCCTCCAGAAGAGGAGAATCAGCCTCCAGAAGGTTCCAATGGGGGGTGGGGGGTATGGGATGGTCTCCCATTGAGAAGATAGGGAGGCTCCAAGTGAGGTCACGCCTCATCCAAGGTCGTGAGTGAGGTCACGCCTCATCCAAGGTCATGGTGAGGTCACGCCTCTTCCAAGGTCGTGAGTGAGGTCACTCCTCACCGAAGGGTTCACAGTTCCTCCCAAGCTCTTATCACACAGAAACGCCAGAAGCCTCAGGCCTCCCACGTCCTTGGAGGAGCTCAGATCTCAGTGAGGAGAGAGAGGAGCACAGGGCACCCCTGCCCCTCGCCCCGCCCCCGACCCCAGACAACACAGGACAGACCCCCGGGTGGCAGGAGAGGCAGCGTGGGGCCAGGGTGCTCGGGTCCCTGCCCAGGGGGTCTGTCCGGGGGACGCAGAGGGACCGTCACACACGCACAGCCATCACGGGGCCTGAGCGCGTGCACGGACGCGGTCAGAGGGCACCGCTCCCCCGGGGCCTGTGTTGGGGATTATTCCGATTTAAACGGGGGTGCGGAGGGTCGTTGCCACTCAGCTCGCCCAAACCTCACCACCTCCATCTGTGAAAATCGCGGCCTCACAGGCAGCAAGGGCAAAGGGGGACCCGGGTAGCCCGGCTGCTGTGGAAATGGGGTGCACATGCGCCCCACTTTTAGAAAATGAGGCTCAGGTGCTACGAGGTTTCCCCACACAGCCCAGCACAGGGCCCCCTTCCTTAGGGCGGGGGCCCTGGACTCTCCTCGGGGAAGGGGGGACCCCGAGGGCGAGGCCTCATCACTGTGGCTGCACCCCGCTGCTCAAGCCAGCAGGACCCAGCACCCGGGGTGCCAAAGGCCTGGGGGCTCAGCCCCACCCTCCTCAGGAACGGGGGGGGGGCACTGCTTTTCCTGCAGCCAGGCCCCCGGCCCCGTGCCCAGCCCAGGCTGCATGGGCCTCGCTCCCTGCCTCAGGGTTTTCCCGTTTTCACCCCAAATGGCCCCAGTTCTTCCTCAACCCGGCCACACCCTCTGTCCCCCGCGGGCTGCGCTCTGGGGTCACAGGGACCCCCGATTTCCCCCTCAGCTCCCGCAGCGCCCCCCGAGGAAGCGGGGCCCGGAGCCCCCTGGCCAGGGAGCCCTGTGAGGAGGGCGCATGCGAGGTGCCCGCCCGCCTGCCCTCCACACCTGGCGCCTCAGCAAACGCCCAGGAAGTCGGCGTCCTGGGCCAGTGGCTCCGGGCGGGGCAGGGCCCGGGCGGGCCTTCCCGCTGGAGACGGAACATACTCTCGGGGTAAAGATTAACCAGCGGCCACCAGCTGGCCTGGGCCCGGCCCCGCCCCTTGGGCCTCCCGCAGGCACAGGCCTTCCCAGCGTGTCGCCATCACCACGTCCCGGGCCGAGCCAGAGCAGGCCGGTCTGCTCCCCGAGACACGGAGAAGCAGGGCCACCGGGCAACTGCTCCCCAGATCACAGGCGCGGCAGCGGCTCCCAGACGGGACCATTCACCCAAAGGAAAGCCAGGCTCCAGAGACAGCTCGGGCCTTTAGCCGAAAATAACACCAAGCAACCCGAAGGCTCTTTTTTTTTTAAACAAAAGCCATTCTTCCCGCTTTCTCATCGCATTCATCACGGAGTTTACACGATCTGTCAAAACCAGGGAGACGCCGGGCCCCTCGCCCCTCCCCGCGGGCCTGGCTGCTGCCGCGGGCTCCCCGCCCAGCGCGCAGACACGAGTGGACGCCGGCGGGACCCCATGACCAGGCTGGACGACACACGTGGAGGGGCTTCAGAGAGTCTGTGCTCACGTCCGGGGGGAGCCCACGGGTGCGAAGCAGGGGCCCCACGGAGCCGCCGAGCCCCTCGGCACCTGATGACACGCAGATGCGTCCGCCACGCGGCGAAGACCATGCGGCTGGAGGGGACGGTCTGACACCTGCTGCCGCGGGTGGGCCCTGGGGGCATGGCGCTGAGGAAGCCAGCGGTCACAGGGCAGGCACTGTGCAAGCCCACTGGCAGGAGGCCCCTAAAGCGGCCGATTCATCCGACAGAAAGGAGCCGGTGGTGCCGGGGCGGGGGGGGGGGGGGGGGGGGGAGCGAGTGTGTGATGGGGACAGAGGCCCAGCTTTGCAGGAGGCTGAGCTGGGGACGGACGTGGTAACGGCCACACAAAATGTGAGAGTACGTAGTGCCACCGAGCTGTGCACTTAGAAGTGATCAGGCCCGGCCGGCGGGGCTCAGGGGGTGAGCGCTGACCTATGAACCAGGAGGTCAGGGTTCGGTTCCCGGTCAGGGCACATGCCCGGTTGCGGGCTCCCTCCCCCGTGTGGGGTGTGCAGGAGGCAGCCGGTCCATGATTCTCTCTCATCATTGATGTTCCTGTCTCTCTCTCTCCCTCTCCTTTCCTCTCTGACATCAATAACAATATATTTTTTAAATAAAATAAAAATGATTAAAATAGTAAATTTTACGTCACATGTATTTGCCACAATCAAAAGAAGTTTGTGTTCTTTGACCTCGAGCGGCCTGGACGTCCTCCAAGGACATGACTGGTCGGGCTCCTGCCCCACGACGAGCCGACAGGGCTGACCGCAGGCTGTGGTGACCGCAGGTCCATGGTCGCCGCAGACAGGGCACCCACTGTGCTGTCGCCCACACGCGTGAGCGCAGCTGTGACGGTGGAAAGGCTGTCCCAGCCTCGTCGACGCCAAAAGGCACCAGGTAGTGCACTTGCTCTCAGCTTGTAAACTGGACACAGAGCGTGCCCGGCGCAAGCGGGGGACACGCTGCGGGCAGCACCTCCTTCCTGCGCCCCTTCTCCATCTGCTCGGAGACTGCGCGAGCGCACGGAAATGACGAATCACTTTGTGGACAAGGTCAAAGGACAACTTAGGAGCAACTTAGGACACGTCCATGATCTGAGAACCTCCTGCCCTGAGCACCCCTGCCCCCCCCCCCCACCTCCCGCCGCCCCTGCTGTCTCACAGGCCTGCCCGTGGGATCAGACAGGACGGACTCCATGCTCCAGCAGGGCCCGGGCTGTGGAGACCCAGGACCCCAGTAAGGAGGGCCCAGAGCCGCACGCTGGACAAACAGCCCAATCACACAAACCACACCCGCAGGGAGCGTGTGGTGAGTCCCGAGAGCCGGCCGTGTCCGGGGCTGCAGGGAGGGGACCACGGGGCAGTCACCGTGACAAAGGGCAGCTTTGCCCAGGTTTGTGGCTGCTGGGCCTGGCCGTCCCCTCCCAGCCGCCGCCTGAAGCCTGAACTGTACCTTTGATCCGTGTCCAGAATCATCCGTGGGGCGGGGGCGCTCAGGGAGGTGATGGATTACAACGGAGCAGAGCGCCAGGCCCCAGTCAATGGGGCCCTTTTGTTCAGCTCAGGGAGGAATGTGTGCAGAACTCAGGCGCCCGCTAATGGCCCAGCCCGGCCCCAGGGCGAGCAGCCAGATGTGGGCCTGCTCCCCATCCAGCTGCGGTGAGAGAGGGGACACCCCCCAGCGGGGCCCAGGGCCCTCCTCTCTGTGTCTTCCAAACCTCAGACCTGGAGAGCCGGGGCCCGTGTTCACCACACTCGCGGGCGCTACCACACAGGAGGTGCGGCCCTGGGCCCACCTGGAGGGTCCCCTGTGCAGGCGCAGCCTGGCCGGAGGGGAGCAGCCTGGCCTGGAGGGGAGCAGCCTGGCCTGGAGGGGAGCAGCCTGGCCGGAGGAGAGCAGCCTGGCCGGAGGGGAGCAGCCTGGCCTGGAGGGGAGCAGCCTGGCCGGAGGGGAGCAGCCTGGCCGGAGGGGAGCAGCCTGGCCTGGAGGGGAGCAGCCTGGCCGGAGGAGAGCAGCCTGGCCGGAGGGGAGCAGCCTGGCCTGGAGGGGAGCAGCCTGGCCGGAGGGGAGCAGCCTGGCCGGAGGGGAGCAGCCTGGCCTGGAGGGGAGCAGCCTGGCCTGGAGGGGAGCAGCCTGGCCGGAGGGGAGCAGCCTGGCCGGAGGGAAGGCTGGCAGCGGTGCCCAGAGTCTGATACACGTGAGAACAAGGCCGCTGCAGGGACACGTGGGGAGCTATTCTCTCTCCCAGGACAGAGGAAGAGGAAGGCAGTAGCCTCCACGTGCGAATTAGAGCCCGAATTAGAGCTGTGGAGGAAGGAAGGGCTGTACAGGGAGGCGCAGCCCCCCCAGCACCCCCCCTCCCGCCCCCAGGAAGCAGCTGCGGCAGGAACCGTGGACAGCTGTGGCCCGGGCTCCTCAAAACTTTGCCCAGACGGGGAGGGGGGGGCAGGTGGGGGGCCTTGGAGACCCCTGGTCTTAGGAAGAAGTCCCAGCACTGCAAAGGGACCTGGGTTCCAATCGGGGACCCCACCCAGCACCGCACCCCCACACCCACTCGCAGCTCGGGTCCCTAGGGATTTAGGGGGTCCTCACCTTCTGTGGACGATGGCCAGGCCCAGGCTCTGTCCCCAGACACATCTGGGTTCCAACCTGACCTGGACCACCAGGCCTGGGGCAGGCACGTTTTTTAAGCTCAGCGAGTCTCTGCCCAATCCCAAGAAAAGGAGGCAAAGCCACGCCTTGCAAGGCTGGGAGTGTCGGGTCATGCCCAGCAAGCCCCCAGGTGCGCGTGAGTGACCCCAGTCACAGGAAGGCCTGTTCTTGCAAGGTGACTGAGCTGGGAGCAGGGGGTCCTGCTGCCTACCCAGGGGACATAGTAGCAAAGGTGTATCTCCCGGAGGTGGTGGCTCTGAAGACTGCTCCCTCAGAGGGCCTTTTCATGGCCACTGACAGGGACACCAGACACATACATGTCTTTATTATTTAGCCCATTTGGGACAAAATATATTGATTCCGGATCACTACCTTCTTTTTTTTTTAATTAGCATAACTCTTTATAAAAGTCTAGGGGTCACCATGACGACCGTCAATCCCTCAGTGACACTCATGGCATCTAACTGGCCACCTGCCTCCGCTGGCCCCTCCCTCCTGTCCAGCAGGGGCAGCCCCAGCAGGAGTCTGGGACACCAGTGGGTGGGGCTGGTAGGGAGCAAGGTGGTGGCGGGACATCACTGCTCCCACCTGAGCTCCCTGACTCACGGCAGCCAGGATGGCGGGAGGGTCGCACGACAGCCAGAGCCAGAGGGCTGGCCCAGCCCCCGTCCTCGGTTCCCTGGCCTGTGAGAAGGGCCCCCACCAGTGCCGGGTCAGAAACGCTCCCGTCTCGGCCTCTCCCCTCCCAGGCCATTTGTACCCGCCCCCCCAGCAAGACCACAGCCCACGCACAGACTCTGACCCCGTGACCCTGAGCTCCCAGGGTCACATCTGCAAGTGGCTCCATTTGAAACCACGAGGTACCAAAGCTACTTATAAAGGCCAGTCTGCATCCAGAGGCACCAGCGGCCCGGCTTTTCCTTCCGCTGGGGGCTCCACCGGGGGAGGCCTGCTGTGAGGACAGGATCCAGGCACCTGGACAGGTGCAGGCCCCCCCCCCACCGTCCGGCCAATCCCCGGCACACGCCCCACTCCACGCTCTCTGCCTCAGTTTGCACGTCTGCAAAATGGATCTTAACCCCAACTACCCCCCAGGGTTGTCATTTGGAAGACATGAACGCAGGCAGAGCCCTCAGCACCAGCAAACACTCACGCACAGGCTGTGGCTCTGTGTCTGAGGCCGGACTGGCTCTGTTTCACAGGAGGGTCCCTACCGCCTTGTCCCAAGGGCAGGACTGTCCAGAGGCCCAGGTCCCCGCCCAGCAGCCCTCCCAGAACTGCCTTTCTTAATACCTGTTGATTGATTTGCAAATAGAAGGCCCGGGGCCCAAAGGCGGAAGACAAAACCTCCAGGACGAGCACATCCAGTTCCCAAGGCACCAGCCACGCACCTCAGGGCCGTCACAGCCCAACGCCTCCGGGAAGCACCCAGGCTTGCGCCCGACTCCCACACTGCACTGCAGCTGGGGTGAGCGCCCCGCAGGTCCTGCCTCACGTCACTGCCAGGAGCCAAAGAGGAGCGGGGCCTCTACCCCGGGATCAAAGCTGTGAGGGGCTGGGCGCCCTCGGGGCTGCGGCTGATCGTAGGCAGCCCCCGCCCCCCCCCCAGGTGTTCCCCCCCAGGTGCTCGCCGCCAGGTGCTCCCGCCCACACCCCGCGGCGCATTATGTTCCTGCCGGTTAGAGAGGGGGTCGCCCACTGGCCTCCCGGAACGAGGGGGCTCTGTCCTTCCCGCCACCGACTTTCAAGTCGCTTCCAGCAAAGGAGCCAGCGCAGGGCGCACGGACCCGCCCGAGACCCTGGCCCTCTTCCCGCTTGTCAGCGGCGGCAGCACATGCCACAGGTGGCCGCCTCCCCCGGCGACAGAGGGGGCGCAGGGGCCCTCCGCCTGCCCCCGCAGGGAAAGTGGGGACACACGCGCCCCGAGACTGCGGCCCGGGCGGGAGGCGTCCCGGCTCGGCTCCCCGCCCCGCAGTCCCGGACGGTCCTGGAGAGTGAAGTCCACTCGGGCAGCGGCGCTCCGGCCTGCGCCCCGGACCCAGACCCGTCCCCAGACCCGTCCCCCCACCTCCGCCCGCGCCCCGACCCCGGCCCCAGCCCCCAGTCCCGCCCCAGCAAGTCCCTGCGCGCCCCGATCCCCGCCCCGCGCCCCCAGACCGTGTCTCCACTCCCTGTCCGGGACCGCGGCCGAGCCCGGTCCCCTCGCGCCCCGATTCCCCTGCCCGCGCGCCCCAACCCCTCCCCGGGGCGCAGACGCGGGCGCCGGACCCGAAACAAAGAGGGCGGCGCGGCCCCTCCGGTACCTGGCGAGCGGCGGTCCCGCGGCGATGGCGCAGCAGCCCGGGCGCCGACAGGAGGAGCGGGCGTCCTCCCGGCTCGAGGCCGCCGCAGGGCCCCCTCGAGGCCGCGAAGGGCAATCGCGCCGCCCGCGCCGCGCTGGCCGGTTGGCCTCGCCGCCCTAACAGTGCGGCCGAGCGGGGCGGGCCGGGGTCCCGTGCGCCCCAGGGGCCTCCTGGTGGGGGCCGGGGACTAGGGGACCCATGGAGCAGCGAGTGTCCCGGGGCTGCCTCCCTCGTGGGCGGGCTGAGTGCTGGGTCCTGCACAACTTCCCTCCCTGGTCCCTCCTCCCCTCCGAGGACAGGGCTCAGAGTGGACGCTCCCTGCCCGCCGGCAGCTTCCAGGCCCCTGGGGTCCTGCCACGGGGACCCTCCCAGGCCCGGCCCCTGGAGGGAGGGAGGAGGCAAGACTTCAGGGGTCACGTGACTTCTTCAAGGGCAGCATCCAGAGAGGCCAGGGGCAGACAGGGAAGGAGTCCGGGCAGTGGGATGCTCAGAGCAGTGGAGGCAGGTAGATGCCGGCCTCCCCAAGACCCAGGGGCCCCACTCAGCTCTGCCTCAGTTTCCCCGCGGCAGAAGTCTGGGGAGTGGGCAGCAGGCTCTCAGAGACACTGCAGTAAAGGCAGGCCCTTCTGCACCCACAGGGGATGCAGGGAAACCCCAGGACACCAGGAAGCGCCAGCAGGAAAGCTCTCCACCCTCCCTCCAGCACCAGGGACGAGACTGTCCGCCACCCCACCCGGAGGAGGGCGGGCCTGGGAGTGTTTTAGCAGGAGCAGCCCCCATTCAGGACGCCACACCGAAACCCGCCCTTGCCCTCGCCCTCCCGGTGGGGCCCTGCAGTGCTGCCCCTGCTGGGAGCAGGCGAAGAAAGGGAGCTACAGGCAGGGGGCCGGGTTCCCCCTGAGAAGCGAAGTCCAGGCACTCAGATTCCACTCTGACCCTGCACCACCCCTAGGGAGACCGGAGGCCCCTGCCGTGCTGGGCGGTCGTTATGTCTAGAGACACGTGGCTCCCCCTGACTGGGCTGGCCATTCGTTCCACCTTCCAGGGGCCCGGAGGAGGCAGGACGCCCCAGAGAAGGAGCCTCCAGGGGTGCGGAGGGCACAGCCAGCTGACCCCTGAGTGGGGCTGAGGCTGGTACCTTTTTCTGTGCCCTCTTTATTGAGAGGGAACCAGGTTAAAGTCCTCCGTAACTTGCGCGGCTGGCGGCGTGGCTCAGGTGGTTGGGCACCATCCCATGCACCAAGAGGTCACCTGTTCGATTCCCGGTCAGGGCATAGCACCAGGTTGCAGGCTCAATCCCCTGCAACCCAGGAGGTGGGCAGGAGGCAGCCAATTGATGCCTCCCTCTCCCTCTTCCTTCCTCTCGTTCTAACATCAATAAAAAACATGTCTTATATAATAAAAAGCTAATATGCAAATCAACCAAACAGAACAATTGGCCGCTATGACACACACTGACCACCAGGGGGAGCATCTGCCCCCTGGTGGTCAGTGCGCTCCCACAGGGGGAGTGCTGCTCAGCCAGAAGCTGGGCTCACGGCTGGCGAGCGCAGCGGCGGTGGCGGGAGCCTCTCCCCCCTCCACGACAGCACTAAGGATGTCCGACTGACGGCTTAGACCTGCTCCCCGCGGGCTCCCGGACTGCGAGAGGGTGCAGGCCAGTCTGAGGGACCCCCTCTAGTTAAAAAGTAATAATGAGGCAGCTTGCCGGAAGTCCCCCAGCCGATCAGAGCAGAGCACCGCCCCAGCCGCCCGCTCCGCCGCCCGCTCTGCACAGCTGGACCAACGTACTCTTTGATGAAACACCTTCCCTACAGGACGGCTTCAGGCCAACACCGCCCATCGCCCGGCACCACGGAACCTGCCACAGGGCAAGGTCGTCTGGGTGGAATGACTAAGTGAACTTGAACTTCGTCGGGTCTGAAATTGACAGGTTTGCCACAACCTCACAGCTGGAAAGCTGGGGCTCTTCACTGCCCTCTGGCCGCCTCTCCTAATCTCCCCTGGAAGGCTGCCCTGACGTCCCCTGCCAGCTGGGACGCCTCGTTTCAGGGACCACATCTCGCACGTTCACACGGAGCCTGGCCTCGCACTCCCCGCGCGTCCCTGAGAGGGAGAAGGCACGCCGGCGGTGTCCTCGCGCTGACCCGAGCGCGGCCTCCCGGGCTCCCCCAAGCGCAGACACCCACATCCTCCCGGTGGGAGGCTCCCGGGCCAGGCCTCCCCACTTCACAGGCCGCAACCATGAGTTTCCAAGAATTTAAACAAAAGCGGGGCCTGTGGCAATTATCTGGAAGAGGGAAAGCACATTTTTTCCATTCTTACCGTCCCAGATACCTCAAATCCAAAAACAAAGTCTCAAGATGGAGCCGAGGGGAAGCAGCCCCCGCCAAGAGCCCTGAGCCTCCCGCAGGCGCAGGCGGAGGAGGGGCAGGGGGCTCCCTGTCTCCCCCCTCCCCCCTCGGGCCGCTCCCCTCCTCTCAGCCAGGCGTGCGGGGGCATTTGCTGGGAGCCTGTCGCTGCATAAGGATGGCCTCAGCGATGGCCAGGGGCCAACAGCTTGTGTCCCAGGACCAAGGGGGTATGTGGGCCAGGCCTTGGATCTGTTCTCCCTTTTCTTTCTGCCACTGAGCGTTCTTTTCCAAAGAGCCGCTTAAGGAGGCAGCAGGAACGTGGCGGGAGATGCGGCTTCCGGCTCCAGGGCACGGCACGGAGCGTGAGCACCGCCTGCGGGTCCCTGAGACACCGCGTGCCCCCCCCCCCCCCCGCCCCGGACACGCCAGCCGCTCCTCCCTGCCCTGCTCTCCCCGGACATGGCCTCACCTTCCCCATCCCAGGCCCACAGGGGGCCTCGGTTCCCCCCAGGCCCACGCACCAGCCTCTGCAGAACGGGGGAGCCCTCAGCCTGGACGCAGTGACCTCTGGGCTGCCGACCGGGTCCTGGGAAGAGGCGACAGTCACTCTAGGCGGCCGTGCTGTCCGGGGGCCAGGCCGTCGGTCCTGATGGGAGCCCCGGAGGGGGGACCTCACACCAGGCTCCTTCGCCCCGGGGCCATCCCCACAGGAGGCTGCTGCCTGTGTCCGAAACGGGTCACCCCAGGGTGTGCGGGCGCCCGTGAGGGAAGGTGAAGGCGCCGACTGCTACCACATGCGCAGCGGCGGAAGCAGCAGGGATGTCGGCCAGAATTTAGGGTACAGGCGGCAGAGGCGGGGGGCCGTGCGGTACATGAGCAGCTTATTCTCGTAATGTCACTGGCCAATTACTGCATGATTTTCCACATGAACAACTGTCAGCCGACTTTTGCTCCTCCCTGTATAACAACGTCTGACTTTTATCCCGAGGATATAACAGGAAAAATACAATCACTTTATCCACTGCATTTTATAAAATCAGACCGAGTGCACATGTACGCAGTATTTTATAACAACAGCAATCGAATCACAGATCTGTGACCGTCTGACGCCGTGTCCTGGGGGTGCCGCTAACTGGCCATCCCACAGGAGGGTGGTGGAGTCGGTGGCGGTCCGATCCGTGGGCTCCCGTTGTTCTCACGGGCACCTAACCCGGGGCCCGCGGAGGGGTGGAGCGGTGCGTGGAGAGGGGGGATTCCCGCACAGCGCCAGGGCAGGCCCAGGGGACCGGGTCGCCCAGCACAGCCTGCGGGAGGGGAGCCCTCAGGCAGCACCCTCAGCCTCGGCTGAGAACCTGTGTTCTCCGAACTGGGGGGTGGGGGCTGGCCACCGCCCCAACCGGACTGGAACCGCGGCGAGCTTGGGTCCCCTGGCCGAGCACACAGTCCTCACAACCCGCATGGCGTCCCCGTGGCCCCGGGATACGGTATTTCCCCACCAGAGAACAGAAGACGGAAGCAGCTACGCCAGGAGGCCAGGGCCTAGGGCAGTGGGCACAGAGCCCCTCCCCGCCACACCCTCAGCCGTGTCCTGTCTGGTGCTCACAGCCCCACCTGCAGGGCCCCAGACAACCACGCGCTGGGCCAGAGGGCACCGGTATGGGGAAGCTGGGCTCCTGCCCTCACTGGGCCCTGGAGGCTGGGAAAGCCCTTTGCAAACCCGGCCGCAACCCAGGCGGACATCTCGGAGGAGTCAGCGTGGAGAACCAGCCACCGCGCTGAGGACCAAGCGGGAACTGATCCCCGCCCGCTGGCTGCACAGAGTCCCAGCCACCACCGACACCACGCGTGGACGTGGAGGAGAGCCTGGGGCTCAGGTGCTAGAGGCCACGGAGGGGGCAGGAGGAGGAGGAGGGCTCCCCGGCCAGGGCCCCACCAGCGCCTCTCCCTGAGGATCACAGGGGCCGCAGGGCGCCTCGTGGTATCTTTGGCCACTTCCCACCTGTGCCATGAATCAGAGGCCGTTAGGGACTGAACTGTGTCCCCCCAAACCCACATACTGGGGTCCTACTTCTGTAACCTCAGAACCTGACGGGATTTAGAGACGGGGTGTTTGTAGGTGATGAAATAAGGCCCAGGTTCTGCCCTGACACTGAGCCCAGCCCAGGGCCCAGCGGCTCGCTGGAGGTGGGGGCCCGTCAGCCAGGCCCCCGGAGCCCTGCTCCCATGACTCGCGCTGGTCCCCGGGCAGGCCCGGGCTGGGGGGACTGTCCAGTCTTCCCGCTTCCACACTGGACGCTGCAGAGAAATGACCGTCAGAGCAGCAGCCGCTGGCTGAGGCTGTGGGTTTGCTGCGTTTTTGCACGTTAACAATCATGACTCTCGGGAGAATCACTCAGATGCTACTCAGCAGCTTTCCACGGAGAACCGACACACCTCGCATACGGGCGAGGCGCTGGGGCCCGTCCTGGCCCGGCAGGGCCTGTCCTCCCGGCCTCCGCGCAGACATCCTGGTCCTAGGGGACTCCGGCTCTGACCCCCAACCCAGTCCCATCAGCCTTTGGCCCGGGCCCGGCCCTCACAGCTCAGAGCTCCCGCGCTTGAGGCGGGCTTTCCATCCCCTAGCACCTTCCTGCTTCCATGCCCCGTGGCCTCTGCACGGCGCACCCGTTTCCAAGCCTCGGACCACAGTTCTGGGCAATGGCACCATTTTCTGCGGATGACGGGTCTGGAGGGAGGAGGGGTGAGCCCGCAGCCACCAACCTGCAGGTGCCCAGGTCCCTCTGCCGCCACTGGGAGCTCTGTGACCAGGAGCCGGAGCCTCCCTCAGATCTGTACCCGAGCGGGTATCCTCCATGCACACCGGCAGCCCCCACACTCAGCGTCGGATGAAACGCCAGCTGTGCAGATGCCACCCGCCAGCCACCAGGAGGGTCAGGGGGACGCTGGGAAGGCGCCCGCACCTCTGAGCTGGGCATCCGCCTCCCTGCCTGCTGAGCCCCTGCCGGGCCTGCCAGGGGCCACGGGAAATTAGGGCCCTGGAAGGTAAGACCAGAGCACTGTGAGTGCTCCCCGCCCCCCCCCCCTCCCGCACACACACCCAGACACGTTCCAGGATTATATATAAAATCGTACTACTGTGAGGCCTTGGCTTACGAGCGTCCCGACTAACGAGTTTTTTGAGATACCAGCTGTCTCTGGGCCGATTTTTTGCGTTGAGTTGACAGAGTAATTTGAGTTAACGAGCTCCTTAATGAGCTCGGTCTCAGAAGGAATTAAACTCGTAAGTCAAGGCCCCACTGTACTTTCCAACGTAAGACTCCTCCTAGACACACCTTCCTTCGAAACAGGGGGGTGGCTTTGAAAAGCGCACATGCACGCTCTGGGGAATGCATCGGCTGCTCTTGGAGGCCTCTCCCTCCCCCCCAAACCCCTGGCTCCAGGACGCCTCCGGTCAGCAACTGGGAGGCAGTGCGAGGGCTGCTCGGGGATGGCCCAAGACCCCTCTGACCTCAGGCCCTGTGCTCTGTTGGTTCTGGTTCTGGTTCTGAAGTTTGAGAGCGCCCCTCTGGCTGACCTGCGGCCGACCTACGATGAAGATAAAGCCAGGTGCTCTCCCTCCGGCCCGGCGTCTCCCTGCAGAGCTGAGGGGCCCTGCACCCCCAAATGGCACCCCTGTCTCCTCGTAACAGGAGGTCCCTGGGGTACAGCCTGGAGCCAGCAGGACGCCTGGAGGGGAAATCCTAGCACGGCCAGTGATTTGCTGTGCGGCTTGGCAAGGTAAGGAACCTCTCTGTGCCTCTGCTTCTTCCTGGCTGGTTTAAGGGCTCAGCACTGAGCCAGCCAATCAGCACGTGCCCCGTGCTGGGCTGCCAGCCAATCCCAGCCCTGCGGGCGATGTTGGCCCTCACCACTCTCCTGGGGCTGGAATGTGACCCGCACTCAGGGGAGCCCCAGACGGGAGCAGCAGAGATCCTGTGGCAGAAGCCGCTCGCTGGGCCCCCTCCCCGCTGGGCCCCCTCCCCGCTGGGCCCCCCTCCCCGCTGGGCCCCCTCCCCGCTGGGCCCCCCTCCCCGCTGGGCCCCCTCCCCGCTGGGCCCCCCTCCCCGCTGGGCCCCCCTCCCCGCTGGGCCCCCCGCCCCGCTGGGCCCCCTCCCGATGTGGAGCCAGGCCTGGGAGGGAATGGGGGCCTGCCTTCCGCACAGCCCTGCTGGGGGAGGGGCGGCCGAGGAGGATCCTGGCCGAGCTCTGCATTCCAGGCGAATTCCAGCCCAGGAATGTGCTGCCGGGGGCTGCCTGTTCGGTCCTGGCCGCCCAGGAGGTGTGTTGGCAGAGAGCTGAGCTCTGTCACCTGGAGCTTCGTCAGGAGCCCCCTTTCTGCTTCGCTGGGGGGGGGGTGCCTATAGGGGGATGGGGGGAGGGGGGGGAGCCTGTGTGTGTGGGGGGGGGGCAGGGAAGAATCTGAGTGAATTAGGAATCTGATGCCCAGCGGTCCTGGGGGGAAGGCCAGCTGCCGGCCCGGGGCCCAGCTCACTGCTCCCCCGCAGAACCGGCGGCCTGACCGGAAGTGGGGGGCACAGGGAGTGAGTGGGGTTCACAGCTGCAGACTGCTGTGCGGCCTGAGAGCAGCCTGAACACGGGGCGGGAGACAGCACGTCCGGTCCAGAAAGGAGGCTTGGAAGGAGCTGCACTCAACCCCGCTCCCCACAAAGGGCAGGAGACTCCCCATGTGCCCCTCACTGAGCCCCCCAGGAATCTCCTCTGGTGCCCAGGCCCCCACACTCACTCATTACTCCCTCACTCAGCCCCAGAGGCTGCCAAGCAGCACCCAAGAAACCCCAGCCCTCGGGGGGAACCCTGAGAAAACCCAACCCCCCAGTGTGGAACCCTGAGAAACCACAGCTCCCCATGGTTTCACCCCAAATCCCCAGGCCCACAGGGTTACATCCATAGAAACCGCCGGGGTCCCGCAGGCCATACTCTGAGAAACGGCAGGATCCCCAGGGTTGCACCCCAAGAACTATCAGGACCTCCAGGGTTTCTGAGCATGTGCAAGTGTGAGTGTGCATGACTCATGTCCAATATGTGCGTGTGAACAGACATGTGCATGTGCACACACACACACACACGTGCATTCAGAAACAAAGTCGTGCCCCTGTAGACAAAGGCAGAGTGGTTGCAGGACCCGTGGTTCCGGGGAGACCAGGCACTGCCTCCACTCCCTTCTCTGGCGGGGGGACTTCCAGTCACTGGGCCGTCTGGAGGGGTCCCTCCTCCCTCCCACAGTCGCTGGGGGAGGAGCTGGTGGCTCAGGGCCTCCAGCACTGGCTCCCTTGGTGAGAGCCTGGGGCAGACTTAGAAAACTATACAAACAAAGTCTTCCCAGTTCCAAAGTCTCAGAAGGAAAGCCATCGAGCAGCTGTGCACCACCTCCGTCTCCGGGGACAGGACAGCCCCCCACCCCCGTGGCCCCTCCCACGCAGCTAGCTCGCCACCCACCTCCCTCCTTGGCCCATTTCCCCGATTCCAACCACATTCCGACCAAGTTTCTACGGTGACTCAGGAAGGACCTTGGCAATAGATTTCGGGTCCAAGTCCAAGGCCAGGCACCAAGGCCAGCGTCTGTTCAATGTCCACCGTCTCCCCCTCAGCCACTGCTCCTCCCGTTTTATATGAGAAGCTCACTCCCAGCGCAGAGAAAACCGGGGGAACAGCCAGCACGTGCCGCACGCTCCCCCCGCCCCCCTCAACCACCCCCTCCCCCCAACCCTGGTCAGACGCCAGCCAGGCCTCTGTTTTCCTGGCGGCTCTCAGGCCCGAGCTCTGATAAAGTGGCCCAGCCAGTCTAGCTTCCCCCATTGCCCACAGGCCGCGGCCTGACCCCGGTGGCTGCGGGCACGTCACCGTCACCGTCACTGTCACCTCCTGGAGGGCTGCTTCTGTCCTTGCGCCCGAAAGAGCGGGATGAACGCCTTCCCTGTGCCGCCGCCGGGCAAGTTCGAAGGCAGAGGTGGGCGTCCAGCACTCACACCAACAGGTGCAGGGCCCCAGGCGGGCAGTGTGTCCTCTCCCCTGTCCCCGGGGCGGAGCCTCCGGACTTGCCAGGCACACCGGTCACGGGGGCGGGGGCTCGAGGTCTGGAGCGGGACCCAGATCGGGCACTTCTCACAGACCCAGGGCACCGGGGCCGCGGGTCTGGGCCGCGCCCAGGGCCTGTGCAGGAGGGAGGGTGGCAGCCTGAGAGACGGCGGGGCAGTGAGCAGTGCCATTCTGATGCCCCTGCCTGGCCCAGGACTCCCCCTGGGGAGCCAGGCTGCTCCGGGCGGGGCCTGGTCCGCCTCCGCCTCTTGCTGGTGGCCTCGCCCGGGGCGGCACTGGGCCACCTTGGGGTCCGTAGGTGACGGGCCACCTCACTGACCCGGAGGGCCCTGTGCGAGCAGAGCCTGCGTTTGCAGGAATTGGGATCGTGGCGTCGAGGCATCTGTGACCGCCAGCCCAGTGTGAGTCCGGGGCTGGGCCGAGGTCACACTGTGGGTGGGGGCCCCGGGCCGGCTTTGTCCTCGGACGGAACCGCAGACAGGCCGGGAAACCACTCACTCGGTGCCTTCAGCACCGGCCGAGCTCAGAGCTGTGTCAGCTCTGCCAGGTGCTCACAGCCCAGAGGGAAGCGAAATAGGTACAAAATAAAAACAAGTGGACCCACTCCCACCCCGGAGGAACCCAGAGCCTGGGCCCCAAACCGCCTCCTTCCCAGAGCCGCAAAGCCGACACCTGACTGATTCCTCGGCCACACTGTGTCCCCCACCCGAGGCCGCGACCTCTCTTAGCGGCCAGAGAGGAGCTGCTCTGGAGGCCTGGCCGGGAGGTGCTGGCCGCTGGGAGGGCAGGACTCCTGGCCTGTTTCAGCCTAAAGCCTCAGGCTCCCCACGGAGGCTCAGTGAGAGGCTCCGCCGCCTCTGGGCACCACACTGCGGATGGCGTTCATGCTGTTAATCATATTTAAGCCAAAAATGCGCCCTAGCCCCAGTGTGCCCCCCACCCCTCCCATCCGTCAGGGAGACACCAGGAATGAAATGGCAACATTGTAAACGGTCGCAGGAGCCAGGCCTCTAAAATAGACTGGAAATTACAGGACGCCAGTGGGACCCAAGGAAGCCTGAGGTTCCCACGGCCAGGCCTGCTGGGGTGTGGGTGTGAGGAGCCCAGCTCCCCCGTGTTCGGGAGGATGGGGGGGTACCCAGTCCCGGGCCCCAGGGAAAACCCAAGCTGGGTGCCTGGGTGCAGGGTGCGGGGAGCGGGGTGCGGGTACAGGGTGCGGGGTGGGGGGTGTGGGGTGCGGGGTGCGGATGCGGGTGCAGGGTGCGGGTGCGGGGTGCGGGTACAGGGTGCGGGTGCGGGGAGCGGGGGGTGCGGGGAATGGGGTGCGGGTGCGGGTGCGGGGTGCGGGTGCGGGGTGCGGGGTGGGCTGTGAGCTCCTGGCCTCGCCTGCCTCTCAGGCCTTGCGTTTGGCAGCGGGATGGCTGTGGGAGGCGGCTCTCGCGGTGGGACAGTGGTTGTTTGTGGGGACGGCGTGGCCACAGGTGGCTGGGAGGCGGTTACGCGGGTGCGCCCATACCATGGTCATTCGCTGGGCGTGGGAGCCCTTTGCTGTGTGTTCCCGGGAGGCACTGTGGAGGGAGGAGCGAGGCCGTAAACCCGTTAACGGTGACGACACTGACTAATGTCACCGAACGTTTACTAGGTGGAAAGCCAGGGGAAAACAAACTTTCAAAAAATGTGTAAGCCATTTGGGGGTTTCCCGTTTTATAGACGTAACGGACCAGGTTACGTACGCACAGGGTTAGGGGCACGGCCTGGCGACCCGACTCACATGCGCCCTGAGGTGTGACCACAGAAGCCCGTCGGCCCCGATGGCGGGAGAAAAAGGAAAAGAAACGATATCCATGTTCTTTGTTCTGCGGCCACGTTCTGTGACGGAGCCTCACCAAGGTCGCCACCGTCACCGCCCACTGTGCCCGACGCCTCCATCTCGGCCCCGGCGTGGTGCCCTCCGACCCCTTCTCCCATGGTGCCCGCCCGCCCCTTCCTCCTGCAGCCACGGCTCTGCTCCTGTGTCCGTGCGCGTGCTGCTGGGTGTGCTTTCCAAGGTCTCACGTGTGAGAGGCCACGCAGTGCGTGTCTTTCTCCGCTGGCTTCTCCCTAGCGTGACCCCCTCGGGCCCCTCCACGGCTGGCATGGTGAGACTCGCTCTCTTTACGGCCGAGTCGTTCCATTGTAGATGCACACGCCCATCCGCTTCGGCGCCATCCCATCACCCGTGGGTGGACTCCGAGCTGCTCCCACGTCTTGGCCACCGTGAAGAACGCCACAGCTGGGGTGCAGATGTGGGGGTGCGTGCATTTTGGGGGGGTAGTGTTTTCTTTCCTCAGATACACCCAGAAGGGAATCGCGGGTCGGATGGTGGTTCTATTTTTAACTTTTGAGGAACCTCACGCTGTTTGCATAGTGGCCGCAGCAGCAGCATTTGCATCTCGCTGACATTCACAGGGTGGGAAGTGGGGTCACCCATCCCCCCAACCCCACCACCCCCTCGCCTGTGGGCCTCCTGAGCCAGGCCGAGCACGGGTCAGACGACGGGCGCGGAGCACTGAACGCTCACTCCCTGGCCCTCACGGAGGAGCCGGGACGCTGTTGGAAGCTCTCTCCTCTTTACTGTACGGACTTCAGCCTCCATCGTATTGAGCCAGCAACGCCCCAGAGTTTCTCCCCCGAACAGATCCGGTGCCTTTAAGACGTGTGGAGCAGCAGGCCCGAGGCGGTCACAGCAGGTGGCACCTGCCGAGCCAGCCCACCTGCAGCTGCCCGCCCTCCCGCTCTCTCTCTCTCTCGGTGTTTGCTATTCTTAGCCCGGCCCCGACGCTTCCCGTCAGCAGCATGCAAAGCGAGGCTGCCGCAGCCGGGCACAAGGACAGCCTGCCGGTCAGCAGTGACGCGACGGCCCAGGGGCAGCGCTCAGCCTCCTGCCTGTGCCTTCTGCGTCCTGTGACAGCCGGCGTTGCCCTGCACGCTCCCCAAGGCCCTGGGCCGGGTCACTGTCCCCACGTGAAAGGTAGAGGTGACAAAGCAGCGCGGCCAGGCTGCAGAGGGTCATAAGCCCAGTTACTGCGTCCCCTCCTCCCCCAGGGACTCTGCTGGCCCTCCAGCAGCCCTCACGCCTGCCAGGAGGCCCTACGCTCCCTGGAGAAAGCTCACAGGTACAGCATCACTGCGGGGAGACCCAGAGGTGTGAGGATGGACACAGGCCCCCCAAGTAACTGGAAAGAGCAGAGCCACCAGGAGCAGCCACCCCGCCATCCCCACCCCACCTCACCCAGGCCCCATCTGCCCCCAGCCCAGTCCCCAGGGCCACATCTGTGCTGAGTGACATGTGCCCTCTGAAAAGCCATGAAGCGAACTGTCCCAGGATTGACAGGTGCTCTCAACACGTCCGCATAGAGAGCGAGGCCACCCGGCCGGCCTGGGACTGCCGTCTGTGAGGCTCCGTCCGGCTGTTTAAACAAACTCGAAAGGCGCGTCAGAGGGCCCGGTGACAGAGGCCAGGGGTGGCCCGTCCCCACCTGGAAAGGCCCAGGAAGGGAGGTCACCGGGAAGGGGGCGAAGGGCAGGGTGTGCCCATGCAGGGACCACCTCCTGGGCCCTCCGAGCAGGAGCGGGGGTGATGGATGCACCCGGGACAGAGACACCTCATGGAGGAGGTCTGTGCGAGCAGGTCAGGGTGGAGTCAGCAGCCACCCTAAGTCCGTGAGGCCTGAGGGCTGTGACCTGGAGCCCTCAGCTCCCAGCACTGGGCAGTCCTGCCAGGAGCAGGTCACTGCAGGCAGATTCGTGGGGGCAGAGCCATCAACTCCTCCCCCCAGTGCCACTGCCCCTCCCCGGGGGGCCCAGCCAGAGCCACCAGGGCCGGCCCATCATGCCCAGGGATGACCTCTCCAGTCCCTGTGCCCTCACTGCTCACTGGGGGGACTTGGAAGGCACTGGACACAGGACAGGGAGTGAAAGTCAGTGACGTCAGTAGTAGTGCCACGGGCAGAAGTGCGCATGGTGGGCGTGAGTGACGCTGGAGGGGACTGGGGGAAGGAGAGGGGGGCCAGAGGCTGCGAGGTCCCCAGCCTCTGTGCACTGATGTGGTGACACAGCCACTCACTTCTGTGTGTGCTGCACGGGGACAGCACAGCCGCACGCCACATGGAACCACACAGGCCTTCCTGGGATTCCCTCCAGATGCACCGCGTGTCTACACATCCTGGCTTCCTAACCGGCTGCTGGAGGCGAGTAAACATTTTAACCAGCACAGACGGTGCCGGCTTTAGCTCCGTGCGCTGTTTCATCCTGTAAGTCTCTGGCCCACGGCACAGGTGCCAGGGATGTTCGTGTCCTCCCTCCGGCAGTGACTGTGGGGCCGCTGGAGCGCCTGCTCCCCGTCTCCTGGTTGTTTAAACGCTGGGTTGGGCGTTCCCGGGCTCCAGACCCACAGCCCAGGGGATCGCAGTCCAGTTCAAACCCCCTTCTCATGGGAGAAGGCACCCCTGACCTGGCCCTGTTAGTCCACCTTCAAAGCCGTTTTCCTTCTCACGCGCCAGCACCCAGTCCTCGCTGGTCCCCCTCGCACTGACATCGGAGAGACTGAGTATTTGAATGTGAGCCCCAGTGGACCGGGACACCCGGGGTTCAGCCGGGGCGCAGACCCGCGCGGGCTGCCTGAGCGGGCGCTGCGGGCCAGGCCCATGCTGTGCGCTCGGCGCTCACGCCGCCTTCACAGGCGAGGCCGAGGCTCAGCCGGCACCGGACCGTTTCACAGAGCGACTGAAATACGGAATGTTAAGACAAAGGGCATCGTTGTTTGCCTACATCTCTTATACATCGTTTCGAACAGTTACCTAGGGCTGTTCTGGATCTTACTTTAAAAGATAGACTGGTTTGTATTATATGCAAGTAGAAAATTTGACTTTTTCCAAGAGCAACCCATAAATTTTTAAATCATCTTTCACTCGTATTAAACATGTGGTTTTTGCATCGCCAAGAATGTCCGGATAGTTTATGACGTTCAGAAACCCACAGCGCTGGTCGTTACTTAAAACACAGGTGCGGCGTCGGGGGGAGTGTTCTGCCTGAGTTGCTGTTCTTGGATATTTCGATGTAGAAAGCTTGTAAGTAGAAGAGCAGAACTTTGTCCTTGAGTCTTACACTATGATTTTCTCTCTCGTGTGTGATGGTTTTAACATTGCATAATATTAGTTCTTCGTTAAATCGTTAAAAATTTACGTCTTCGATATTTGCTCCCCTCCTGTGGCAGAGGGAGCGAGGGAACCTGGAACGGTGAGGTGTGGCAGGTTGAAAAGCGCGGCTGGGCAAATCGGAACATTCTGGAAGCCGTGGCTGGAGGGGAGAGCCCGGTGGAATTCCTGAAGGCTCACTGGGCACACGGGGACCCACTGGGCACTGCACTGGTGAGGACACACTGCCCACTCTGGGCACGCTGATCTGCCTGGCGCCCTACGCCGGCCACCTGGGTGGTGCTGTGCTGGCCACCTGCTGCCAAGGCCGCCCCACATGCACCCGACGACCTCATCTACTCTCAGGGCTGCAACTGTCATCTACCAGCCATGGGTACCCCAAAGGGTACCCCAGCCCAGGCTCTTCCTGAACCTCAGTCCCAGAGGCACCTTCACCAGGTCCTCAGGGACCAACCCAGTGCCCTGGCTCAGACCCACGGCTCCTCACATCTGCGTCCCCGCAGGCCCTGTCTTCCCAGCAGGCCAGGCTGGTGCGATCCATCTGCTTGCCTTCAGGGCCTCTGCGACCCCTCCATTAGCCATGAGTTTTGTTCTGTTGATTTCATGTCCTAGATTCCTCTCCAAACCCTCCATCTTCTCGGTTCCGCCACATGCCTCAGGTCAGCCGATCTGGCTAACTCCTGCCACATCTTTAAAATATATTTTAATTGATTTCGGAGAGATGAGAAGGGAAAGGGAGAGAGAGAAACATCAATGAGAGAATCATCGATCGGCTGCCTCCTGCACGCCCCACACTGGGGATCGAGCCTGCAACCACTCAACCACTGAGCCACACCAGCCAGGCTCGCCCACATTTCTTAGAAAGTGCCCTGAACAGGCTCGGTCCTTCCCGTGGGGGAGCTGGTCTTGGATGCTCTGTGGGGACAGGTTACCCCGGCTCCCTGGGCTCCAAGGTTATCCCCGGGGTTGGGGTCCAGAGAAGGTTCCGGTGAGAATTCTCTCGCAGACACCACTGGGTTGAGTCCCAGGCACATCCCTGCCATATGGAGTTCTGCACTGAAAAGTTCACAGTGTGTCTTGTAAAACCGTGTGGAATGCAGGCCGACTATAAGGAGCAATAAATCCCCCTCGGACTGCGTTCCAGGAAACGCTTGGTCTCCACCATCAGAGGCGCCTGCTTTTTGTTGTCAGAGCTTCAGGTCTGCGTGCATGGGTCTCCTCTGCTGAGGCGCCGGGAAAGGGGGACCAGAGTCGTCAGCCGAGAACCGTAACTGCCGGCTCTGCTCTGAGGCCACGGCCCGTGCTCCTCGGGGCTCCCTCACCCCACGGTGGGGGCCCCAGCTTTGTATCCTGTCATTACCTCCTGGTCTTCGCCCTCATGTTAGTACAGTGGGGCCTTGACTTACGAGTTTAATTCGTTCCGAGACCGAGCTCGTTAAGGAGCTCGTTAACTCAAAGTACTCTATCAACTCAACGCAAAAAATCGCGGAGAGACAGACAGCTGGTATCTCAAAACACTCGTTAGTCGGGACCCCCGTAAGTCAGGGCCCCACTGTACCAAGTTGCAACTTCACTTCCCCTGAGAGAGGAGCGTAGCCCTCTGCTGCGCCTTCTCCACGCCGCTGTTCCCATCTCGTTCAGACCCCCCGCTCTCAGGCTGGGAGAACGTCACTCTTCCTTTGTGTCCCCTTGGCACCCCGACTTTCCTCTGCCAACTCAGCTCCCAAACCACCCTCAGTGCGATCTTCCCGAGACTCACGTGGTGGGTGAGCTCTGACAAGTGAGGTTCTTACGCGTGCAATGTGTGCACATATGAATGCCCACATGCACGAACACATGTGAATGCATACGTATCCGCACACAGTGTGTACACACATGTGCATGTATGTGCATGTGTACGGATGCACATGTGTGTACATTACTTACCCAGGGAGAGAACGGCTGTGTTGAGCCTGGGCTTTGCTATGAGCAGCGAAGTACTCAGAGTCACACGCACCTAAAGGCTCTAAACACCCTGAGGGGCTGGGCGGAGGCTCGTTGCCTCTGAAACAGAGTCGGGTTTGTGCTGCAGCCGAGCTGGGCAAGTTCGAGTCAGGGCCCCGCTGGAGCAGACGGTGAGGGGCCACGGCGGGGCCCCAGCTGAGAGGAGAGGCCCTGCCCATCTCGGGGAGCGGCTGCTTAGCACCCCGAGGGGAGGTGCTGAGGAATGACAGCGGGTGGCATCTGCCACAGCCACGGGCGCTTCCCTTGTGGCTAAGGAAGGGCCTCGCACCCGGAGCTCTCGCCTCCTTCCTTATCTCCTGGAGGCGTCGTGAGAACTGGGGCCCGGGGTCGATGTGGGGTGGCCGCCGTCCCCAGGCCCCAGGCAGCTTCCACACAGACATCCTGTCACTGCCCACGGCTCTGGCCGCCTTTGACCTTGCTGTGAACCCGCAGTGAGGGCCTCTCCCCAGTGGCCGGGCCACTGTAAACACTCAGGATGATCGTAATGACAAGAACCGTGGCGGCTGCGGCAGGAGGCGGCCAGACCCCAGACTCACTGGGGACTGCAGGACGCCGGGTCCCGGGCTCGCGGGCACGGGGAGTTCATCAATCAGGATAATTAGGTGCTGCTCCGAGTATGTGGGATTCTTTGTCAGCGCGCGCAGCGTTTATGGGAAGCAGGACGATGGCTGACCACCCCGGCCACACACACAGAACTCAGGGCACGGACCTGGCACGGCGCCTCCTTCCCATGCCCACCCCCCCCCAACCTGGCCCCCCTGGACCACATATTCCTGTCCGTCCTCCCTGCACGTAGGTGGGAATGGCAGCCAGGACGCCGCTGGTGGGGAAGGCTCCCTGGAGATGCAGGCCCAGAGCTAGGCTTTGGGAAGGAGAGGCTAACACATCAGTGTCACCCTGAGTCGGGGCCACGCTGAGCTCCCCACGGCGTCACCTCCATCCTCACAGCCGGAGAAGGAACCTGGGAGCCCGAGTGTGAACCACAACCCCAGTCTCCACAGACCCGTGGGTCAGTCAGGCCGGGCTCTGCTGCTGTAACAAACATCCCCGAATCTCAGGGCTTGTTTCCATGCAGGCGAGGCCCCGTGCGGCCCGTGGCTGTGCAGGCAGCCACGCCTGTGTGTTTGTCAGCCCTTGGGCCGCTCCTGCATCCTGCTTGCCATCTCCACGGAGGTGGCCTGTGCCTTCCCACAGGGCAGACAAGTTCATGGAAGCCCCTCCTCCACGCACACCCGCATTCCAGCTTTCAGATGCCTGGAGATGGGGGGCCGCTGTGTGTCTGCAGGCAGTCACTGGGTCCTTCCACTTCCCACAGCACTCCAGTGGCCCACGTGGCCCTTCACCGTCTGCTCCATCGGGGCCCCGACTCAAACTTGCTCAGTGCAGCTGGGAAGTCCAGCAGAAACCAGCCAAGCCCACAAGGCCCTGCCCCAGGGCCCCGCCAGTGGTGGGGGTGAGGTCATCAGGCCTCCTGTAGCCTGAAACTTGGACACAGCAAGTCTCTGCCCACGGATAAAACCCAGACCTCCCTGCCTGCCCTTCCTTTGATCTAGCGGCCAAGGGCCGAGTTGGGCTGTGGACAGGATGGGAGCTAGGACCCTGGTGCCCATGGTGACTTTAGGATCAGCCGGAGGGCCCACCACAGAGCCCAGTTGCAGAGTGAGGCCGACAGGAATCCCCGCGTACCCGTCAGAGGGGGAGGTTGGCACCAACGCAGGTGGTCAGGGCCCCCATGGCCGGCCCTGGTCAGCTCAGAGTGGCGGGTGTCCTGACCATGACCCTCGAGTCGGACCCGTCCAGACCCTCTGGCTCTGAGATTGGAGCTGGGAGGAGGGGAGGATGGCGGGAGCGACGGAGGACCACGCCCCAGGCAGCGGGGGCACCGCCCCAGTGACGCGCACGGGCGCTGGAATCGCCCTCAGAAGGAGATGAGCCCTGTGAGCCATGTGCATGGCACACCCTCCCACCCAGCTCGCAATGTCGGCCACAAACTGCCCAGAAGAAGGGCCCAAACAAGGAACTTTAACAACAGGGTTGACCTTGAAGGAGCCCTAAGCCCTGACTCCTGTGGGGCTGGACCCCGATGCCATTATGGGGACACGTTCGCATGTGAGTAAAAGGCGAGGATGGCTTCCTCCTGGGCCCTGGTACCAGACGTTCGTTAGACGTGATCCTAGCTGTTGCTTGGAGGTATGATTTAGACGAGATGAAGAGGAGATCCGTGGACTTTGAGTAAATACAGCAGCTCACGCTCACAGTGTGTGGGCCTCGCCTCACCAGCCCAAGGGCTCCCGGGAAAGGCTGGCCTCCCTGAGCAGGAGCGGGCGGCTCCAGAGCCTCGGACACTGACTGCCCTGGAGAGCCTGCAGATGTGGCCTGGCGCTCACGCTCCACGCCTGTGAGAGCCAGTCCCCCGAGGAATCACACTCTCCCCTCACTCCCTCTCTGCCCCACCGGCTCCGTTTCTCTGAAGACCCCTGATAGCTCAGCTCATAACATGTGAGCTGACACAGAACCGTTTTGTTCAGAAACCAATGGGAAGAGCTCCATGTGACGAGGGCCCCCTCTGAGCTGCTGCGCAGACAGGACAGGCCTCTCCTGGCCGCAGGCCGTGTCTGCAGGACGCCGACATGCCCTTCCTGGACGCAGAGCTGCTGTGGACTTGCCCTCAGTCCGCAAAACACACCACGCAGGAGACCCCAGGCCCACGCCGAGCCCCCGCCCCCGTCGAAGCTGTGCTGCGCACACCCCAATACGGCACGAACATTCTCCTGACGTCGCCTCGGGCATGGATCACGCTGCAGGCGGGAAGCCGCATTGCGCACACTGACTTGGGCCTCATGGAGCATTCCCTGTTACCGGGTTACACGTGGGCGTTACGCCAACAGTGGGCTTTGACGGATGTGTAATCAAGAATCAAATAAAGATGCCTGGCTGGTGTGGCTCATTTGGTTGCACATTGACCTATGAACCTAGAGGTCACAGTTTGAATGCCCGTCAGGGTACATGCCCCGGCTTGAGGACATGATCCCCAGTGTGGGGCATGTAGGAGGCAGCTGATCAATTGTTGATGTTTCTCTCTCTCCCTCTCTCTCTAAAAAAAAAAAAAAAAAAAAAAATCAATAAAAAATGCTTTAAAAAAAGAATCAAATAAAGAGAAAGTTACAGCACAGAGTCACCCACTGGTGAAATGGTGGGATTTGGTGCCAGACAAAACCGGGTGCTCCCTCGGCACGTTCCTGGTGTGTCTGCCTCAGTTTCCTCACGGTGACCAGACCTGCCTACTTCGTGGCTGGTTAGAATGTTAAATGACCAAAGGAGATGCGGGGGGCGGGGGGGGGGGCGGTAAAATGGCCCGTGGAGCCAGTGACTGCAGATGTCGGCCCCTCTGAGGGTGTCGGTGGGAGGTCAGACCCAGCGGGACTGGGGGCAGCAGGAAGCATGACGCCCGGGCGCTAGGGCTTCCCACCCAGGCCGGCTGGCACCCCAGCTGCTGCCCGGCTGTTTTTTACCAGGACACCTGCTGTTTTCCCATGAAGCCAGCACTGAGTTCAACCAAGCCGAGCCCCCCCTGCCCAACTGACCATCAGCCAGACGCTCGCCCGGAGCCAGGTGGAGGCGGTCTGGCCGGACGGCGAAGGGCTAAGCCGATTACCGCACAGCGTGCCGGTCAGGGAAGATGTACTGTCCCCGTTAGCGGCGGCGGGCGGAGAACAGGATCTGCGTCCGGTGTTCTCGATGGGCAGCCCGGCCAGGTCGGAGCTCGGCACCGTGCCCACCCGTCACGTCCATCGGGGGTGGGCTCGGGCTCTGGCCGCTGTGCGTTCTCAGACCATCCAGGCGTCGCCCGTTCTCCTTCACTCTGATCGTCGCTGGAAATGCCAGTTTCCTGAGCGTTCGATGCTTTCCCAGGAGCAATCAAGGGGGAGACGATGTGGCTGCGGACCCTGCAACCTGAGTGCAGAAGCTGCCATTTCCCCTCTGAGTGCCAGACGGAACAGGGGGCCTCGAGGCGGCCGCGGCCCCTCGGCACCTCCCGCGGCGCATTGGGAAGGCCGTGAAATCGGAGGCACCAGGCGGAGGCGATGACCGACACCCCAGACACAGCCGGCAGCCCTTGATCCGGGGACACCCTCTCCGCTCCCATTACTTTTGATTGTTATTCGTACAATTTCCTTTTTATGCATCTTATGACGTAGGAGACATATAATGTGGGCCACATGTGCACTTTCCGCTAATGCTCAGAGGATCCAAGAATCAGGACAGAGAATTACAAGGCTATAAAAACAATCACATCCGGAGATCCACTAAGAGCTTTAGCTCCACATCTTCTCCCCAAATGTCCGCGTCCACAGAGAGCCTGCGCCCGGGGGAGGCTTTCAAAGACCTTTCACGAGGACTGTTTACAGTTAGAAGACCCAGACAGGCTCATGTTTAAAAAGATGTGAAGACTAAAAATGTTCCTGCCCAGAGAACTCCTCATCTTCCGTGCGATGTGTGCAGCTCAGATGGGAATCAGACTATTTGAACTAGAAGGTTTCCACTCTCCGGGGCAACACCCATTTCACAGAGGGCGGGAGTGTGGGAGACGGCGTGGGGCTTCCGCCTGTGTTCAGGCCTCGCTGCGCCACCCGAGCTCTCTGGCAGCGCCAGGCCTTTCGGTATCTCCTGCCCACCCCGAGCACCGAGACTCCAGGTTAGGGACTGGCTCTCGTCAGCACAGCGCCGTGACCACACATCTGAGGCATGCTCACCGACTATGGACACCCGTGTCCCCGGCTCTCCTCCACCCGAGTCCTTGTGTGACTCGCCCCCACCCCCCTCTCCTTCTCCCAAGGTTGCCGCTGTGCTGACCTCGAGTGTCATCGCTCAGTCCCGCTCAGTCTTGTATACAGTGCCCCACCCCCGTCCGCGGTGTTGCCTTCGTGGTTTCAGTTGCCAGTGGTCAACCACAGTCTGAAAATATTAAATAGAAAATCCCAGAGATAAGCAACTCATACGTTTTAGATCACATCCCGTTCTGAGTGGCGGTGAATCTTCCCACCCTCTGGCTGTGCTGAGTCCCAGCACAGGGCGTCAGCAGGCTGGTTGCCCGGGAGCAGCTCCGCGGAGGAGCCCCTGGAGACGCTGGGCTCAGGGCACGTTCACATCCGGGCCTCAGTGGAAGGGCCGCATTCGGATTCCAGACACGCAAAGGCCAAAGGAGCCCACTCCACGACCCACCCCCAGGAGACGCGGAAGCACTGCACTGAGCTGGACAGCAGGCACTGGCTGGTGCAAGGGAGCGTTTGCGAGAATAACCTCACTGGAAAGGTGAGCATCAGCCACGGTGCTAGATCAGCCACTGACAGAGCTGGTGAGAAGGTTAAAAGGCGCGAGGAGGAAAGTGACCGTAATTAGGACAGTGACGTCCGACCACAAGCTATGGGCCGGGAGGGGCGTGCTGTGGCCTGGGAACGGGAGGGAACAAGTTGTTATCCACTTAAAATGGAATTAGGCTGCTACCTGGGAGCTGACAGGCCCCACAAACTGGAGCACAAGGTACACGAATGAGGAACGATAAGCACCACTGAAGAAAGTCATCGAACCGCGAGGAAGACGGCCCGGAGGGAGGACGAGAGGAGGCTCAAACCTGCAGGAACCGCGAAGGACCTGACTTGCAGCGGGTGCACACCATCAATAAACACTTTAAATGTAAATGGACTCATTCTCCAATCAAAGACAAGTGGCGGATGAGTAGGAAAACAGGGCCCACCTACACGCTGCCTGCAGGCGACTCATTGCAGGTGTGAGGACACGCAGACTGAAGGGAAGGGATGCAAACAGAATCAAAAGGAGGTTGGAGCAGCTGCATGCATAGCAGCAAAATCAGCTTTCAAAACAACACTGTAATGAGAGACAAAGACGGGAGTTACAGAGTGATACAGGGGTCAATCCAAAAGAGGACCTAACATCTAAATAACAAAAGCATAATATGCTAATTAGACCAGAAGTCCTTCTGGACGTCCCTCTGGACAACCTTCCAGACGCGCCGGGGCCAGAGGGAAGCCAGTGCTGGCAGCCAGGGGAAGGAAGGTCTACTCTTGCACGAATTTTGTGCATAGGCCTCTAGTTTGTAACTATGTACGCACTCAACACAAAAGCACCTGAATATATAAAGTAAATATTAACAGATCTGAAAGGAGAAACAGACAATAATAGTGGGGGTTTTAATACCCACCCCACTTACATCAATGGACAAATCATCAGACAGAAAATCCACAAGGAACTGTCAGCCTTAAAGGACCTCACACCACATGGACTGATATACAGGACATTCCATCCCAAAGCAACAGAACACACATTGGTTCTCAAGGGCACACAACTCATTTTCCAGGATAAAACATATGCTCGGCCACAAAACAAGTCTTAATCAATTCAAGAAGATTGAACTCATATGAACCAACTTTTTGAATCAAATGGTATGAAACCAAAAATTAACTACAAGAAGAAAACTGGAAATTTCACAAATATATGAAGATTAAACAACATGCTACTGAATGACCAATGGGCCAAAGAAGAACTCAAAAGAGAAAGAAAAAAGCGCCCGAGATGAGCAAAGATGGAAGCACGGCATGCCAAAATGTGCGGGTGCCCAAAGCAGCTGTAAGATCAGAGATAAACGTCAACACAGAAACAAGACTCAGACAACCCAGCGTTGCACCTCAAGGAGCTAGAAAAGGAAGAAAAAATAAAGCCCAAAATCAGTAGAAGGAAGGAAATAATAAAGATCAGAGAAGAAATCAATGAAATACAGACTTAAAGGGCAACAGAGAAGAAGAAAAGAGCTAAGAGCTGGTTCTTTGAAAAGATAAACAAAATGGACAAACCCATAGCGAGACTCAACAAGAAAAAAGATATTGGACTCAAATAAAATCAGAAATGAAAGAGGTGATTGTAGTAGAGCTCAGGAAGTATGTCTCAGCGTTGTGGCTGTTGCAATGGTGTGAGCACACTCCACCATGACATGCTTCCTCGGCACACCAGGAAGTAGCAATGCCCGCCTGAACTAACTCCTAGAGCCACGTGCATAGTACCCCAGCCTTTCAGCCATTGGCGCCTATAGCAACGTGTCTCCCTCTGATTGGTCGCCTATAGCAACGTGTCTCCCTCTGATTGGTCCCCTCATGCTATATATACCCCTGTAGTTCCTAAATAAAACGGATCTGCGTCAATGAACCTGGTCCCTGGAGTCGTGCATGCAGACGCCCTAGCGTGTTGGGGCTCCGTCGTCCTCACCCCCGAGGGACCCCCTGCTTCATCTGGCGCCCAAACGTGAGGCCCCCGGAATGGCTGGACGGGTGAGCGACCCTCTACAGTAAAATGGGAAACTTTCCCCCTTCGGCGAGAGCGCCACAAGTGCGCGTGCTCCAGGCCTTACTGCAGAGCAGGCAAGTTAAGGTCTCTGAAAAGGAACTCCAAACTCATTGGGAGTATCTATTACAGTCCAATCTGTGGTTAATCGAGGCCCCCATTTGGGACCCCTCCACTTGGGAGAAGGTCTTGAAAAGGATTCGACCCGCTGAGGTCCACGAGGAAAAACCATTACCCCCTTCTCTGACATTCCGGCCCCGTCGCCCGGAAGCCGTGTCGCCATCCCTCCCTTCACCCTGGGCTCAGCTCCCAAACCGCCATGGTTTTGTTACTGTTGGTGGGATTCGCAAAAGGCACCACCAACTCCTCCATTCCACCTCCAACTGTCAACGGCTCCCTCAAAGGGCAACCTGTGCCTTCACTGACGCGGGCAAGCATTACTGTGCAGCAATAATAAAGTCCCCTAAAACTTCCACCAACCCCACTTACCTTAGATATACTTATCAAGGCTCAGCACAAGTAGGAGAACTCAGAGCTACAATATACGCCCTTCTCTACTGTCAAAATAGTCCAGTCAACTTATTCTCAGACTAGGGGCCCGATGCACGAAATTCGTGCACTGGGTGTGTGTTGCGGGGGAGTGTCCCTCAGCCCAGCCTGTCCCCTCTCACATACTGGGAGCCCTCAGGCGTTGACCCCCATCACCCTCCAATTGCAGGATCGGCCCCTTGCCCAGGCCTGACGCCTCGGACAGAGGTGTCAGGCCTGGGCAGGGGACCCTGATTTCCCCCCATCACTGGTTTGCCCCCAGCCAGGCCTGATGCCTCTGGCCCAGGCATCAGGCCTGGGCAGGGGACCCCCAGACCCCTCCAATTGCTGGCTCTGCCCCTTGCCCAGGCCTGATGCCTCGGCCAGAGGCGTAGACCCCCATCACCCTCCAATCACCTGATCGGCCCCTTGCCCAGGCCTGACGCCTCTGCCAGAGGTGTCAGGCTTGGACAGGGGACCCCCATCTCCCCCCGATCACTGGCTCTGGCCCCTGCCCAGGCCTGAGGCCTCTGGCCCAGGAATCATGCCTGGGCAGGGGACCCCCATCTCCCTCTGATCACTTGCTCCACCCCCCGCCCAAGCCTGACGCCTCTGACCCAGGCTTCAGGCCTGGGCAAGGGGACCATCATATCCCCCCAATCCCCGGCTCAGCCCCCCGCCCAGGCCTGATGCCTCGGCCAGAGGAGTTGACCCTCATCACCCTCCAATCACCAATCACCGGATCAGCCCCTTGACCAGGCCTGAGGCCTCCGGCAGAGGTGTCAGGCCTGGGCAGGGGACCCCCAGCTACCCGCGGTTGCAGGCTCCGCCCCTGCCCAGGCCTAACGCCTCTGGCTGAGGCGTCCGGCTCAGGCAGCGGGGACCCGCAGCTGCAGCGGCCCCGCGATCGTGGGCTCCGCTTTAGGCCCAGGCAAGGGACCCCTAGCTCCCAGGACTGCCAGCTTCAACCGTGCCCAGCTCCCATCGCTGGCTCCACCCCTACTTCCTGCTATCACTGGCCAGGGCGGCAAAGGCGCCTGATTCTCCAATCATGGCTAGGGGGCAGGGCAAAGGCGGCCCCAAGGCCGCCTTTGCCCTGCCCCCCAGCTCTTAGCTCCCCCCTGGGTTTCCGATCACTGTCAGTGGCAGGGGGCTTCTTCCTGCTTTCCCTTCACCTCCCTGCATTGTGCCTACATATGCAAATTAACCGCCATCTTGTTGGCAGTTAACTGCCAATCTTAGTTGGCAGTTAACTGCCAATCATAGTTGGCAGTTAATTTGCATATAGCCCTGATTAGCCAATGAAAAGGGTATCGTCGTACGCCAATTACCATTTTTCTCTTTTATTAGTGTTGATAGTGCTTACGCGATGCATATGGCAATAAATATAAGGTATTCCACCTTAAGAGTTAAAGATACCCCGCTAGATCAGAGCCTCCAACTCCTAAAGGACAGCCTAGAGAACCGTAAACAGCCCTGGTATATCCAACACTTACGGTCTCATACTGGCCTACCAGGCCCACCTTCCCTAGGCAACGCAGAAGCGGACAAGCTAGTTTTTACCCTACAACCCATAGAAGAGGCCAGACTCCTACACACCAAATTTCATATGTCAGCCTCCTCTCTCCATAAGCTCTTCCCCCATCTGTCCCTAGCTCAGTGCAAGCACCTCATACGTGCTTGCCGATCCTGCGGCCCTCTACTACCCCTCGGGCCTTTACAACCCAGAGGGGCCAATCCCCGAGGACTACAGCCCAATGCCATATGGCAAGCAGATGTCACGCATGTCCCAGCATTTGGCAAATTGAAATATGTCCACACAGTCATAGATACTTGCTCAGGAGCTACGTTCACCCAGGCCCAAACGGGGGAAAAAGTCAAACATAGCATTGCCACCTTCAAGGCTGCCTTTCTCATCCTTGGATTCTCGTGGGAGGTAAAAACTGACAATGGACCATGCTACACCAGCACTCTATTTCAAGACTTCTTAAAATCACACGACATCAAGCACACCATGGGCATCCCCTATAACCCCCAGGGACAGGCAATTATTGAAAGACTACACAGGGAACTCAAGGCCCAACTGATTAAAGAAAAAGGGGGAGTGATAGGGAGAAATCCTCATACACTGCTAACCCAAGCCTTAACTGCCCTCAATTATTTTCATGTTGATGAGCATGGATTAACCCCTATGTATGAACATTGGGGAGGACTCCGGGACATTCCAACACCTCTTCCTTTGGTCCGGCGGAGAGACCCACTCACTGGAGCCTGGAAAGGCCCCGACCCGCTCTTAACCCAGGGGAGAGGGTTTGCTTGTATTTTTCCAGAAGGTGACAAAAGTCCCGCATGGATCCCTGCTCGTGACGTCAAACCCTACACCATCAACGATGAGCCCTGGATCGCCACCATCGCCCCCCGTGGAGGAAATGGAGGACCTGACCATAGAAGAGAACCAGCCCCGACGGCGCAGACGACCTAGACACCAACGAGCTCACCCCATCACCTGGGGTGACATCAAGGCTCTACAAGACCAAGCGGCGCGCATGGCACCAGAGGGGAACCCGTCGGCAGGAACGTTATTCTTATTAATGTGTGCTCTCATCACAGCTAATAGCACGGGTGCACACAGATAAGGACTGTGGACTGTGATACCTCACCCTGGCCTTCTCATGCCAGTTAGTGTTTCCCAGTTTCCAGTGGCACGTGCCTCTGCTACTCCTTTTACCCGTCTATAAGGCCACCCTTCTATCTCCTTCTGAGTAGTGACAACTCCTTTGCTTTGGCGTTAATTAGAAAGGAATGGGGAGATGTAGTAGAGCTCAGGAAGTATGTCTCAGCGCTGTGGCTGTTGCAATGGTGTGAGCACCTCCACCATGACATGCTTCCTCGGCACACCAGGAAGTAGCAATGCCCACCTGAACTAACTCCTAGAGCCACATGCACAGTACCCCAGCCTTTCAGCCATTGGTCGCCTATAGCAATGTGTCTCCCTCTGATTGGTCGCCTATAGCAATGTGTCTCCCTCTGATTGGTCGCCTATAGCAACGTGTCTCCCCATGATTGGTCCCCTCATGCTATATATACCCCTGTAGTTCCTCAATTAAATGGATCTGCGTCAATGAACCTGGTCCCCGGAGTCGTGCATGCAGACGCCCTAGCGCATTGGGGCTCCGTCGTCCTCACCCCTGAGGGACCCCCTGCTTCAGGTGATGTTATAAAATATCACAGAAATACACAGGAGTGTAAGAGACTATGATGAACAATGATATGCCAACAAACTGGACAACCTGGAAGAAATTATTAAATTCCTATAAACATTAACCCATCAAGACCAAATCAGGATTAAGCAGAAATCTGAATAGCCCGGTGACTAGTAAGGAGATTGGATCAGTAATCAAAAACCTCCCAACAAACAAAAGTCCAAGCGTTCCCTTAACAATGGGAAGAAGATGGGAATAGACGTTTTCCCAGAGAAGACACGCAGATCGCCATCGGGTATGAGAAGATGCTCAACATCACGGATCATCAGGGAAATGCAAGTCAGAACAAGAGCTGTCCCTCACACCTGTCAGGACAGCTGCTGCCGCAAGAAACAGTAAGTGCTGGCGAGGACGGGGAAAGGGAGCCTGTGGTGGGGATGTGAACTGGTGCAGCCACGATGGAGAACAGTACGGAGGTTCCTCAGCAGCTTAAGAGAACGAGCACATGACCCAGCAATTCCACTTGGGGGTATTTATCTGAAGGAAATGAAATCACTAACTGGAAAAGGTATCTGCACCCCCATGTTCACTGCAGCATGACTTACACTAGCCAAGATAGGGAAGCAACCTCAGTGTCCGTGGATGGAGGGAGGGTACAGAAAACGTGGTGCGCACACACACACACACACTCACACACACACACACAGAAACACACACTCACACACACAGACACACACGCATGCACACACTGAAATACTATCCAGCCATAAGAAGGAATGAAATCTTGCCATTTGTGACAACTTGAATGGGCCTCGAGGGCATTATATTAAGTGAAAAAGATTCTTATATGTGGAATCTTTTTAAAAAACCAAACAAACAAAAACACAACCCAAGCTCACAGATATAGAGAACAGATTGGTGGTTGCAGAGGAAGGAGTTGGGGGGTAACATAAATGAGTGCAGGGGATATGAATTTATTTTTAAAACTTTAAAAGAGAGTAACTAATGTAAAAGCTGGTTAATTCTGTTGGGAATTAAAAAGACAAACCAGCCCCGGACCCACACGCAGGGGCAGTGCCGGCGAACTCAGACGCCCATTCCCAACCGGTAAGTGGCTGATCGGACGTGCCTGCCTCGGCGGACAGTCACTCTAGGACAGAGTCTATGAACAGCCCCCTTGGCCTCTGGGAGCAGACGCACGGCGGCTGGGAATGGGCTGCAGCTGTCCTGTGTTTCTGAGAAAATGGAAGGATGGTTGGTGTTCTTTCGAGCCTGGTTCATGGGGTCACAGGGACAGTCAGAAAGGCCAGCCCCGCCGTTCGCTCACTTCGGCCCCTTCCACAAACCAGGTCCTCTGTGCTCGTCCATCACAGCTTAATCCCTGGGATGGAAATGAGGCCGCGATTCGATTTCCCGGGAGCTTCATTAGGAGGGAAATTGAATTTACCCAGGACGGGAGGAAGCGGTTGAATGAGGAACATGACCGGTGATTGAATTTGGGTCCCTGCACGCTCCCTGTGATTCGATTCTGACCCACGGACCCAGCCCCGAGACGGCACAGGCCTGCCTTCCACGCAGACGCCGGCATCTGCGGGACCAGCCCGGTGGGGCATCTGCTCTGAGGAACATGTGGCCAGCTCACTCCTCAGGCAGAACCGGGTCCTGGGGGGTTAGGGGGGTGGTGTCCTCACCAGTCCTGAGAGCTGTCCCTCAAGCCCTCAACACCCTCCCAGGGCAACTACCTCTGCTGTTCCTCTGAGATGATGAGGCCTCAGGCTGGGGACGCCGATGAGAAAGCGCCAGGCTGGGCGTCACTTCTGGAAGGAGCTTCCGTGGGGAAGGACCCGCAGCCTGCGGGGACCCAGTCCTCGTGGCTGAGCTTCTGGCCCCCGCAATCCCCTCAATGGCGCCCTGTTGGGTCCTGCCCGCAGGGGAAGTACTGTTTGTGACAGGCCCACAGCCCGCTCCAGGCTGGGTTACTGAAGAGGGAGTCCCCACGTGGAAGCCCCAGCAATGAGAGTTCTGAAGAGACACAGCGCCCAGTGCCAGGGCGAGGCAGGCGCTGCCCCGGGGCATGGCTGTGAGGGCACTGCCTTCGTCTCTAAGAGCAATCTGCAATTATTCTGGCTGAACTGTGTCCCTCAAATCCTGGTGCTGAAGTCCCAGCCCTGAGCCGGCAGAGTGTGGACAGAGGGCACAGGCACCCGCCCCCTGCCCGTCCTCTGTCCTGAGAGGCAGGATGACCGCAGGGGCCCCTCAGCTTTGGGTGCTGACACAGGTGGAAGGCATCCCATGGAAACAGCCTCTCCTTGTGTGGCCTGGAGCAGCCCTGTGACCTCTGACCCCAACAGGAACAAGGTGTGCCTCCCTGAGTCTCCCTGGCAGCGAGGCCGGAGAGTAAACCTGAGCCCATGTGCACTCCCTTCCTTGCAGGTGAGGAAGGCCAGGCCCTCGGCCCTCTGATCACTGCTCTGGTGTTTACAGCGGAGACAGACGGCTCCTTCACCCTCTCCCCGAGGCAGGAGCACTCCCACCCCGGCCTCCCCTTCTCTCCCCAATCAGATCGGAGCCTGCAGGGCTCAGTGGCCAAACACAGGCCCAGGACACAGGCCCAGACTTGGTCCTGGGACAGGCCTGGGAGAGGCTTTGGGGCCTGGCACAGCCAGGCCTGGGGAGATGGCAAGGCCCAGGGGGCTGTGTCCAGTGCCCCGAGGGGGATTACAGAGGACAGCACCCCCTGCTCCTGCAGGGCGTACAGGAGGCGGTGTGTCTCCAGGCGTTTCTCGGTGCGTTGGCAGGAACCTGTGGTGCCCCAGCAGCGTGAGGGTTTGCTGGCTTCACCTCCTACACCCTCACACTTGAACTTGTGCTGAGCTGGCAGCAGGGGATGACAATGAGGGTCATTTCCCTGTTTCCTCGATGGCTGATGGTTTGGGCAGCTCCCATTTGCTTATCAGCTATTCAGGTTCCATATGAGTATGGAACCACAGAAGACCCTGAAGAGCCAAAGCAATTTTGAGCTAAAACATACACAAAGCGCTTCCTTATGTCACACTACATTGCAAAGCTATAGTCCTCAAAACAGTAGGGTTCTGGCATAAAAACGGACAGAGACGATGGGACAGAATAGAGAGCCAGGAAAAGGCCACATGCCTACTGTCACCTGGCGTTGACAAGGGCACTGGGCGGGAACACACAGCGAGAGAACAGTCTCCTCACAAACTGTTGGAAAGACTGGACACGCACCTCGGCCCACACCGTCACAAACAGTGACTGCAAACGGACGAGAGAAGAGCCCACAGCGAGACCCGGGCCTGCGGCACACGGACCCCGGCCCAGGGGCAGCCCGGCCTCCTGCCACCTCCCCTGCCAGGACAGATGCCCTGGAACACGGCACTCAATGACTGCTTCTGGATGAGGGAATCGCGAGAACAGCCAGCCACTCCAGAGCCCCTGGGACAAAACAACAGCCTTCAGTGAGGATGTATCCTCCACATCCTGTGACTTTGCTGGGGGAGGCAGGTGCTCTCTGGCGCCCAGCAGGCGTGGTGCGAGCCATAGGCCACACGACTCAAGCAGGGAAGTCCGGTCTGGACGTCCTGTCACAGCTCAGAGATGTAAATGGGGCCCGATCCCAGCCTGCCAACCACGCACTCGACTCCCCTCGCAGAGGAGACCGCCGTGTTCCCAGAGGCAGCGGTGCGCACGGAGACTGAAGTGCATGCTCCGAGCAGGCCCGTGGCTGCCAGGCCCCGCGCCACGCGCCCACGTGGACCATCCCGATTCTGGTGGAACCGCCCGCAGGCTCCACTGGACTCTGCTCTAGGCGGGCGGGCACCTTGCCGGGGGTCTGCCTGATCCGGACACCCCTGACCCTTCCAGGGGCCTGGCCCAGCCCTGCCCCATCACAGCCCACACCCCAAGACTCCGGAGCCGTGTCCACAGCACCTGCTCTCACGCCCCTTCTCCCACACTCCAAACAGGAATTTTGAACCTATTTTGAATCCAAAAGTAGGAGCGAATGCTCCAAATTCAATAACCAGCTTAGCAAATTCTGATCCGAGCCTGCAGGTCTTTAAAGTTTCAAACATCAGCCCAGCCAAACTCGAAGTGTTCGTCTGCATAACCATTTCATGTGGAATCAGGGAATCAGGAAAAATGAGAGCTATTAATCTGCAGGATTCAATTGTTAACTTTACAAAACGAGGACTTCATTTCAAAATCTCATTTAACGATCTGACTTCCATCCTGGCCCGTTTCGTTGCATTTATTTGATTTCTGAGATAACTTGCACGATCAGACTCAATAGACAGAATAGAAATTCCGCCAAATAAGATTTTAGCCTTTGATACCGAGAGAGTCAGTTAGGCGGATGTACAAACGAGCCTCCCACTCGCAGCTCCAGGGCGCCTGGCAGAGGAGCCGGGAAAGAGCCGAGTGGGTCCCACCCGCCTCCAACCCGGATGGACAAGTCTGACACGTAAACCTGGTTCCACGTGGCTTCTCACTGCGCGTGGGAGCTGGCCCAGTGGCACCTCTGGGGGCCTGGCGTTCCTCGTGCGTGAAGGAGACCCGTGTTGTAAGCACCTCAGCACAGCCCAGGCCGCAGCGGTTTCTCGATGCCTGAGGGCTGAAAGGAAACAGATCCCACATCAGCCTGCATGAGCAGTAGAAGGAAGAGCAATCAGTGCCCCCGCCATGGGGGGCGGGGGGGCCGTGGGCACCCAGGCATGGAGACCATGGGGCAGAAGACATGGGGGCATGAGCACACTCAGGTGGGAGACCCTGCGTGCCCGCCCCAGGACAGCCTGGAGGTGCCCGTCCTCGCTTCCCCCCGCACAGCTGTGTGACCTGGGACAAATTACCTGACCTCTCTGTGCATTATCAGAGCGAGTCAGGAGAACAACGTGGAAACCTCACCTGGCACTGCCAACGTGCACGGGTGCTCTTTGAGGCCTGCAGCCCTGGCAAAGCTGGGCACCGGTGTTGGGGAGGGGGCTACCCAGGGTAGTCCCTTTGCCCGGTAGAAGGCCACTGCGTGCAGCTCCTCTCTGTGGGAACTGGGACCAGGAGAGGAGGAGGAGGCCAGCAGAGCCGAGGAGGAGGCGGAGGAGAGCCCAGGAAACCCCGGGAGGGGCCAGCAGCTGGCCTTTCGCTGCCTGCGTCACTGGGGAACCCAAGGAACAATGGACCGCAGGTGGTGATGTGCAGCCGCAGCGTCCGACCCTCACCCTCCCACAGATGCCATCTTCACTGCGAGTGGCTCAGGCAAGAAGCAACGCCCCGAAGTTAGAAACTCACATGGGGCTGTTTCCCGAGACCACGGCACACAAAGGCGCCTGTCCTGAGTCCAGCCACTGTGATGCCAGCGACACCACCGTGGGGCCCACGCCCTGCGCACCTGCCGCAGGTGAGGCCCGGCCGGGCGGGCGGTGCTGCTTCTGTGGGAACCCTGCCCGAGGCCTCAAAGCAGCCGCCTGATGACCGTGTTTCCCGGGAAGAGGATGCAGGTTACAGGTTGTCCTGTGGCCGCGCCGCCTCCTCATGGAGAGCAGGGGGGGTGGAGGTGCCAGCTGCAGCCACATGGTCACCTGAGCATCTCCCAGGCCTCGACATGAGTCTCTGCGACCACAGGCTGTGACGGCCAGGACCTGCAGGGGCCTGAGCTGCGCACGTAGCCGACTGCCCCCCCTGTACCTGCAGCAGAAGCGCTCACAGGAGAGGGGATCTGCCCAGAGTGTGCTGAGGGGCTGGAGCTGACAAGGTCTCCTTCCCGAGTGCGGAGGGCAGGGCCTGCCGGTGGCAGCGTTAGGCACAGCTCGGCTTTGAACTCGAGGCGGATTCCTGTTTTAATGTTGTCAGCTCCTTCCTTTCTTTTTTCCTTTCTTATTATGAAATGCTTTACACTTGATCTTAGCCAAAAGGCTGAGAAGTGATACTACGATGTGTGTTAGGAATTAGACGTTGAAATATGCAGGGGCAGGCCGGGAGGAAAGCAGACATGTCCCCTCACTGGGGTGAAGGCTACGCACGTGTTTCCCGAGGAGGAGCCGTGTCTGCTCCCGACTCGACCTCATGCGAGGCGTGTGGCCCTCAGCCTGTGCGGGGCTGTCGGTGTGGGGTGTGGACGCCTCGGCAGTAAACCCAAGGACTGGCCTGTGGCTCTGTCTTTTCACATCTGGGATTCTGTCCGGTTCTGATATCCATGTGCTGCTTTATTTCACAGAAACGCCTCTGGAAGCTTTTCTCCGCCCCTGAGCTCTGGAACTGCCTGACAGGGGGCACGCCCGCGTTCCTAGGAACCTGGTGTGTTTCATGGGGCGCCCTGGGTGAGGGGGCTCTCGGGGGTTAGCTTTTGAGACCCTGTGCACATCGGATCCACGTCTGGCACACGGGAGTCTTGATACTGTTCTCTTTTTCCAAATGCTCTGAATTCATCCCGTTTCCTTAAGGTTATCTTCCCTTTCTCACTTGTATTTCATTCCTTTATTGTACTCACTTTTATTGGTTCATAGGGTTATCGCTTGGGTTAATTGATCTTTGCTGTTGATTTAATTAAATTATACACTCAGCTTTGCAAATTCCTTCTTTGTGCTCTTAGTTTGCATGTGCAGGCACGTGTGGGTGCAGGTGTGTGCATGTGTGATGCACACATGGGTGCAGGCATGTGCCTGTGTGTGATGCACATCTGTGTGTGTGCATTTTCCTGCCTGCTTGAGTTGAGTACATACATAGTTTACTGTCATTGGTTGTTGCCCCATAACATACGCCAGAAATGCCAGTGTGAACCGTATGGTATGAAGATAAGTGCCTGCTCATCTGCTAATGCTTCCAGTTCACTGCTTTCATGTTACAAAATAAGTGGTCCCCTCTCCTTTTTCTTTCCACTCTTGCACAGTTCTCATTATATGACCTAGTCTATAAAGCTATGTTTTGCTCAGGTTTCTACTGACATGCACATGTAAAGTTTTTCACGATGTACATGATCATTAATAAGTAGCTTGGAAATGACCGGGTAGTTTTCACTCACTCGGAGGAGGCTGATGGGGACCAGGAGGTATTGGGTGCCAGCAGGACCACCTCTGTGTCTTCATCCATCACCTACGGGGCTTGCTCTGCTTTTAATAGATGTGAATCCATTTCTTTCCTGGATACGATTTATTTTTAAATATATGATCTATGTCTAATCCAGGAACTTCTCTTAAGTGGTATCTTCCAATACTTCCCTGTTCCTTGTTCCGGCCTCTGAGGGGGACACTGGCCATGCATGTCCTGGCTGAGCTCCACGTGGTCACCTCCCACAGCCGGGTCTCACTCCTCTCTCCTCTCCTCGAGCTGCCACCACCGCCCTGCCCCCCCCCCCCCCCCCCCCCGCCGTGGATCTACGGCTCTTTGTCGCTTCACCTTTTCTTCCCCGTTTCTGACCTCAACTCCCAGCCTCTCGTTCGCCTTCGTGCATCGCGTAGCGCTTTCATCCGGGCTTTTCCCACGAGCTCACTTGGTGTGGAGACCACCAGGTCCCAGCCGACCTGTCCGCAGTCTGACCTTCGCATCCTTCTCCGTGGCAGCTGGTGATGACCCTTCCCTGCAGCGCGTTCGCACAGGCCTGGCGATGACATGCGTCCCTCCGACGGCCACGGCTCCCCCAGGGCCCCCGCTTTGCATGAGGGAGCCCTTCCCAGGAGAGGCTAGAAGCGTCTGAGAGCAGGCGCTTCCCCGGGGAGACACTCACAGCCACCGGGCGTGCGCCATGACAACTCTCGGCTGCAACTCTCTCTGGATCCGGGGAAGCCACCACTGGGAGGTGTCGGCACGGGGCCCAGCTCCCTTCCTGTCCGTGTGCACCTGGTGTGTGGCTCCAGGTGTGAGCCACCGACAGCCCCTCCCCCGGCTGCGGACAAAGATGGCTTTCCTTCAAGCCTGGTCCCAAGCTCTGTGGTGTGGGGTCCAGGCAGGTTCCGTCCACTCTTTTGTTCTAGTACCTTTTCTTCCAGACCAGGGTCTCTGTGGGCCCTCTGTGTGCCCCAGACGTGGTGCGTCCTCTCTGCCTCGGGCCTAATTTTCACTGCTGGGCCCCCAGTGGATCCTGCTCATGTTCTGGGTCACAGCTATTTCTCGGGGCCTCCGAATGGAGCCCACTCTGACCTCAGTCTCCTTGCGGATTCCAGCTTTAGTCAGACATTCCTGTCCCCATGTGGAGCTGGAAGTCCCATCGCACATGTTACACCGACCCTCAGTTCCTGCCGGAGCGCCTCTCACCACGGCTGTCACCCACGCTCCCGGGACAGGCATGCACACGGGGTGTGGAACGGCGACTATCTCCCACTTCCTCTGAGACTTACACAGTGAAGAGAACGGATACACCCCTTTTCACGTGCTTACCCCCGCAGCCTGGTCATCAGAAGCCCCCAGCGAGGGGCTGCCTTCTGCCCTGGCCCCAGCCTGTGGCGCGTCCCGGGGCGGCTGCGCTGGGAGAGGGAGGGGGAGGCGGGCGGACAGACTGTCGATCTTCAGCAGCAGCTCATCCAGCAGGTCTGCAAACTCATCCAGGGAGGGGTTCTGGAGGGAGGAAAAGAGACTAGTACGGCCTCCAGGAGCCAAATCCCGCTCATTCTCTGAAGCCTTTCATGGCACTGACGTTAGGTGGCATGTGCTGTGTTAGGGAGCGCACGGGACCCACATCTCCATGCCCTCACGCACTGCGTCATCCACAGGCGTGCGCAGACCCTCACGTTGTACAAAGCGTGCACACCTGTCCCTCGTTCAGCACATCACACAGGTGTGCATCTAGGCCAGTGGTTCTCAACCTTGGCTGCACATTAGAATCACCTGGGAATCTTTTTAAAATCCCGATTTCTGGGCCTCATCCTCCGGAAATTCTGTTTCTTTGTTACTCATGTTGTGGCCTCACCCCACAGCAAAGAAACAGAATTTCCAGAGGGTGAGGCCCAGAAGTCAGGATTTTACAAAGATTCCCAGGTGATTCTAATGCACAGCCGAGTTGAGAACCACTGATCTAAGTGCTAAGGCTCAGACACCCGCATGAAGGACTGTAAAGTGGACTTGGAGGCAGTCATCTACGGAAAGTGCGACAAGCAGTGAAGCCCACACACGCCCACTGCCACCACGCGTGCGGCTGGCTCAGAGCTGCCCTGGGCGGCGCCAGAACGCCAGCCCTCGCAGCAGCTGGGCCCAGTGTGCACACACCTGCTTTGTTCTGTTTGACTCGGGTCGGGGGGCCGACACTCAGTGGCTAAAAGGACAGAATAGGGGGTGTGCGATGGGGAGAATCCCAACGCCCCCCTTGCCGACCCTGCAGGGTCATTCGAGGATAGAGGAGTTAGTGGGGGAGCCTGGGCTTGTGAACAGTGATGCCTTTAGAACTGTCAGTAAAGGCCTGTGGTTTTGCAGGGATATTGGTGCAGAATCACAGTCTCGCTTTGATAACTAAAAGCAAACTTCTGCATCGAAACCGTCGCCTTGGACAGGCTCACTGATGCAAGCCCGGAGCTTACGTGGTGCGTGGCTGGCTCAGCCTCCTCCGGCGGCCGCCTCTCCAGCCCCAGCGCAGAGCAGGCCGCCCCCCACACGTAGGCCATCACGTCTGCAAGTCTCACAAGAGATTGGCTTTGAAAAGATTTTCGTTTGGGAACAAAAGCCATGAGGGAACCTCTGAGCTGGAAAAAACGAAAAAATAAAGACAAACTTCATGTTATTAAGCAAAAAATAGCTTTGTGAATTTGTTCAACTGTAAATGGAGATCATATCTGATATTTTATTTCCTGTCCATAAGGCAGCAGTTGCGTAGCAAAAAAGTCAGGCAGCTCTCTCTCATGAACTGAGCTAAATTGCAGCAAGATTCTGAACTGGACCTACGTTTCCACAGGCAAGGTCCGCGTCAGCGTTTTGGCTCCCCCTAGCGGGCCCCACGGGCTGTGCGTGACCCCGCCCCACGGCGCTCCCGCCTGGAGACAGAAAGGGCCCCGCAGAAGGACACAGCTGCCCTTGTTACACGAACGAGCCAGCGAAGGTCCCTGCAAATCGGTCCCGGGTGGTTTGTTTCCCGCTGCAGGCTGAGACCTGCTAGCTCAAAAGCTGGCGTGCACACTGGATCGTGTAAGGGCACAGGCAGCAGCGTTTTAGCCCTTGGGATCTGCTTGGTGTCCCACAGAACCTCAGACAGCCGTCACCCCTGGAAAGACAGGGCCCTGCAGGTATAAGCCCCAGTGCTGCTGCCCTTGGGAGCTCTCCGACCTGGAGACTTCCCGTGTTTGCTGGGCAACTTCCCACACACAAAACCCTCCCCAAGACTGCCCTCCCCTCTCCCCATGACACAGCCCTTGGAGTGTCTCAAGGTGTGAGGGACATAGGCACATGTGAACCTGTCACCATGGTGTCCACATGCAGCTGTGGGGGTCGGGCGGGCAGCTAGGGGTCTGGGTTGGTGTAGCCAGGGAAGCTCCTAGGGTGACCCCACACTGAACGCTGTCTTCTGAGACTCAGGATTTACACATGGTGGGTGGAGGGGCGGGGCTACAGGGAGGCGGTGAGGTGAGGCGCAGGGCCCACGAGCCATCAGGCTCCCAGGGGCACTGTGCCTGGATGGACATAGAGCAGGTTCCCGGCACTGTCTTCATAGGAACACCTGGAGCAGTTTCTGAAAATCGGGATGCTCGGCCCCACCGCTGGGAAAGGAGACAGCAAACCTGGGGAGGAACTAGGGAGGGCCCGGCTGAGAACCCACAGACCAGGGTGCCAGAGCAGGCAGAGGGTGGGGCGGGGCAGGGCAGGGTGGCGATAGCAGGAGGCCTACCTACATCTTCCTTTCAGGTGAGCAGTGAGAAATGGTTAATACAGGCGAGCTGAGCCACTGCAGGGACAGAGAACTGCTAAGGAAGCATTGTGTTTACTGAGATGGGACTATCAGCTGATGTCCTGTATTTTTACTTGTAAGTCGTCAGCCCTAAGTAGGGGCGGCAGGGAAGGTCACGGGGAACCGTTGAAGGAGTTTAAGCCAGAGGCTGTGTGTGTGCAGGCATGTGTGTGCGCACATGTGTGTGTATGTGTGTGTGCATGTGGTGCGTGTGACATGACTAGGGTTGCATGTGGCAGGTCAGCAGGAGGGTGGGATGCAGGGAGCCCCATTCCTAACTCAGCCCCGAGCCCAGAGAACATGTTCTGCGCAGATGGCTGATGGGAGATACTCCAGGAGATGGGAAGATCGAGGTAACAGGACAAGGGGCAGCTTGCACGGCCACAGTGAGATTCTGCCTGAAATCAGGTGGGAGAGAAGGGGTGTGGCTCAGGCTGGGAGGCTCCCTGGAAGGGGCAGCATCCTGGAGTGACTGGTCATCTTGCTGAAACTGCCTAGCCGACTGGACCAGGTTCAGCTCTACCCAACGCAGGAGAGATGGGCCTCGGGAATCACGACGGTGGCATTTGGCCGGCAGAGGATGAAACGTCTGCTAACCCTGCACTCCGAGTCCAGGCTGGGCACGTACCATTCCCATCCACAGAGCGGTCACTGCTGCCAGGAGGGCTGTGCAGAGCCCAGCCGTGGCCCGCCCCTCCACCTTGGAGAGGCCCGGGAACGTGTCTCTTTGGCTGCTTCCTGGAAAACGGTGGGAGGCGTCTGCGAAGGTGCCCGATGGAGGAGCCACGGTAAGGAGCAGAATCCCACGCAGGTGGGCGTGGGCGGCCAGCACCAGGACCCCCGCCAGCTGCAGGGGAAAACCCGCCACATTGACCTTCTGAGCATGGGGTCATGGGAGCCCCAGAATGTGGCGGGAGCTTCTAAATGCTTTAAAATAAGGAAAAGCCTGGAGGAGCTGTTTTCGGATTGTTGATCACATCATCTGGTATAAGACCTTGGCCCCGCCCCGGGCCTCCTGTGCCAGCTCCGCCCCACTCGTCCCAGGCGCTCAGCCCAGGCACCCTTCTCCCCTGGTCCTCCTCCCACCAGCGCCCCTCCTCCTTGCCATCTGCACCCCGAGCTGCTGGAGGCCATGTCTGCTGCCAGGGGCACCTGTGTCACTGTTTCTGCTCCTGGTGCCCCTCGAGGGCTCAGTAAAACAAGCCACTTAGGAAAGGAGGGGGAGAGCAGTCTCATGCTGAGTGTAGCTCAGTGACGTCCCGTTGTCTGTGGTAACAGGCCGGGAACTTGGCCCGGACACACGCTGCTCCCTCATCCACCCACACAGGCACGAAGCGAGGGAGGAAAGAAGGCCACGCACCCCTCCTGCACCGAGCAAGCGCCCAGGAGGTGGTGCTGACCACACACATCATAACAATAACACGCCAGGGAGAGCCGGAGCAGAGCGTGTAAATGCCCTAACGCTATCCTGAGAGGAGAAGTCTCACCCCTGGTGCGAGGACGCCCGCGAGGGAGCGGCGTGTGGCGAAGATGCAGGACGCCACTGCGCTGTGAGAGCCGAGCAGACGGAGGCATTTCAGAGTCAGGAGGAACGACAGGGTTCCCTGGAGCCACCTCGCCCTCTGCAGCAGAGAACACAGCAGCCACGTGTCACCCTGTTACAGGGCGCACAGCGTCATCACCCCTGCGGGCCGGCCACAAGGGAGGCATGCCCTGGGGTGAGGAGCACCCCAGCCACGCTGTGAGAGGGTGCGCGTGTCAGGCTGCAGAGGGAAGGCACGAGGGAGGAGCAGCTAGAGTTAGAGCTTTTCGGAAGGGCCAGCTCCAAGTCTGATCTTGCGGCTCCATAGCGGTCAGGCCCGCTCAGGCCCGGCGCTGTGAGTTGCAGCCTCAGGACCGAGTGGGGAAGGCCACCTCCACACGGCACGTGGAGAACTCAGTGCCCGCCCCCGCCTCTGTGTGGGAATGAGCGCCTGATCGACAACATTCCTCACGCACGTTTGTAACATTTAATCTTCATAAAACTAGAAGCGCCCCGATTTCTACCGACGGAGCCTGGGCTCCGGGAGAGGAGATGACAGAACAAGAGCCGCCTGGCTGAGCAACAGCAGGTCCAGGCCCACCCGTGTGGCCCCAACGCCCGTCCTACCTGATTCCATGACGCCATGGGACTGAGGTCCACAGAGCCCCGCAGGAGCCCCATGTGCAACTGGTCGGTCACCTCCCCGGCCAGAGAGAGCAGGTGGCCGGAGGCTGCGTACCAGGCCAGGCCGGCCCCGGCGAGGGGCAGCTGCGGGGCAGAGAGAGACCGTCAGACGGGCTGCGGCCTGGGGGGCAGGGGATGACACCGCCTCGGCGCCTTCAGGCTACGCCGTGGGGACGGCCCTGCGCTGGCTGAGCGGTGCGCAGGCAGGCCCGGCATAGCTACGTCCGCTGCGAGTTGTGAGGGACACAGGGCCTACCTCCAGCCAGGCCCCGGGTTTTTTCCAGTAGCCACGGACGCCCTCCTCGGCCACGCGGAAGAGCTGGAGACACAGGTGGGTCAGGGTGAGCGCCAGGAAGGCCAGCTGGAGGAGCGCGAAATAAGAGATGACAAAAGTCCCGTGAATTGTGTGGGAAGCTTGAAACCCCTGCCTACCCTCAGGAGTGGGCTTGATCCCAGCATGTTCTTGGCCGTGTGGAGCTGAGACACACGTGGTCTTCGCAGGCCTCCAGGCATTTGCACCTCTCCACCCACCAGCCTCAGAGACCCGCCCGCGGGCGACAGGGATGCATGTGAGCTTGAGACGGGTGCCCTCATGGAAGCCCTGCCCTGTGAGAACTGCCCAGCGCCCAGGGCGTCTCCTGCCCACCCTTCCCACCCCCATCCTTCCTCATGATGCTCAAGAAAGAGTGCTCATGAATTTGGAAAACATATAAAATGTATTAACAGGTTCCTTGGCCACGTCAAACCTTTGAAAGATCCTGCACATAAGAAATTTCTTAAAGTTCTGTCTATGATGATCTCACCTTGATGATTTCCCATCTACCATGACTTCACCTACCCCCTCACCCCCTCACCCCCTCCCTCCCTGAGAGCAGCAGTGGCCCTGGCCTGTCTGAGGTCACGCGGCCTTGTAGGGCCCTGTGCACCTTCCAGTGAACACTTTAAAACTAAAAACGCCTCTTTGGGACCCCTCCCTCCCTTTGGGGACAAGGGAGTGTGCTGCCGCCACAGATCAGGGGCTGGGCCCCAGGACAAGAATGAGAACAGTAGCAGCCGCGTCACAGAAGCTGGAACGTGTGTGGACAGCACTGGGTAACCCACAGCTAAGCTTCGAATACTCAGCTTTGGTTCTCACAGGTGAGGGACGTCAGTGTCTGAGTTGAAGCCTGTGTGAGGCACAGGCCATGGCAGCCTGAGTGAGCCCTGGACAGGGCCTGGGCTTCAGCCCTAAGCCCCCCACATGGCATCTGCACCCCGAGAGCTGTCCCTGGGGGTCTTCCTGTCCTGTGCCCACACCAGCGGGCATGGCAGGGGTCTGTGGAGGGCAGGTGGGGGCACTGTGCTCCATGGGTGGCCGAGAGGCCGGTGCGCTCACCTGGGGAAGCAGCAGGTGGTACCGTGGGGCTGGGTCACTGTGGACGACGGTGACCGACTCCACGAGGGGGGAAAGGGCGAGGCCCCCGGCCGGGAGCAGCGCCGCACGCAGGGACACGCGGGAGAAGAGGCGGGTGGGGGGGTTGTAGAGGACGAAGTGCACGGACACGGCCCTGGTGTGGTGATCCACCCAGCGGCGAGACCTGAGGCCAGTCAGCACGGCGCGGGCTGCGGGCCTGCAAAGCGTGCAAGTCAGAGGGGGGAAGCCGTGCAGGGAGGCTTCCAGCCCAGGCCCTGCCGGCCCCTGCTGTGGCCCGGCATTCATAGGACTGCACGGGTGGCCGTCTGTGTCCTCCGACTCCTCACTGCCCAGTGCCCCTCTCTCCTTGCCCGGGTGGGACCCCAGGCTGAGGAGACCCTGGAGAAGGGCAGCCTTCCCTGTCCCAGGGGCCCACTTGGGAGAGATCGCCATCTCTCGCCCCAGGTCGTGGGAGTGATGGACAGGCAAGTGTGGACGACTTGGACCCCCAATCACACTGACCTTGTCCTGCCCAGGCTGAGCTCACAGTGCTCCCTGCAGGCTGTGGGGTCACTTGGGGCCACTCTTTGGGTCTCTGCGTTGGTCACAGAGGGGGTTTCAGAGCCTCTAACTTTGGGGTGACACGTAGGTAGAGAGTCTTCGGGGAGCACGGAGAGAGGCCTGGGAAGCTGCAGAGCCAACCAGAACCAGAGCAGGAGTCAGAGGCGCTTCCACGTCTGCCCTCACCCTGGGGTGTCTGGCCAGGCCATGTGGGCACATGCTGACCTCAAACATGGCCCAAGCCCCTCAGTCCACTGCGTCGCCCTCAGCTCCCACCTGAGCCCAGGACCCGACCCCTCAGGGAAGGCTGCACCTGGGGTGACCCCATTCTGAGCTGGGACGTCAGTGAGTTTCCATCACCAGCGATGCAGGGGCGTGCCGTCCTCATCCCCCTCCCGTCAGGACAAGGTCTGTGACATTCCAGTTTGAGATGGAAGCGCCTGGATTTGCAGGACCAGGAGGGAGGCCACTCGGGGAGGAGTTGGGCCAGAGGAGAGGGAGGTGCAGGTGGTCGCCCTGCCCCCAGCCCAGTGCCCACGATTCATCACAGCTAGAGATGGCGCCAAGGGCCTGGGTTTCCTGCCCATGGGTTGCTCAGACTTTTCACATTCCATGTGTTTTTACAAGTAAAAAGAAAGAGCATCTGAACTCGTCGCTTCTTACCTCACATGAAGGGCCAGGAGAAAGTTTTATTTGCTTAAGGACTGCCGGCCCTATGAGGTAGCATGTTCCCCCGAGAGCTCCAGGCTGCGGGAAGGAGGACATGGCCGCACTGAGAGCCTGCACCCCTCACCCAGCACAGCCACACTGTGAGCCTGTACACCCTCACCCAGCACAGCCACACTGTGAGCCTATACACCCTCACCCAGCACAGCCACACTGTGAGCCTGCACCCCTCACCCAGCACAGCCACACTGTGAGCCTGTACACCCTCACCCAGCACAGCCACACTGTGAGCCAGTACACCCTCACCCAGCACAGCCACACTGTGAGCCTGCACCCCTCACCCAGCACAGCCACACTGTGAGCCTGTACACCCTCACCCAGCACAGCCACACTGTAAGCCTGTACACCCTCACCCAGCACAGCCACACTGTGAGCCTGGCACCCCTCACCCAGCACAGCCACACTGTGAGCCTATACACCCTCACCCAGCACAGCCACACTGTGAGCCTATACACCCTCACCCAGCACAGCCACACTGTGAGCCTGGCACCCCTCACCCAGCACAGCCACACTGTGAGCCTGTACACCCTCACCCAGCACAGCCACACTGTAAGCCTGTACACCCTCACCCAGCACAGCCACACTGTGAGCCTGGCACCCCTCACCCAGCACAGCCACACTGTGAGCCTATACACCCTCACCCAGCACAGCCACACTGTGAGCCTGGCACCCCTCACCCAGCACAGCCACACTGTGAGCCTGGCACCCCTCACTCAGCACAGCCACACTGTGAGCCTGGCACCCCTCACCCAGCACAGCCACACTGTGAGCCTGTACACCCTCACCCAGCACAGCCACACTGTGAGCCTATACACCCTCACCCAGCACAGCCACACTGTGAGCCTGCACCCCTCACCCAGCACAGCCACACTGTGAGCCTGGCACCCCTCACCCAGCACAGCCACACTGTGAGCCTGGCACCCCTCACCCAGCACAGCCACACTGTGAGCCTGCACCCCTCACCCAGCACAGCCACACTGTGAGCCTGTACACCCTCACCCAGCACAGCCACACTGTGAGCCTATACACCCTCACCCAGTACAGCCACACTGTGAGCCTGGCACCCTCCCCCAGCACAGCCACACTGTGAGCCTGAACCCCTCACCCAGGACAGCCACACTGTGAGCCTGGCACCCTCACCCAGCACAGCCACACTGTGAGCCTGGCACCCTCACCCAGCACACCATTCTGGACCTACGCGTTGTTGCCACGACCCCGCCCACTGCCGTGGTGGAGCAGAGGGAAGCCCACCTGAGCGCCAGGCACGCCGACCGGGTACACACCATCCAGCAGTGTGGTCAGGCTCCAGTCCCACCAGGCATCCACGCTGCTTAGGCTGCCGGAGGAGCTCCTGGCACCTCTTAACGCAAGAGCAGAAACAAAAAGTCACTCGGTAACAGAAATGGCAGGCAGTCTGGTCTGTGGGAGCTAAGCGGAAGCCATCTGCAGCACCAGGCACAGGGCCCTGGAGCGCCTGGCCCCTGAGCGGCAGCGAGAGGACAGGACAGGACAGTGGACTCGTTCCTGGTGGCTCACCCGCTCAGTCACCCTCTGAACCTGTGCCACTGGGGAGGACCACGGCCTGCCCGGCACTCTTCTGGGTGCTGGGGACACGGACAATCAGATCCCTGTCCTGTCAAATCCCACGTCACAAACACATCAGTGACAAACATCAGGGAGAGAAAACAGCGAGAGACACCGGCGTGGGCCGTGGGCAGTGGGCAGGGGAACCTTAGTTTGAGCAGCCGGGAACTTCAGCACGCGGGGACGTTTCAGCAGAGAGCAAAGGCGATGGAGGTGCCCACAGGGACGTCTGAGGGGCAGGCACAGGCCAGGATGGGCATGTGCCAGGGGTGACGGGAGGGCAAGGAGGCCGCTGAACGGGGGCCGAGCCAGCGCGGGACCCGCAGATAGAGACATGGTGCTCTCTACACCACCACCCGTGGCCATGGCTTCTCCTCCCTCCCAGTCTGCAGACCAGAGCAGCAGACCCAGCTCTGACGGCTGAGGTCAGATGAGGTGCACAAGCCAGGCGCACACGGCACAGGGAGGGTCAACAAGCCTAGGGTGCTGCCTCCCAGTGAGCTACTGACCATGAGGTAGCCGTCTGCTGCCCCTCCCCCCAGGGAGCTGACCCTAGGACACTGAGCGCTTCAGACAACGAAACCCGTCAGCTCAGCCGAGACGCCCGCTGAGCAGAGCCTGGCCATCGTGACAAACGCGGGCCACGCGCGAGGAAAGGAGACAGAGCAACACGGAGCTTGTGGCAGGTCAGTGACATGTCACCAATGTGTGGACCCAGAGGAGGGCAGGGCGGGCCACCTCCCTCCCCATCATGGCCTTCACCGCTCATAGCTTCCTGCGTTTCCAGAGCCCAGGCTCCCCCTGCCCCCCTCCCCTCTGCACGGGCTCCTGGGCCAGCTGTGTGCCACCCTGAGCGGCTGGAGGCCCCAGGGTGAGCTTCTCAGGTCCAGGAGGCCACCCAAATGATCACTTTGTTGAGCACATGGTGCCACCTGCTGGCAGGAACTGTGCATAACCAACCGTGAACACGGCTCCGGGCCTACCTGGCGAAGGTGTTCCGGATGGCGTGGCTGAGAGAGTGTTCATCCCGGGGGGAAGTCGCGTGGGTTATAAGCAGGTGTAGGAGCAGCATGAGGACAGACATGCAGGTGTCCCTGTAAGAAAGACATTGGGAATGGCGTCTTCACAGGCCGCTGTGCAGACCCAGCCGACCGTTTCCAGTGGACCCTTTTGTGTCAGGGTGAGGCCTGTGAGGAGGCTCATGTTTTGCATATTGGCATCCAAGTTCCCAGCGCCAGCCTCAGAATGAACTGCCTTTGTGCTTTTGTCAAAGACCCGCTGGGCGTCCGTGTGGGTCTATTTCCGGGCTCTGTCCTGCTGGTCTGCGTGTGCACCACGTGGTGTCTCGGGTCCAGGGCGTTAGGCCCAGCCCTGAGGTCGGGGACTGGCAGCCTCTGACTGCCCTCTCCCAGGATGGCTCTGGCCAGGCCAGCCCCTGCTTCCCGCGCACATTCAGAATCAGTCTGTCCGCATCTACAGCTCAGCTTGCAGGTTTGGGTTGAGACTGCACTGATTACACTGGGAAGATCTGACACGGGGCCACGCTGCGCGTCCGGCCATGAACGCAGCGTCTCTCTCCCTTGCTCCAGAGCTGAGCGCTTCTCTCGGGTCTTGTGGTTTTCAGATCCAAACTCTGCGCTTTCTTCCACCCGGGGCTGAGCGCTTCGTTTCCCGAGTGCCGTGTCAGTGGCTTCGCTATTTCAACCTCCGGGTCCCACTGCCCGTGGCTGAGGTGGGAACCCGCCTGGGCTCCCGCCGGCTGGATCCTGTGACCCTTCAGGCCCCCGTGCTAGTGCAACCCAGGAGCCTTTCTCAGGGTAGTTCGGGGTTTTCTGTGTAGACTATGCCCGCCACCTGTCAGCAGGCTGTTTTATTCTTCCTTTCACAGCTATACGCTTTCCGCTCTTTTCCTCGCCCACGGCCCGGCTGGGACTTCCTGGAGGGGCAGCAGGAGCCGGGCTTCCACCTGAACAAGCACTCACTGTCCAGCAGGTGTGAGGGTAGGGGGAGTCACAGAGGCCCCCTATGAGTGTGGGGACGTTCTCTTCTAGTCCTACTTTGCGGAGAGGTTTTCTCGCTTTGTTTTCATGGAGCATCGATTGTGTCAAATGCTTTCTGTACGTCTCCCGAGATGCTCACGTGACCTGTCTGGTTGGATCCGTTCAGACGGTGAACCACGTCAACTCCTTCTTGTGTCTCTCACCCACAGGGAGCACCGCGTCTGTCTCCGCTGGTCTCTCTGTGCCGGTCTCTCCCACCCTCCCCGAGGCGCGCGGGGTGCTGTCCCTGGGAACCGCGAGCGGGCAGAGCCTGAGCACATTCGGACCGGCTGAGTGGGGAGGTCACCTGCAGGAGACGTGTTTGCTGCCAGGAGACACTTGACGTCTGGTCCTTCTTTTTCTTCCTTTATGTTGGTCGCTGTGACGATCGATGTTTAGGCCCATGAATTCATCAAAGGCTGCCCACGGTCAGGTGGGGCCTGTCGCTTCCTGTAGGGCTGTGGCAGGTCCATAGGGAAAAAGGGCCAGTGAGTCTGCCACCACTTCCCAGGCCTGGAGTCCATGGAAAGACGGCCGAGCCTCCGTTGTGTTTGCTCACGCTGGTCCCGTGGGTGGCATCTGGTGCCCTCATGGCTGCCCCCTCCAGCGTGTGGGTGTCAGGGATTCCCACGTGCTTCACGAACGGCACCAGCGAGATGAGAAGGAGAGCAGGCGACGCCTGGAAGTCAGAGAAAGATCCGCTCCCCACGGCCGCCGTCCAGCTCCACCCACGACCAGGTGGGGTGGGGGTGTCATCCAGAGAAAGGTGTCAGAGGCCACGCTGGGGAGGCTTACCAGGTACAGGCACTTCCTAACTTTTGGGTTTTATCTAAAAAGCATCATGTCGATGTTGTGTTGAGCCACAGCGTATTTAACAGGCAGATGTTTGAGAACACTGCCCCGGCTCCATCCGCGTTCCAGGTAGAGGTGTTTATCTTACGGCTCCAGCACCGTGTGTGTCCTGCCTGCTCACCACCAACTCCTGCAGAGCCCGGTTACTCCAGCTTCTTGGCATCCCGTGGACTGGGGCGCACGGTGGTGGCTCTGGGCCAGCGAGGCGTCCCCCTTAGCTCCCCCTCCCAGATGCTGGCAGGCTGCTCTGGACAAGAGTGTGGGACCTCCACCCACCTCAGCACTGCCTGGGTGCGCGTCTGTCTCCGCATCCTCTCCCGCGTGGCCCTGAGCCACGCTGTGGACGGTGGATGTGCCCTGCGCAGGCGACGAGCTCGCTGTTGCCCAGCCAAGACCTGTGGGGAAGAGAGGGCCGTGGGCCTGGGGCTGCAGAGCAAGGGGGTGAGGCCTAATTGCCCGCCAAGCCCAGGAGGATAGGGTCACCGCCTTTGCACTTGGCCTGGGGTTTGTTGGGCAGCTGTCCGGGGAGGCAGAAGACTGTTCTCACTCTGTCCCGTGGCCATGGCCACGCTGGTAGGGCCCCGACACAGTCTCGGTCACATCCAGCTACAGGGCAGTTCGCTTCCAGAGCTCAAAGTAGGGAAAGCCATTTTAAAGTGCACTCGTGCCCGGCCGGCGTGGCTCAGTGGTTGAACATCGACCTATGAACCAGGAGTCACGGTTCAATTCCCAGTCAGGGCACAGGCCCGGGTTGTGGGCTCCATCCCCAGTGGGGAGCGTGCAGGAGGCAGCCCATCAATGATTCTCTCTCATCACTGACATTTCTATCTCTCTCTCCCTCTTGGTTCCTCTCTCTGAAATCAATAAAAATATATTTAAAATAAATAAAGTGCATTCTTAGCAAGAAATGACCTTTGCTTTCCATGGTCACAGCTCCCAAACAGTCATTCCACATGAGCACACAAGGCCCACGCAGGCCACAGGCACTCCCCCGTGGGGCTGGCACACCTCTCTCCTTTTTGGCATCCATGCGACCAGGACAATACTGTGCACATCGGGAAAAACTGATCTGGAAGGAAGCAGGAGGGAGGGAGGAGGTTTCTGTGAGCCCATTGACGTGCAAAAGGCCTCAGCTTCTCCAAAGTCATAGCCAAAAATCACTCCTCCTCTGCTTCAGTGTAAAATAAGCTGGTTTTCTCGTGGTCTGGCTCTTTCGGGATCGGGGCGAAGGTAAGGGAGCTTAAGAACTAGAACGCCCCAGAGGTCTCTAAAGGTGCAGCCAAATTTGGATTCAGAATGTGATTCAGACACGCACGCCGAGGCCACAGCAAGCTCTAAGCTCAGTGACCCTGCAGGCCCCAGACCCGTCCTCACTCTCTCAACCACGCCTGGGCCGCGGGGACGGCTGCAGCAGGGCGCGTGGGGTACGTGGGTGCAGGAGAGCCCCGCCAGGCCTGTGCCCAGGCCCTCGGTGGCCTCCTGTAAAGACTCAGTGAAGAAGCTCTCGTCGTCTCTCCTTTTCCAAGCGAAGCCCAGAGCCACCAGGCCCACCTGCAGGGACAGGGACAGCGCAGTCACCACGCCCTGTCTGTGCCCCACTGAGCCGGCCTGCTCCCGGGTCAGGACCCCAGGGCTCAGTTCCCCTGCCTTCACTCCCGCCCGCCTGCCCTCAGCACGGCCTCCCTAAGGCTGATGTCCTCCAGAGCACTGGGCGCCGAGGGCCGTGTGAGACCGACAGCCACCACCGTCAGCCCTGCCTCCCGCCGCTCACCAGGCTGCGACACGGCAGGGACACGTCCCCACACGCAGGCACCATCCCCTCCCGGCCCGATGGTGGACGCGACTCCCACGCCGAGGGCTGCTCACCATAAGGGGCTGGGTGACGAAGACACAGCAGGTCACGGAGATGGTCAGCAGGCACAGCCACTGCCCGCACTGCGTGGGGCCGAACCTGCCGGGAGACATGCCGTCACCTCCTGTCTGTGCTCAGGGCCCGGCTGGACCGTCCCCCCATGACAGGGGACTGATGAAGGTGGGGCGCAGGGCAAGGGGCAATGGGTGGGCCTGTTTTTCTGCCCAACAAAGGGGAGTGAGTCCCCTCCTGCTCAGAGGGGTCGCCAGCCACCCTGAAGCTGCTCAGTGGAGAGAAAGGAGATCCCACACAGGCGGCGGTGGAGGTGGAGGTGGAGGTGGAGGTGGAGGTGGAGATGGTGGAGATGGAGATGGAGATGGATGCGGCGGGGCGCGGGGGGGCAATAACAGTAATAACAGCTTCACATCTGCTGAGCAGAGCAGGCCCACGCCTGAGCTAACAGGGTCGCTGAGGATCGCCTCTGCTCCCCTAACCCCAAGAGGCACTATCCGCTGGGACTCTCGTGGTTTAGGATGTGGCCCTTGGAGCCATGACGAATGACCCTGGAGTTGCAGGCGATGGGCCGAGCTGCCGGGGACCAGCCGAGCAGGTGTGGGGAGCACAGCATCACCCCTACGACACAGGCTCTGCTTCCTCTCCCAGGTGTGCGCTTCCTCCGTCGTCAGATGACTGCTAAGGGCATGCTCTTCGCCCTGTCGGAGCTCAGCAGCCAGTTCCCTCCCACCTTGGGGAGGGTCCTGCGACCTCTCCTATCATGGGAGCAGCAAACTCCCGTGGGGTTTGCACAGGGGCTCTTCGCCCCGGGCGATGGGGGAGCCGTGAGGACTGAGACAGCCAGAGCCACTTCTGGGCCCCACCTTACAAGTTCCCCAAACCCAGGGGTTTCCTTATAGACAGTGGACTTGCCGTCCAAAGACCTGAGAATGTTTCACAGCTCACCTGTATCCTAGAAACACCGTCCCCACGCCACAGGCCACAGAGACCATCCCGCAAATGGCCCACGCTGCAGAGCGCAACCACGGCCGCGGCGCCCTTGGCCACGGGGTTGTGACGTGTCCTTCGAACGCACGGTTGGGGGCTAAGGAAGAGAAGACAGAGGCCAGTCTGTGAGCAGCCCTCGTCGTGTCCAACCACACCCAGTGTGGTCACTGATTTTGTGTCACCTGACTGGCTCACAGGGTGCCCAGCTCCCGTGCCACACCACAACTCTCCCAACGGCCAATGCAGGACGGGCAGGAAGGGGCCAGGCGTGGCACACCCACCACCCACGTCACCTTGTAAACCGGGAATGCAGTCTCTCTTCTCCCCCAGAGCCCACTGGCCAAGCTCAGCCCCGCAGGCCTCCAGCTCAGGGGGCGGCTGGGTGGCCCCATCGCCGCTGGCTGCGCTCTGGGCCTGGGCTCCCCCACAGAGAACGGCCGGTGCGCTTCGCTAGAAAAGACCAGGTGAGGGTGAGGTTGTGCCCCGGGAACGTGGTGCCCTCCACAGCAACTCCCTGTGAGCCTCTCGGGAGGGCGTGGCCTGGCCGACCTCGTCATGCCTCAGGCTGGGATGGATTCTGGGGGAGGCGCAGGGCAGCCCTAGGCCATGACAGGACACTAACTACTAACAGGCCCCTTGAAGCCGAGAGCGAGTGTGCACCTGCCCCTGGGTGGCCGTGTGACCTGGGGCAGGGGTGGGGTTCGGGCAGAAGGAGAGGGAGCCAGCCTGGTGCGGGGCCAGGGCAGTGGAGGCAAGAGCAGCCAGAACACAGGCCTGGGGATGAGTGCCAGGCTCAGGGGCGGGCTCTGAGCAAGGACCTGAGTCCAGAGAGCACAGGAGCCACACCCGACACGCTGCCACGGACAAGAGTCCACTGAAGCTACAGAGTCTGAGGCCTGGGATGGCGGCACCCAGCACAGGCAGTGCCTCGCGTCCCCTCACTCCCTCCGCTGCCCAGCATCTCTTCCACGGACCTGCCCACCCCGCCCTCACCCTCGCCCTGCACTGGGCCTGGAGCCTCTGTCCCCCACAGGACCCATATGTGCTCATGGCTCCTCACGCCCTTCCCACCCTGAGCCTGGCCGTCTGTGGCTCCCAGGGCAGGCGGGGCTGCGCTCAGTGGGGCTGCGGGCCTCCTGCAGGGTGAGGACACATTCAGGACGGCGCCCCAGGGCCTGCCCAGGACAGGGCCGCGCAGACGGGACCGGGCACCTGGCTGAGCCTGAAGAGCAGTGACAAGAGCTGTGCCCCCGGAGAAGCCAGGAGGGTGCACAGGAAGCCCGTCCAGAAGGACCCGAGGGGGACGCCGGCCGGGCCGACACTTGGCGGGAGCTGCAGGGACGACAGAGAAACGTCGCCCCAAGTCAGTGCGGTCATTTGTCGTCATGATGCAGTCCATGTGAGCATGTGCATCGTGGGTAATCACATGGGCAGTCCATGTGAGTGCGTGTGTCGTACTTCACGGAGTTCTCTCTCCCTGAACCTCGGACTCCCACGCGGGAGTGAAAAAAGAAATCACCGGAAACGCTGCTTTTCTCCCGCACAACCCCTCTGGATGGAACAAACGTTTGCTGAGCGCTCCCTCGGCGCCAGGCACCACGAGCAAAGCTGGCTGAATCCTCGCCAGAATCTGACAAGAAGCCGTCAATCCCCAACGCGTCCCCAACATAAAAGCAGAGGGAAGATCAGACAACTGTCTGCCTTGGAGGAGGAGCCAACCTCAGGTTCCGGGCCGTGGCCAGTGTCACCGGTGGGTGGACACAGCTGTCCCCTCATGCTGCTCAGTGAGACCCCTACCACCTGCTCACACATCCCACACTCGCTCTTTTCAAAGAACCTGCTGACTCGCAGCTGTGACAGTGACTCCTGAGCCCTGGTGCCCTCTGTGGACGCACCACCGCCCCCCCCCCCGCCGCCCCGCCCCTTGAGAGCCCTGCACCACCTTCCCAGCCACGCGGGCTGGGAATGGCCACGAGGTTGTCATAGAAGCAGATGTGACTGCTGTCCCTGCACAGCGGGCTGTGACGGCCTCAGGAGCAGCAGGGTCACTGCTCTAACCGCCTTCCCTGACATAGAGTTCGCCTCCGTCTCGTGGGGACGCGGACCAGAGCTGACACTGCAAACCGGCGTTGCACAGCCGGGTGTGGCCATCGGAATTCCTGCTTTTCCGTCAGAGGGAACTTGAACTACTTGCCAACCTACAACAAGTCAGGGGGTTCTCACAGGACCCTCCAGGCTGCTGCCCCCTGAGCACCAGCTGAGGGTGGCACGGGGCTCCCTCACGGCTAGTCAGCGGAGACACAGCGGCCGCCCACAGACACCCCTGGGTCCCGCCAGGCCCACATCACCCCTGGCCTTGAGCACGGGGTCCCTTCCCTGTTGCGAACCCCTCCGAGAACCACGAACCTCGCTAACATGAGTCAGGAAGGTGTCACCCTGCAGGTCTGGGACTCGGGGCCGCTTAAGGAAAGTGTCCCACCTGCCCGTGTCCTGCGGTGGTGACCAGGGCCGCCAGGCAGGCGTAGGCGCACAGCAGGGCGAAGGCCACGCTGAGGCGCGGCGTGTGCAGGAGGCCCCGGCCTGCCGGCCGGCTGTGCACCGAGGCCCACACGTGGAGGTCCTCCAGCTGCTCCGTGAACCTGGAGAACAGGAGCTGGAACGAAACACAAGACCTCGCTGCCCCAGGCGCTGCACCAACAGCACGGACGCAGCGGCGATCTGACGGCAGCGGCTCAACTGCTGTGGCCCCAGCCTGTGCGCAGCCCCTCAGCCCCCGGGACCTACCCTATGCTCTCGGCACACTGGGCGTGCCGGCCCCCTCCACTGGGCCTGAGCCCCCGCCTGTCCCCCGCCTCGCCTGTGTCTCCCTCAAGTGGTCTTCACGCCCGTCTCTAGAGCCTCCATTCACAGACCTCACCGCGCACACAGGTCGCGTCTCTCCTCGCCGGTCCCCGCAGACTCTGAACCCCTCACACTCGGCCCCTCCCAGCGCAGCTAAAAGCACGGAGAAAGGCCAGCTCTCCACACCTCCCGCACTGTGTCCGCCTGTGGCCGGGGGCCACCTGGGGACGCGATGGCACCTACCTTCCGGAAGCCGAGGCCCCCGCGCAGACAGGCCAGCTCCCGCTCCACGCGGCCGTCCCGCCTGCCCGCGGCCAGCCAGCACTCGGCGGGGAAGAACCAGCGCCCCCGTCCCTGGCGCAGCTCCTTCACCATCACGTGGCTGACGTACCAGGCGGGACAGGCCCCGCTGCTGTCGTGCCACAGGCGGACCTTCCGGAGCGGGCCCAGCGCAGCCGGAGTGCTGCGGGCACAGCATGGCATGGCGTCAGCTGCTCACCCTCGGGCGGGAAGGACCCGTCTATAAGCAGTGACCCAGGAGGCCCCCCGGGAACAGGCCGCATGGGGCGGGGACCCCGCGGAGCTCCCCCAAATCCAGTCTCTCTAACCTCACGGGTCTGTCCACATGGAGCGCCACAGCTGACCTATGTCAGCGGGGGCATAGCCTGTGAACGTGAACGTCCAGGGAAGAGCAGCTCCCACCTCCTGCCCGCCCCAGGCTGTCCTCCTGGTTAACCCTTTACCCACCCGGCTCTGCATGCCTCCTGCCCTCGTCACCCTCGTTTGGGGTGAAACTAACTCCTTCACGCGGGTTTAATGACAGAAAACGCATGGTTATGCAGGTACCAGCATGTAAGCCAATCAGCCTCTTTCCTTCCGTTCGTCCCTCTCATGGGCGTGCTATCAGTCAACCTCAGATACGCTGTGAACACACTGAGCCTGTCCCCATGGAGCACCGGTCCCGCTGGAGAGCCGGCCTGACGGCCACACCAGGCCTCACGGCTGCTGCCCGGGCTCTGCGGGCGAGTCCCATACCTGAGGACGAAGGTGTGTCTGGAGTTCCGTTCAAACAGCGGCTTCTCTGGGCAGCAGAGCTCTCTGGGCTCTGAAAGTCCATCTTCACCACATAAAACGATGTAGACCTCCAAACACAGACACGGGGTCAGAGTTCAATTACTGAACCCGTGACCCTAACCAGTGCTGGGCAGGGCCCCCCTGCACCCTCTTCCCAGCCCTCCCCCCACACCCCTATCCAGGAAGCCAGCGCCCCATGTAGACCCCACGACCTGTCCCGGGACAGTCCCTGACGGGGGGGAGGGGGGAGGAAAGGCCAGATGCCCCCTCGGGTCACTGGGCACACGGCTAGCTCACGTGTGGCCCGCCCTCCTCCCTGCACTCAGGGCACCGGGTGGGTGAGGGGCCCCATAGACACAGGGTGCATGTCCTCGGCAGCTGGGCTCGCTGCTCCTTGCTGGGCGGCTTTTGTGGTAAGAAACGTACAATTCTGATGCAGTGCCATCTACCCACCTTCACTGAGGAAAAGCCCTTACTTATTTCTGCTCTTTTACATCCTTGCCCGTCGCCAGGTGTACTGCCTTGGAGTGACTTCTAAGTGTTTCCACCTTTAAGTCTCTAGCCTTCAGGAGCACGTTCTGGGCATCGCGTGACATGAAGGTTTCCCGTTGCTTTTCCACACGGAAGCCACCGTCCCTGACCACCTCACTGCATGACTCCTGCTCTGCTCTGGGCTGCACGGCCCCGACACGCCTCGTCTGCAGTCTGTCCCATGCCCTGTCTGTCCGTCTCCCGACATGCGACACTCTCCTAGCCCGTCCCACTCCAGCTGCCTGGTGCCCCTCGGAGTCTGCCTGCCCCCTCTGCTGGTGACACCACCCTCTAAGTCTCTGATTTCTTGTGTTTTCTTCCAGGTAAATGTTAGAATCTGTTTTTCAAGCTCCACATAACCCTTCCTGAAGTTTTGGTTGGACTTCATTGACTTTAACCTCTTTGTGCCTGGTTTACACCTGTAAAATGGGTCTATTAATAGAACTCTTTCCAAAGTGTTTTGAGATTTGGGGGGAGTAAAAAAAAAACCCATCATAGTAAAGTCCTAATTCCTGTTAGCTGGTGTTATTACTATTAATGTTAAAGGTTAATGTGGGAGAAATGACAAGGAAAACTGGTTTTCCCGTCCATGAATGAATATTACTGTATATTTATACTAGAGGCCAGTGCACAATATTCGTGCACTTGTGGGGGGGAGATCCCCTCAGCCCGGCCTGAGCCCTCTCGCAGCCTGGGAGCCCTCACTCCTTACCGCCCGCCTGCTCACTGCTCCTTAGCGCTGCCACGGAGGCAAGAGAGGCTCCCACCACCACTGCTGCGCTCACCAGCTGTGATCCTGGCTTCTGGCTGAGCGTCTGCCCCCTGGTGGTCAGTGTGCATCATAGCGACCGGTCATTCTGGTCGTTCTGCCTTAACAGTCTCTTAGGCTCTTATTATATAGACTAGAAGCCTGGTGCACAAAATTCATGCACTGGAGGGGGGGGTCTCTCAGCCCGGCCTGCACACTCTTGCAGTCCGAGACCCCTCACTCCTTACTGCCCAGCTCACTGCTCCCTAGAGCTGCCGTGGAGGCGGGAGAGGCTCCCACCACCACCGCTGCACTCGCAGCCGTGAGCTGGCCTCTGGCTGAGCAGCACTCCCACTGTGGGAGTGCACTGACCACCAGGGGGCAGCTCCTGCTTTGAGCATCTGCCCCCTGGTGGTCAGTGCACATCATAGCGACTGGTCATTCGCCATTTGGTCAATTTGCATATTAGTCTTTTATTATATAGGATATTTTATGCATATTGTGCCAGTTTTCTCATGATGGTCTTTGTGGATGCCCGGTGTGGTCATGATGGGGAACATGTGGTCTCAGTTATGTGTCCTATGTGGTCCTTGTTGTTGCATGAAGATGCCTTTGAGGGTTTTTACTGTGAGAATAAACAAGTCATCTTTTCTGTCAGAGAACAGTTTAGGCAGCTGCCATGCTGGCTGCGTGACTTGGCAGTCACCATGTTGGCTGCAGGGCTTGCGGCTCCCTGGGGGTCGCCATCTTGAAATGGCAAAGGCCAACCCCTCCCTTTGAATCAGCCAATCGCGCAGACTGTGTGCCTGCGCTCCAGTCAGGAGTGAGGGCAGGCCAGGCGCGGCTCCCGGACCAGATGCCTCCTACAGGAGAGACGCGGCCTGCTGCCTGGCTCCGAGTGTGCTTCCCGTTCCGCCAGGACCCTGGAGGGGGCTCGCCTTACTCTTACATTTATGGAATCATGGAATCCAGCGATTTTGTTAAACTTTCGTATTGATTCTCATTATTTGGCTGAAGACCCTCTTACATTTTCTATGCAGACATCAGATCGCCTGCCAGGAACTAATGTTCTCTCCTTCCAAACCTTAGATTCTTGTTTTGTTCTTGTCCTGTTGTCCTCCCTGGAGTTTCCAGGACAGGATGGACAGGCAGATGGCCACATCGCCAAGCCATGCACCCACATCTGCGCACACACCGTCCACACCCACACGTGTCTCCCGGATGCCCAGGCACCTTTGCAGTGAAGCGGGCCGGAGCCCGGAAGCCCGTGTCCACGACAACCGCGTACAGCTGGTGACTGGGCGGGGCACTGTCTTGCAGGAAAATGTAACCCGTTTTCTTTTTCTCACGACGATCCATACGTTTGCTTTTAGTGACCAAAAGGGCATAAAGAATTGTAATGGCCACAATAAAAATACTGGGGAGCAGGTTTTCCGGGCGTCTGTAAATAAAGGAGCAGAATAGACAGGGAAAATAAACATGTAATCAGAGACCAGCCGATGTTCACCACACAGGGCTAATATATGTGCACACACACAGGGCTAACGCATGTGCATGCACACACAAGGCTAACACATGCACACTCATGCACTGGCTAACACACACGTGCACACTAGCCAACTCACACGCACATAGGGCCAACACATGCTCGCACATGCATACTGGCTAATACACGTGCACACACTGGCTAATTCACATGCACACACAGGGCTAACGTGCACACACACAGGGCTTACACAGGCACACTCATACACTGGCTAACACACATCTGCATACACACGCACACCAGCTAATTAACATGCACATACACACTGCACACATGTTCACATGTGCACACTGGCTAACACGTGTGAAGACACACAGGTCTAACACACGTGCACACACACACAGAAAGGGATTCCCCAGCCCAGTGGTGTCTGAAAGCACGGAGGTACTTGCTGTTCCCTGTGTCCTAGTCCCTGACTCCTGGCGACCTCACACCACCAGCATCGGCAGCATTAGTCATTAGCTTATTATTAACTATGGGACCCACTCACCGCTACCCAGGAACCCACTCTCGCCTATTGAGTGACCAGGCGGCGTCCCTAAGGCATCCATGTGAGGAGGAGAATGACACCCAGCACCAGGGAATGCAGACTCTGGCCCCACGAATGAGGCGCTGACCCTGTACGGCCTTGGCAGCCTGGTGCCCCTTGTGGGGGATGGACAGACAGATGGACGAGGCAGCGAGCTCCTGCCGCCCCAGCTCACGTTCTGCTGGCCCACATTTCAGCCTGAATATACGGAGCTGTCTACGCAGTGCGATGGCGGGGGCGTTGCAGATTCGCCCCTGAAGCGGGCCCTGCTGAGGAGCAAGGGGGCCAGGACAGCAAGAGAGCAGCAGCCGCGGGTCCGGCTGTGTCGCCACTATGGACGCTCGCCCACTGGTCAGTCACAACTGCCCAGATTGACACTGACTTCCGTGTGTCCGTCCCTCCCCTGCCAGCAAGTGTGAGCTGACAGACGGATAGGGGCAACTAGGCAATAGTGAGTAACAATCACCTATTAACAGGCAGGTTCTGAAGAGCAAAAGGATCCTAAGTAGCAGGGTCCACGCTCTGCTGACTGACCCCTGGGCAGCCAGTGGCCGGGCAGATAAAAAGGGCCTGGTCTGGAAGGCAGGACTCACCCCCGGAACTGGGCAATGTCCCTGGATTCAAAGCTGGCGTTCAGGCTTCTCCTTGCGATGGAGTAGGCGGCGAGGAGGTTGTAGCTGGGAGGGAGAGGCGGTTAGTGCGCGAGTGTTCACGGGCGCCCACCGTGGCGGGGGAGGGGGGTAGAAGGGAAAGGGGGGGGAAGGTGCAAGCTCCAGTGGCTCCCGTTACGGGTTACGACTCAGACCCAGCGAGAAGGGTCAGCTAGTGAGTTAGACGTGGGGCTTGGCCTCTGCGTCTGTGCGCGGCTTCCAAGGCCGCGACACTGCTGTCCTCGGCGTGGACCTGGGGCGCATCGCAGACATCTTTGTGAGGCCAGGGGACCAGAGTGCTGACATCTCCATGACAACGCCGCCCCCGCCCCCCCCCCCCCCCCCGCCTCCAGTCCAGCCTCAGCCCAGGGACAGACTGTGCGCTGTGTCCGCGGTCCGGGCGCAGCCGGTGCCCGTCACGGGTCACTGTGAAGACGGACTCTCCCACAGCAAACCTGTCCCCCTCACTGCCCCATGGGTAGGGCCCTTCGGTGCTGATTCTGTGCCCTGGCTCCCAGGTGCCAGCAGAGAACCATGCAGCAGAGAGCGGACAATTGCTTTAATGCAGAAACGAACACATGACTGTCCCAGGGAACACTGAGCCTGACGGCCAGCCGGAGCAGGCTCCCAGCATCGGCGCTGCGTGCACCGGAGCAGACAGAGGAGCCACGGATGGCGGCCGGCACCGCACACGGTGGTGTGGACACACTGCCTCCTCCCAGGCAGCTAGGAGATGGCTTTGTGATTCAACCTTTCTTAAGATGACGACAATTTCTACACGTGCCTACGAGGTGTTTCTACTGTGACGAACAGCCACGGCCGCTGACAGAACAGCCAGCTCTGCCTCTGGATAAAGAGTTCCTGACCGAGGGCCACCCCCGATGCTCCCGGAAATTCCTGGGCGGCTGCAGTCGGTGTAGCGACGCGTGTCCCATGGTAAAGGTCACCCTCACGACTACGCAGAGGGGCAGGCGTGGGGTCCCAGGGTGGGGCGGGGAGAGCAGAAGCCCCACCCGAGGGGGGGTCATCAGCATGAGCAGGACACAGCGACCCACACGGGTCTCATCCACCCACCGGCTCCTTCGACCACCAAATGTTCGCTGAGCACCACCCACATCCCGGGGGGAGGCACGTGAACTCCCCTGGGGCTGCCGCAGACGGGCCAGACGTGGGAGGAAGCCGTCCCTGCAAACCTGACGGCCGCAGCATCGCCTCACCTGCAGTTCACCTTCCCCGGGGGAGCTGCCGGCTGTGGGGGGAGACTCTCAGGCTCCCGCCGCGGGTCCCAGAGCAGGCAGTGGACCCCCTGGAAACGCACCACGTAGCTCACGGTCTCGGCCAAGTACCTGTTGGGAGATTCCCTGTCGTAGTCCGCATCCAACAGGGACAGGTACCCCTGGGTGTGGCCTGAAAGAGAAAATGTAAATTAAGAATCACAACCTGAGGTTTGGGAAAAGGCGCCGCCTGTTCCTGCAGCGGACGAGCGGCGGACGGACAGCAGCTCCGCAACCCACGCCACAGCAGGGGCTTCCTCACGGGACCGACGGAGGGCCACGGCGTCCAGTCCACCGACCTTCCAGCACAGCCGCCGGCACGGAGACGTGCGCCGTGAGCCCCTCCCACAGGTGCAGCTGCCTCAGCAGGAAGTTGGCAGGAGTCGGCTTCTCGGAGAACCTGGGACAAGCAGAGCCGTGAGCACAGTCTGGTCTCGGTCTTTCCTCTCCGGGCTTTGCCACCTGCTTTTGTGCAGACACCTTTTCACCAGCGAGGCAGGCTGGGCCCACGCACCATATTGTCACGAGAACTGTGTGGCACTCACTCGTCGCTTCCTTAGAAAAAACACCAGCATGGCCGGTGTGGCTCAGTGGTTGAGCATCGACCTACAAACCGAAGGTCACAGTTCGATTCCTGTCAGGGCACATGCCTGGGTTTCAGGCTCGATCCCAGTGCGGGGCGTGCAGGAGGCAGCCCATCCATGATGTTTCTATCTCTCTCTCCCACTTCCTTCCTCTCTGCAATCTATAAAAATATATTTTTTTAAATGAAAGATTGAGAGTCCTGCCCAGATGTGCACTGAGAGTCCGGGACGGACACCTGCGCTCTCTCCATGGTCCAGTCTCTCCTGCAAATGGCAGGCTGGGTCCGTCTGAGGCAGCGACACCTCCTCCCTGAGCGGCCGTCACTCCATCTCTTCCACAACCCGCCGCACACCACTGCAGAGTACAACCTCACTCACAGGAGTTCTCACAGGCACGTCTCCTGCCCTGACCCCACTACCCACAGCGTCAGCCACGCACCTCACCAGCAACATGACGGGGAACGCCCTGGCGGCCGGCTGGGAGAACTCCACTCGGATCTGCAGGGCCTCCGGGCTGGCTGCAGACAGCCCAGCGAAGTGGTGGACGTTCACTCTATCCCGAAGCAGCACAAACGTCGTTTCATTTCTCCTGTCACCCTGTTAGCATGTGGACAACAAGCAGAATCGGCTTTCGGAAAAGTGAAGACGTCGCATGTCACCAGGGCAGCCTAAATGCAGCTGAGGGGACCGGGCAGGGCTGTCCTCACCGGGCCATCTTCCTCCCCGAACTCCGCGGTCACGGGCGTCCTCAGCCGTGGCCTGTGCAGGGGCCTTCGGCTGGAGCAGCGGTGCAGGGACAGGGCCAGCAGAGCACCAACCTGGGGACACAGAGCGCCTTGCAGTGGTGACGCCAGACAGGTGGCGGCTACATCATCAGGGAACAGAGGGGTCACCGGCCAGGGGGCGTCACGGCAGGACGGGGTGGGGGATGGCTTCATGTGCACTGCTCTTATTAAGTTAATCATTCTTAAAGCTTGTTAAAGTATTTTATTTCTTATTCTAAAAGCTCATATGAAAGCCACAGCTGCCGAGTGACAATGAGCAGAGGCGCAGACGGCCCCCAGCACTCTGAGCCCTGCTGTGAGCCTTACCCGAGGACGCCTGCCTGGGGCGTCTGGGTGCTCCTGGGTGGGGACACACTGGGCGGGCAGCAAATGTTCTACTTTTGTTTTTGCGTGAAATCTTCCAAATTCCCTTGTTGACATAGCTTGATTAGCTACCTATGGATTCCCCTGAGTGATGCATTCACATAACCAGTGGGCGAGCTGTCTGCGGAGCAGCCAGGTTATCAGAACTACGGTCGTTCTGAATAAACACATAAAGCTTGTTGCTTTGAGGAAATCTCTCCTGTTTCCTGGGAGGTGGGGGGAGGAAACAACGGGTCCAATGTTTCTAGAGCCCTGGGCGCCTGGACGAAGTGCCTCCAGATGGGCAGACACCTGCTCGCTCCACCTCCACCTCCACCGGGTATGTCTCTACACAACTGCACTTTTTCGGTTGGAAAAACTCACTTTAATCTCTATTTCTTTATTGCTTGTTAGTTGGGATTATTTTCATGTCTATTTCCCTAAAAGGGGGTGTGTGACTGCTGTTGAAAATGAGCATTTTTGAACCACATGATGAGTTTGTCATTCATTTGTGTACACTCATCCATCAGACATTATCGGGGGCCCAGGGAGCCAGGCCCTCAAGCGAGAGTCTGCGCACAGAAACAGGAGCATGGCGCTGGGGCCCGGCCCCAACCCCCTTGTCCTGGACACAAGCAGATGTGAAGCCCGTGTTCATAGCCCAGAAACGCTGGCACCTCCTCCCCGCGCCCCCACTGCCACACGCCCTTGGCTCTGGTCCCCTCGTGGCTCAGCCTCCGGGGACCCGTGGCCAGCCTCGCCGTGATGCACGCCCAGCCCACTCCGCTTCCGACTTCGATGGTGGGTCCAAGCGGCGGCACAGGAAGTGCTCACCTGGCCGGGAGCGCGTCCCTGCAGAAAGGGGCTCCTCCTGAAGAGCAGGAGCTGGCTCGCGTAGCACGGGCTGGGCTCCCACCTGGCCAAGTCTGCAGGGAGGCGCACCTGGACGGGGCCCAGGCTCTGCACGGAGCTCTGAGGGTGGCGATGAAGCTGCGCCTGGACCTCCGTCTGCCCGGCGCTCACGTGGACCCGGTGCTCGCTGCGTGAGGACAGGCAGCTCTGGAACAGCACAGGTCCGATACTGACGGGCGGGACCACCTTCCGGATCAGACCCAAGAGGCGGAAACCCCTGGAAAGGCCTGAGCCAGGACTGGACCCCAGGACGGGGCAGCCCTGTGCCCGGGATGCGAGCTGCTTTTGTGTCGGTGCGTCTTCCTGAGACGCTCCACCCACTTGTGCCCACAGCTGGCTCCGTGGGCTCCTCAGCCCCAGGGAGCCAAGACCTTGACTACTACATGCGGGGCTGCCAGGGCCACGAGCACAGCGCCGTGGGCGCAGAGCAGGCAGCGCAGGAGGTGCCGTCTAAATGTGCAGACTGCTGCTCGGCTGCAGTCACTGGGCTCACATCAAACACCCGTTCACTCTCTCCTTTCCCCAGCATCACACCAAGTATCAGCTACCTGACCAGCAGGTCTGGGCAGCGGGGAGGATAAATGGGGACCGAGGAGACATGGAAGCTTCTGGAAGGAACCCAACCAATCCTGACACACTGTCCTCTGGTCACTGCAGCAGGAGCACATAAATGACCGCTGGCGGCCAGGTCTGTTGGGGCTGCTTCTACATAACACCACCACCCACCCGCCTTACGCCCTGCACCCCTCAGGGGACAGCCCCCCCCATGTCCCTCATGGAAACCCACTGGACCCAGGGGACGGGCAGGGGTGACATCCACTGCACACTGCACTACCCACGAAACACAGCTCACCGTGAACATTCCCTAAGACCAAGGTCCCCAGCATCGTAGCCATCAGACCCCAGGACCCCAGTTCATTGTGGGTTTTGAGAGCAATTACTAAGCCAGCTCTTGTCCGAGGAGGAGGAGGACCGTACCAGCAGCACGTCTGCGATGACCTGAGCACCTTCCTCCAGCAGGCGGCCAGAGCTCCTTGAGTGACCGTGGTCGCTGGCCTCCAGGACCCCGGACACGAGAAGGATGAGCTCCCGCACCTGGCCCGCCTCCACCGCGCAGCCTGCGGGGGGCCGGCCGGGGGCCAGCAGCGTGTGCGCGCAGTCGAGGATGAGAAGAGCGCTTGCGAGGCTCATCTGCGTGGAAACAGGCAGGGGTAGAGGCCCCCTCAACAGCGCCCACGCCATCTGGCCTGCCCTCCGGGAGGGACACCACACACCAGGCGGGGAGGACGGGCCAGGTCCGGATCCGGATCGGCACCAACTTCACAAGTGACATTAACTCCCCAGAGTCTGTCCCCAGACCCGTAAAGTGACCAGAGGAGAATAGAGGCCTCGGCAAGCTAAGTGCGTCCCAGGGAACGTGGCTGGGTTGTTCGCTGCTCGCGGAGGTGACCCACATCGAAACGGTGACCTGCCTGAACCGAACCCGCCTGCAGGTGCTCACGGGGCCCTTACAGGACTCAGAGCTGCCCGAGGTCCCTGTGAGGGAAGCAGCAGGGACACCCCTGGACCAAGGGACTCACCTTGTTGGGGAAGCGCAGCAGGTCCCTCAGCAGGAGGACAGAGTCGGTCGCTTCCTCCTGACCAGGAGAAACGGAAAGGACAAGATGACAAGGCAGGGAGTCAGCCGTCAGTCATGGCCGCACGGCTCAGCTCGCTGCGTGGAGATGGAGCAGACCCCACGTTTGGGCTCAGACAAAGGGAGGCTGACATGGGAGAGACCGTCACCCTGGGCCCACGTTTTCCAGCCTATGTGGCCCCCCTGCCCTGCGCCCACTGGCTACCCCCCACCCCATCAGGAGGGGACCCGAGGGCTCAGGGACCAGAGTACAGCAGGGGGAGCTGAGTCCCATGGTGACAATGGAGTGTGCCCTTAGATGTGACTGTCCTTGCCATGGTGACAATGGAGTGTGCCCTTAGATGTGACTGTCCTCGCCATGGTGACAATGGAGTGTGCCCTTAGATGTGGCTGTTGTTGCCATGGTGACAATGGAGTGTGCCCTTAGATGTGGCTGTTGTTGCCATGGTGACAATGGAGTGTGCCCTTAGATGTGGCTGTCCTCACCATGGTGATGCCATAGTATCGATGGCGTAGATGTGACTATCCTCACGGAGGCACAGCCATGCTGGCGAGGACAGTGCCACAGCAGTACGTGGTCGCTGCCCTGGAAGCCACAGAATCGTAAGCCTCACTGCTGTGCTGTTGTTACCAGGCGGGATCGGGTTGGGTTTACATCATTTTCTCCTACGTGGCTGATGTGGGTCTCTAGTAACCAGCCCACTGGTCTGTGAGACATGTGCACAAGTTTGAGCCACAGCCCCACGTCAGCGTGCAGGCTGGCCCACCAGTCTCATGACTGATGGTACCTCACAGCACGACCACTTGCTAGCGAGCTGACCAGTCTCAGTCCCTGCTGCACAGACAGACCTACAGACACTCTGGGCCATACCTGGTCCTGGGGAGCTAATCTGCAGATTGAAGAAATGAACGCGTCCTGGATTCGGGACCACTGGCCACAGGAGGGGCTCCCGCCCTCCCTAGCCCAGCGACTCAGGACCCCGGTGGTCACGGCGACATAGTTCCTGACTTCCGTGTCACTGCCCATCTGTTGGAGGGTGGAGAGGTTCCTCAGGCTAGCATTGTACCTGAAGGACACAGAGCAGTTACCATGATCGTCCAACACGTTCAAAACGCTCTGGCCCACCCACCGCAAGTGTGGTATCCACGACAGAAACACTCTGGGGTGGGTCTGTGCAGAGGAAATAGAAAAGACACAGGGAGGAGTCACATCAAATCCTATGAACCTCCTTTTCAGAGCTGAACAGGCCCTAGAGCCACACAGAGTGACACAGACACACGGCAGGTGAAGGGAGTCAGTGTGAGCTGGACAGGAGACCCCGACGGCTGCAGGGGCTGGTGGTCCCATAGGCAGAGGTGATGAGCAGCACCCAGACCCACAGAGTGGATGGGATGATGCACATGGCCACGTGCGGTCAGTCCAGGAACATAGGAGTGATTCAGGGTGAGACCAATCTATGAAATGCACCAGGTCAGCAGGCGGAAGGACAAGCCCTCGTGATCATCTCAATGGATCTAGCAGAGCACTGACAAAATCCAACGGCCTGGGTGAGAAAATCACCGAAATCCACGAGTGCAGGGCCTTCTCCCACCTGCTCACAGGCATCTCTGGAGAACCTACGTCAGCGCCACCCAAAGAGAGGCTGCGGGCGGACTGCTGCCTGCCCAGGCCTGGGGCAGGACCAGGATCTCGGCCTCGTCCACATCTGCTCAGCGGAAAAAGCAGCAGGAGTGCGCAGCGGAGAGGGAGTGACACCCTCTCTCATAACAGGTGGCACATCTCATTCACAGAAAACCACATGGAATATGCTAGAAGCCCACCAGAGCTAGTGAGTGCATGGGAGGCTGCAGGACACACGATCCACACGCAAGTATCAGTGTACACTACGGAAAACTCCAAGTAACTATGAAAACAAGTCCATTTGTAGTAACATCAAAAAGAACAAAATACTTATGATCCATTTAACAAAAAGTTCAACGTTTATACCCTGAAAACTGTACGATGTGACTGAGGAAAGCAAAGATCTAAGTCCATGGGAAACTGCTCCCGGTTAGAAGGCTCACGTTGCCAAGGCAGCAATGCTCCCAAGGTGACATCCAGGCTCCGGGCAACCCCTCAACACCCCGGGGCTTGTTGGCAGAAACGGACCAACTACTAACCAGGAGGCTGAGTAACCACAACAACCCTGAAAACGCAGGCTCAGCTGCGGGTTCATGCTCCCCATTTCAAAGGTCACTTCGCACCCAGCGGTTGGACAGTGTGGTCCTGGCGTAAGAGACTTGAAGGTCCATGGAATAGCATTGACAGCCCAGAAGTGGACACTAACGCTTGTGGCCCACTGACTTCTGACAAAGGGACGAAGGCGGTTCGGGGGAGGGGACCTTTCTGGCCTGTGGTGCAGGGACACTGCTTGGCTACGTGCAGAAGCGCAGGCCTGGAGCCTGCCTCGCACCACACGCCCCAGCTCCAAGGCTCAGCTCCGTGAGTGAGACCGCGAGGCTCTCAGAAGAGGGCAGGAGTGACCGTCCTGGCCTGGGGTGGGTGGTAATTTCTTAAATGCACCAAAAGCACCAGCAGTAAGAGAACAGGTTGGACTTCATCAAACTTAAAACTTTTGTGTGTCAGTGACACCACATGGAAGAGAAAACCCAACCCGCGGCGGGAGAAATGTGCACAAGTCACTTCCCTGACGAGGGACGTCGCCAGAACATGAGGGACTCGCAGCCGCAGTCATGGAGGGACAGCCGGTGAAGACCACGGTGTCGGGACAGACAGTGATGGTTCAAAGCCCGTGGACAGATGCCAGCACTGTCCGTCACCAGGGCCAGGCACAGAGCAAGCTGGTGGGCACGATGCGGGACCCACAGGTACACAGCAGCCGCTTGGGAAAACAGTCTGGCAGGACCTCACAATGGTCAACACAGCATGACTGCGAGACCCGGCAACCACGCCCAGGAATCCGCCTGAGACAGGAAAACACGTCCACATCTACGCTCACAACAGCACCGTTCGCACCAGCCATCAGCTGATGGTGGAGAAAAACCGTGGTGCATCCAAGACAAACTGTCATTCAGTCACAGAGAGGAATGAGGTCTGGCAACAAGTATGCATCTCACACACGTAACAGGAAGTGAGTCCAGGAAGCCAGTCACAGAAGACCACCTGGGGCATCACCCCATTGACATAAAAGGTCCAGAATCAGCAAGTCTGGGGACAGAAGTGGGCTCTCGGATGAGATCCAGGGCTGGGGCTGGAGGGAGGAAGCTGGGTGGGGGCAGGGATGGGACCAATGAGAACAAGGACTGTGGAATCGATGAAATGTCCTTGTCTGGCAACTCTAAGTGTAGGAAACCCAAGGATGTATGCACTGCAGACAGGCGAACCCCATGGTATATGAGTGACACTCAATGAAGAGTGAGCTGTGCAAAGGAAGACGACGAGCAGTGCAGTCCCAGAGCGCAAGCGGGAAGCCCGCGCAGACATCGGGAACTGGGCTGCAGGCGCCACCAAGTACTCCACGGAGGCAGCTGGGACACAGAGCCTCACTCACACATCCTCGCCGGGGCAGCGGTCCCCATGGAGACGGGGCAGCACAGTCACCGCCACGGCACAGGGCTGCGTCTGGGAGCCGTCACCATCGGTGATCACAGTGGACACCAGGACTGGAAGGGACAAGCAGAGATCAGCGCCTGTGTCGGCAGAGAAACTTCTTCAAACGCAATGGCAAGGGAGAGACAGAGCCCAGAGGATCAGTCCCGACACCACTGGCCCATCTGTGTGCTGGGCGGTGACGGGACCTCCAGGAGGCAGAGCTGAGACAACTCCACACGGATCAGGGCGGGAGGGGGGTGCCTGCGTAGCCGGGAGGGAAGCAGCCCGTAAAATGGGGTGGGGGCAGGCAGCCGTCGTGCGGAGGGTCAGGAAATGAGTCATGGATCACACGCTCACTCCCTGTCACTGGCCTGCACTGTGTACCCGCGGCAGCAAGATGCCAGGGTGACCAGGACCGCCACTGTCTCAACCTCCCTGCCTACTCAGGACTACAGTCAAGTTAAAAACGTGGTGAGTGCCGAGTGGGCAAGGTCAGGGAGTGGTCCGCAGACCCCGAGGTGCAGGTCCAGGCTGGTACTGCTGGAACCAGGGCCGAGGGAGGGCAGGGCTACGGCAGGTCCAGACGAAGGCGTGGAGAACCCCACTGAAGTAATTTATGCACAGACATGGGCATGGCAGGAAGCAGCTTTTGGGGGACTCGGGAACTCCTTCCTGTGACAGGGCCAGGGTTTGTGGTGGGGGCCCTGCTGGGGAGGCGGAGCGGAGTCCTGCCCACCATCTGTCCATCTGTCCGGGACTCACCTTGATAACCGTCCACAGGCTCCCCAGCTGGTAGTGCAAAGTAGTGCTGGGCGTCTGTCCCACGGTACAGGGTGCACTTGGAGGCGTTTCCTATCTGGTAACCAAACTCATAGCGGAAGTCCTGCGATCCGTTCCGTAGTGAAGGAAAGAGCACAGGTGAGCAAACAGCATTACCCCCAGTAAGTCCTCACAACCCTTCCTCACCCACCCGAGGTCAGGCACAGATGGGCTGGGGCAGGTACACGCGGCTGTGTCTGTCACTCGCGGCCGTGGGCCCTCCTGGCCGGGACTGGGACAGTCACAGATGCAGAGTCGGGGGGATGAGGACACTCGCACCCCCAGCGTTTCATCAGAGGCAGAAGGGGTCTGCGTGCTCACCGGTCTCCCCGACGTGCAGAAGACGCTGAAGACGGTGTCTGCCTCGAGGCCGCGGTGGGGCTGCACCTGGCAGGCCACATCCCGCGGAGCCTGGTTGACGGTCACATACAGCTGAGCCTTCCCTAGAAAGCTGTACCCCGAAGCTGCAGAGAGAAGGGGTGGCACCTGCATGCTGGGAACCAAAGGCAGCCCCGGAGGTTCCCAAAGCGCAGACCGTGTGGCCCCCAGATCTGCGGCTCTGGTGTTGCTGTGACCTTGACAGACCGCGACCCCGGGCCACCCCAACCTGCTGGGTCAGACCCAGAGGGGCCGGCAATCTGCGCCAGCGCCCGCCTCAAGGGACGCTGGGCCCGGGACCCCTGCCATGCGGCACCCACTGATGCAGCACTATTTGGGTGCTCGCTCACTGGGGCAGCAGTGCCCGAGACCCTGAGAGATTGGTGGACGGACGAGACCTGGGAGCCAGACAACAGCCTCGCAGGCAGAATCCACCCCCAGCAAACCAGACCCTCCACTCCCGCTGTGTGCAGCCCTGTCCGGAATACGCAAGTATCGCTGCTGACCCTACAGCACTGATAGGGTTTATATTTGGCTTCTATAAGCTGCACTGATACTGTAAATGTTTCCTGTGATGCCATACAGCATTCAAACTCAATGTCATAAATAAGTATAGTACAGTGGGGCCTTGACTTACGAGTGTCCCGACTAACGAGTTTTTTGAGATACCAGCTGTCTCTCCGCAGATTTTTTGCATTGAGTTGATAGAGTAATTTGAGTTAACGAGCTCCTTAACGAGCTCGGTCTCGGAACGAATTAAACTCATAAGTCAAGGCCCCACTGTATTCTCTAAACTGCATAACGATTGTTTCCCAATGACTAAACATTTCGTTTTCCATTACCCTGAAATGATAATTCTCATGCATAAAGTTGTTTTTTACTTTCGATGTCTTTTTCTTGAAATAAATTACAGGCACGAGTTACATGTGTTGAATTGTGTAAAACTCCGAGGACGCTGACCCTCATCCTAACAGCAGGCACGCGGCTCAGCTCCCCGCCAGGCCCAGGGGCCACCTACCCACCGCTGCTTGCAGGACGTATGTCTCTCCAGGGCGCAGTGAGTGCGGCTTCACTGTCACCGTCTGTCCCGTGATCCCTGCGGAAAAGGAGGGGCGGGGACCACTCGTCAGGGCACCCCCAGGGCAGCAGCTCAGACACACCCTTCCTCGGGGGGCACTGCGGCCGAAGGAGGCAAAGAGGTCCCATTTGCCCTGCTTGTCTCACCTGGAAAGGCCACGTCTGTTCGTTACCTCCGGCCCCTTATTACAAAGCACGAAGCTCATCTCTGCTCCCCCTCAACAGAGTCAAACGGAGCCCAGTCCAGGGGCCGGTCAGAAGGCCCTCGCCTCCCAGGAAGGAGAGGACTCTGGGAAGAATGCTGTCCATGTGTTTTGAGGAGGCCCCTAAACCAAGTGGGTCCCTTTCAAACGACATCCTAGTTCAGTGGTCGGCAAACTGCGGCTCGCGAGCCACAGGCGGCTCTTTGGCCCCTTGAGTGTGGCTCTTCCTAAGCCTTAGGAGTACCCTGATTAAGTTAATAACAATGTACCTACCCATATAGTTTAAGTTTAAAAAATTTTGGCTTTCAAAAGAAATTTCAATCGCTGTCCTGTTGATATTTGGCTCTGTGGACTAATGTGTTTGCCGACCACTGGCCTAGTGTCTGCAGGAGCAGGAGGGACTCCTGGACCCGAGCGAGACTGCGGACCACGGGGCCCGAGATCTCAAAGACAGAGGCTCACTCAGCCGCCGCCATGCTCCTCGGGCAGCGTCCTGCACTAGGTCTGCAGGCCCGGGGCCCACACCCCAGCAGGCGCACACACACCCGGGGAGGCGCACACACACCCTGGGAGGCGCACACACACCCGGGGAGGCGCACACACACCCGGGGAGGCGCACACACACCCTGGGAGGCGCACACACACCCTGGGAGGCGCACACACACCCGGGGAGGCGCACACACACCCCGGGAGGCACATACACACCTGGGGAGGTGCACACACACACCCCAGCAGGCATACAGGATGCGTGCACGAGAGGGCGGCACTGTCCTCTGCGCCTGTGCCTGCTCAGCAGCCTCTTCCCCTTACTTCGCAAAAGGGGGGGACGCCCGCAGGCCTGTGGCCACTGAGGGACGAGCACAACTGAAGAGGCATCGTGACCCCCAGTCTGTCTATAGTCCAAGGAGAAGGCCCAGGAGAAATGGGGGGAGGGGGAGGCTGGTGTGGGAACCTCTGCGACCGCTAAGGTTCCAGGGCAGAGGGGTGCTCATACCGGACGCGGTGTAGCCCTGAAAAACGGCTCGGCTCACGGGGGACTTGGGCCAGTCGACCAGGAGTGCAGGCCGAGCACTGGCTGTCGGGAGGAAGGGGCCCACCAGGTTGTCCCCATCCCCACGGCTCCCGTCCTCACTGGCACTGGGTCCCGACGCTGAGAGGTGCATGCTGGTCCCTAGGAGACACGCCGGGTCAGGGATGGCGGAGACAAAGGTGGCCATGGTTCCCTTAAAGTGCTAGTGGTTCAAGGCTGAGATCAGTGCTGCCCACTCTCTCTGGACCCACTGGTCTAAACGTCTCCGACGGCACATAGGACGAATGTCGCCTCGCACGATCAGTGGCTCCGCGGCATTTCCTCAGCTCACATGTGCTTGGGCCACAGCCAGGAGTGAGTCTACAGGAAACACCACGGCAGACGGAGCAGGCCCTGCCATGTGGACGTCTAGGTGAGGGTGTCGGGAAACACTCGAGGAAACACACCACGAGCAGAGGAAAGCCGGTGACGGAAGTGCTCTGGGGAGACAGCAGGCGCACAGAGGGGCTGGGACGGGCCGTTCTAGGGCCGGGTGGGCAGCCTGGGGGAGAGGCTCAGACAGAGGGAATGGGCTTTAGAAAAAGCTGCTCAGGGAGGGTCTGGGTGTGGCTGGAGGGGGAGCAGGAAAGAAGAGATGAGACCTCAGCTCCCTCCGTCGCCCCCTATGTGGGCCCTGGGAGGCAGGCCTGGCGTGCTGGGCTGGGCTGGGTGTGTGAGGTGACTGGGCCGCGGGCCCGGGCAGAGAGACCATGTCTGTCTGTCCAGCAGGGGGAGGGTGCCAGGCTTGCTCAGGAAACGCCGACTTCGGACTCCAAACAAATGCCGTTAAACAAGGTGAGATGATAAAGTGGATCCATGTTGGGGTTAGAAGGACTGAACCATCAGGAGGAGTGACTTGTGAGCGCAGGCCTTTCCCTCATTCAACGTTATTTATGAAGCGCCTGCTGGGAGTGTGAAGTGAGCCCCTCAGGGGCCTGGGGGAGCAGAAGGAGCGTGGGGTGGTCAGAGGAACCAGCATCCAGGCTGATCAGGGGGACGGCCATAGAGCACAGCACAGTGAGTCATAAACAAAGGGCTCACTGACCACCCATCCGGCCATGCGGTAGACAAGTCACTCTCGCTCACTCAATATTCATTCAACAAACAAACTGTCCGCGGTTGTGCATCTGTTAAGCATTGTTCATGGGCTGGATGAACCACTCACTCCTGGTCATGCGTTGTCAGCGAGAACATGCGCACTGAGGGCCAACACAAGTGCACAGCTGCCTTGGAAACCTTCCCTTCCCAGACAAGAGGGAGCTAAAGGAGTTCGTCACCAACAAACCGCTATTACAAGAAACTTAAAGGAACTTCTTTAAAAGAAGAAGGGAAAAAAAGATCAAAACTATAAATAATAAAATGGCGGAAATTACATGTCTGTCAGCAATCACTAGGTGTACACGGATTAAATGCTCCGACCAAAAGATGTAGGATGGTGAATGGACAAGAAAGCAAGACCTTCACATGTGCTGCCTACAAGAGACCCACTCAGATCCACAGGTGCAGGCTGTGAGTTGAGGGTGGAAAAGATATTTCATGGAAATGGGAACTTGAAAGGCGGGGCAGCAGTAACTATACCAGGACATTTAAAATGAAGGCTATACCACAAGATAGAGAAGGGCCAGCAACTCTACTTCTGGATGCTTATCTGAAGAAACCCAAACACTATTCAAAGAGACGTGTACACTCCTGTAGTCACTGCAGTGTTTTTACAGGAGCCAAGGCGTGCACACAACTGAGTGCCCAGCAGTAGACGCGCATATAGGATGGAATATGACTCGGCCGTAGGAAAGGGTGAAATCTTGCCATTTGTGACAGCATGGAGGGACCTCAAGGGTACTGTGTTGAGTGAAATAAGTCAGACAGAGAAAGATAAATACCATATAATTTCAATTATACGTGGAATCTAAAAAAACAAATGAACAGAAAGACTCATAGATACAGAGAACATACTGGTGGTTGCCAGAGGAGAGCGGTTGGGGGATGGGTGAAGAAGGTGAAGGGATTGAGACGCACAGATTGGCCCTGGCCAGTGTTGCTCAGTGGATAGAGCATCGGCCTATGGACTCAGGAGTCCCGAGTTTGATTCCGGTCAAGGGCACATGCCCAGGTTGCGGGCTCTATCCCCAATGGGGGCATGTAGGAGGCAGCCGATCAATGATTCTCTCTCATCATTGATGTTTCTATCTCTCTCTCTTTCCCTTCCTCTCTGAAGTAAATAAAAATATATTTTTAAAAAAGAGAAGCACAGCCGAAACCGGTTTGGCTCAGTGGATAGAGCGTCGGCCTGTGGACTGAAGGGTCCCGGGTTCGATTCCGGTCAAGGGCATGTACCTGGGTTGCGGGCGCGTCCCCAGTGGGGGATGTGCAGGAGGCGGCTGATCGATGTTTCTCTCTCATCGATGTTTCTGACTCTCTATCTCTCTCCCTTCCTCTCTGTAAAAAATCAATAAAATATATATATAAAAAAAAAGAGAAGCACAGATTGGCTGTTACAAAATAGTCATGGGGCTATGAAGTACAGCACAGGCAATATAGTCAATAGTATTGTAATAGCTATGAATGGTGCCGGGTAGGTACTAGAAATATCAGGGGGACCACTTAGTAAAATATATAAATGTCTAATCACTATGGTGTGCACCTGAAATTAATGTCATACCCTCTGTCAACTAAAATGGAAAAATAAAAATTATTTTAAAACAAGAAACATGCCTTGCAGAGCAGAGCAAAGAGACAGAAAGAGCCCGAGGACAGTGGGGTGGAGGTACACACTCTGGGCTGGGGAGGGGCGGTGAGGTGAGGCCTGGGGAGGAGCGCCGAGGGAGGCCTGTTGGCAGATGCCGCCCGTGTCCGAGGACGGGAGAGGGACAGTATCGGGGCCTGGGCTCCCCAGCAGGTGAGCTGGAAACAGGGCCAGACCGTGCCACCCAAAGGAGCGCAGACTGCCCTCGGCCTTGGAGCACAGGGAGGGGCCTGGGTTCAGGGGAGAGCAGACTCACAGGCAGCCGGCTGCCGTCCTCTCGAGGGCTCCGCTTCTTGGATGTCACTGTAATAGGCCTCAAAGTCTGCGTGAAGGACAGAATGAGAGCGTTTCCCGTAAACCAGGCTCCCCTGAAACACACAGGACCCCGAGGGAGCACACACGTCGCCCTGGGCCACCTCAGGGCCCCAGCCCTGCTCTGCAGGCACAAAACCCCCAGAGGCCACGCCCAGTACATGGGACAGTGGGGAGGCAGTCGCTGTCCCTGCTCCCCCAACGAGTAGGGCTCCGTGTGATTAGTTGGGGGGATGCCGAGGCCCAGAACTGTCCTCCAGGGGCCTCACTCTTGTCTCCCATGGGAGACACCGACAGGAGTGTCCGGCTGCCACTGTCACCTTTCTGTCCCCAGGCACTTCCCTCCTACACTTGAGGGGTTCATGGAGGCTCTCCCACCAACAACCCCAACGCTGGGACTCTGGGGTGCAGGCCTTTGCCAGGGCACAGGACCATGACCCTGAGTGGCCACGCTGGATAGCAACAGGGAGGGACAGGAGGGGCAGGTGAGTGCTGGGCCAGAGCCTGGATCACTGACAAGGAATGTTTCTCACCTTCTAGGCACCGAACTAGCTCCTGTCCCACCTGAAAGCGGGGACACCGGGCACCCATGGTCATTGGGGAGGAAGGATGAGGAGGTGGTGTGGGCAGAGCCTAGCTCAGTCGACTCTCCTAGGCCCATCAGAGACGAACACCAGGCCCGGAGGGCACCCCCAGGGCGAGGGCAGGTACCAGTGAGGGGACAGCACTTACCAGGGGGGTGGGGGGTTGGGCTCCCCAGGGACCCCTCGTCCCAGGGATCCCCTTCTGGGGCCACAGGGTCACCAGCAGCGGGAACTTGGGGTGCGGGGACCGTGGACTCCACGGAGGCTCTCCCCGTGGCTGAGAGGTCAGCCCGGTCCAGGGTCCAGGGCCGTGGCTCCCGTGTGAACGGCATAGGCGTGGCGTGGGGCTCTGCCCGGCGTGGCCTCGGGGACCGTGGGTAGGACTCGGGAAGCTTCGACACAGACCCCAATCCTGAGGAGCCCAGCAGCCCCACGGTTCTGCAAAAGGGAACTTGAACACAGAAGACATTTGGTTTCTCTACGTGTACAGATTCCACGAGCATGTTCGGTCCTGAACAACCACCACGTGAAAACTGCACCTAGAGGTGTCGCGGGGCAGCCCGGCTGCTGGGAGGCCGGCCCGTCCATCTCCCCTGGGTTCGCCTCCCACAGGCCCCGCCACACGCTCTGCACCCCACTGGGGCGTTCACAAGGATGCTAGAAACTTCTGGGCGCATGGAGCCTCTCCTGACCCGCATTCACCTGCCCGTGCCACAGGACTTAGGAAACGGTCAAGAACAATGAACAACTTTGCAAGGACGTGGAAGCAGAGCCCACAGCCCTGTCAGCATCCCTGTCGCCACATGAGTCAGATTCTGTGAGAACAGGGCTGGGCCACACCGAGAGGACGAGAGCTGGCCCTGGAGAAGGGGCAGCCACACGGTGACCCCACGCCCTGGGACACTGAGCACAGGCTCGGCTTCAGACCCACACGGTCACCGGCCAGATGGCACGCGACCCTCCGTGTCATCCTGTTCCTTCAACACAGGGCCACTCCCAGTGTGTAAGCTTCCCGTGGCGCCAAGGAAGCGTAAACACGTGAGGAGTGTGGGCGGCACCACCCTGCTGAGGGCCGCACAGCCAGCTCAGAACACAGCCCCTCCGCTGTCCGCCCTGCTGAGGGCCCACAGCCACCTCAGAACACAGCCCCTCCGCTGTCCGCCCTGCTGAGGGCCCACAGCCAGCTCAGAACACAGCCCCTCCACTGTCCGCCCTGCTGAGGGCCGCACAGCCAGCTCAGAACACAGCCCCTCCGCTGTCCGCCCTGCTGAGGGCCCACAGCCAGCTCAGAACACAGCCCCTCCGCTGTCCGGTCCACATGGCCCCCGCACGACATCACCCCCGGCCCAAAGCCAGGAGCCTGCCACCCACGCCCTCGCCCGCCACCAGGGCTGTGTTCCCACATGTGACTTCTCGTGACTTTGCCTCCTTGCAAAGTCTTAGGACCCACATTTTCCGCCCAAGAAAAGAGTCTCAGAGCAGTGCTCCCATCACAGCCAGTGTGCGAAGCGAGGACCACCTTCCACGGCTCTTGGTCCCACGAGTGGCCCCGAGGACAGCAGGAGGGGAGGGACAATGGCCCCAGCAGAGTGGTGGGGGCGTGTGCTGTTTCAAAGCGCTCAGTGCGTTTGTCACCCGGGAGAGCTGCCCCAGTGGGTACGGCACAGCCCAGGCTGAGAGCAGCAGCTGAGGCTCCTCGTCTCGGCTGTCACCGCCGCCCTCCCAAGTGTGAAGCCAGGAGGGACTGGGGACGAATAGCTCATGGCCGAGACCAGACACGTTGGGTCAAACCAATTAGATCTCACACGTTTTAGCAATCTCAAAATAATCGCTCCGCCAACAAAGCCAAGCATCGCCTGCCCTCACTGGCTTGGCTCAGCGGGTAGAGGATCGGCCTGTGGACTGAAGGAGTCCAGGTTTGATTCTGGTCAAGGGCACATACCTCGGTTGCAGGCTCAATCCCCAGCCCAGGTCAGGTGCTTGCAGGAGGCAACCAGTCGATGTGTCTCTCTCACATCCATGTTTCTCTCTGTCTCTCCCTCTCCCTTCCACTCCCTCTCTCTAAAAAAATAAAATGAAAACGAAGCTGGTCTGTACCTTCCTCTCTGTCCCTTCCTGTCGCGTTGACCAAAAAGAGGTCCCAGGAGTAAGAGAGGGCCGCCTCCCCGCAGTCTTCACAAGCCGCCCGCAGCGAAAGCTCCTCGTTCCAGTTCACAGGGATGCCTCGGAACCTCTCCCAGGAGATGTGCACGCGCCTGCAACGTGCAAACCAGGCCGGAGCTCCAGAAAACAGGGCGAGACGCTCTGGCCGCATTTTCCAGGTCAGGTTTGTTCAGATCACCTGGTCCCGGGGGCCGATGCACCACCTCACCCCACCGCTCAGGGAGGCTGAGCGCTTCCCCCAGGAAGCCTCTGGAGCTCGCCCAGCGCAGGCTGTGACCATGAGGTGTTTTTACACAAGTAACTGCCCAGACCCCCTGCAGGGTCCAGGGACGGAGGCCGCCTGCCCGGTGTCCCGTGGAGCTGAGGGCACAAGCGGCACCCACCCCCGCCCACCAGGAGGCCAGAGCAGCTGTGGCACACGCCGGCCTGCATTCAGGGTCTGGGGCTGGGCGTGGCCCTCAGTGCCCGTGGCCTCCGTGACGTCACACTCAGCTGACAGGTGCGTCCCCCCTGTGGGCCCATGGTGCCCAGTTGCGCCTGGAGGCCAGGACAGAGGCCCTGAGACACTCAGCCTCTGTGCCCTCGGCCCTAGGCCCTGGAGCCAACCCCGTCTCCAGGCAGCTGCTAGGAGGCGAGGGCACCTCCCCCTTGGAGCCCCACGTCAGCGCAGCAGGTCGGTGTCTGAGCCCATCTCCCACGCGCACAGTGGGTCTGTCGGTGTCTGAGCCCATCTCCCACGCGCACAGTGGTCTGTCGGTGTCTGAGCCCATCTCCCACACACACAGTGGTTTCTTTGGTGGCTCCCACCCCCAGCCTGGCTTGGGGCACCCAGATGGGCATTGTGGGGCAGTAGGGCAGCTGGCACCTGAGCGCCACGTCAGGGAGGGTGGACAGGAACACCTGCGCCTCGGAAGAGTTCCGGCCATGGCTGGACACCGTCAATGTCACAAGAAACTGGTCGTAGCCACTGCTGAGAGAGTCCGCTGTGAAGGACAGGGTGGGTGCCCCGGCATCCGGGCTGCGTGCAGAGGGCCCAGCGAAGCAGGGGCGGCCGGGGGCACTGGCTGGGGTGCACGCCCAGTGATACCTGTGGGAAAGCGATGGAGGAGCTGACGTGCCGGCTCTGGTCAGTTAGCGACCGTGGTGTCACCAAGTGGCTTTCCTGGGGGGCCTGCCAGGGAGCAGCAGATGGTTCTCAGGGATGCATGTTCCAGGTTACCGACGTGGACGGTGTCAGTGGAGTGTGGACAGTGTCCATGGCAGGACACTGGGTCAGGCACCCAGGGATGGGGAGTGGGTGGAGATGAGGACCAAGGCCTGAGCCCAGGGACCCGACATTGAGGGACCCAGCACATAGAGGCTACTCATGTTTATTTCTTCCCCTTTCCAAAGCTCCCTTACATTTTGATCCTAAATGAAACACTACTTTGATAAAAGTATAAGTCCTTAAAATTGTGTAGATTATAACTCAGCGCCCCAGAGCTGAGTGTGGAGAGGGTAGAGGAGGAGAAAGGCTGGGACGAGGAGGAGGGGCCCCACAGCCCCATTGCTCACCTGAGAGTGGCCCCGGGCCTGTCGGGGTCATAGGACAGGGACCCCCTGAGGACCATGGTAGACAAGGGGGTCCTGGGGACGAACAGGTGTGTGCCCTCAGAGATCACGCTGACAGGTGCCCGGGCACGCACCTCCACTCCCACGCAATAGTTGCTGTGCACGGGACTGCCTCGCACCTGCACCTGGAACATAGGCAACAAGGGGGCGTCAGTGAGGCAGGCAGGGTGCCCACTAGAGACAGAAGGGCTGGAGTCTAGGAGCAGCAGGCCCACTGGGGACAGAGGGGCTGGGGTCTAAGAGCAGGAGGCCCACTGGGGACAGAGGGGCTGGAGTCTGAGAGCAGGAGGCCCACTGGGGACAGAGGGGCTGGAGTCTGAGAGCAGGAGGCCCACTGGGGACAGAGGGGCTGGAGTCTGGGAGCAGGAGGCCCACTGGGGACAGAGGGGCTGGAGTCTGGGAGCAGGAGGCCCACTGGGGACAGAGGGGCTGGGGTCTGAGAGCAGGAGGCCCACTGGGGACAGAGGGGCTGGGGTCTAAGAGCAGGAGGCCCACTGGGGACAGAGGGGCTGGAGTCTGGGAGCAGGAGGCCCACTGGGGACAGAGGGGCTGGGGTCTGAGAGCAGGAGGCCCACTGGGGACAGAGGGGCTGGAGTCTGGGAGCAGGAGGCCCACTGGGGACAGAGGGGCTGGAGTCTGAGAGCAGGAGGCCCACTGGGGACAGAGGCTGGAGTCTGGGAGCAGGAGCATTTTCCTCTCCGTGTCTGTGTTAACATGAAGCTGGGGTTCTGGGTCTGGGGACGTAAGAACACCCAGCTATTCCCTGGTTTGTAACCTCTCTGCCGACGGTACATTTTCCATGGTGTTGGTTTTGTTTAGCTTACCCTGCTTAAGCTCCGTTTCTAACCCCAAACATATCACGGCCTTAAAGGAATGCCAGGGATTTAAGAGAACCCTCCTCTGGGCCGTGCCGGTCTGGGTCCCAGGGTCTCTGAGGCTGATGGGAAGGGAGCATGAGCCTGGGCAGTGCCGCCGCCAGCTGCCGCCCACCTGGGCCAGCGCAGTGTAGTTCCCGGGTTCCAGGAAGTAGTGGGGGACAGTGAAGGTCTGCCTGTGGGTGCTGATGGCAGGAGGCAGGGGCACCGGCGACCCCGCGGAGTTGGTGAGGCTCCAGCTGTAGGAGAGGCCTTGGGAGATGTCACAGAGAATGGCGGCTTCGAAGGTCACTCCCAGGGTCACAGGCTGGGACCGCCACACCTGCGTGAGGAGAAAGATGTCTCGTTAGAAATGCGTCTACCTGTTCCAGAGGAAGTGGTTCAAGATGCAGGACTTCAACTCTGTGTCTGTGTGATCACAGTCAGTGAGAATAAAGACTTATACACTCAATGAGACAAACCCCTATAAGCATAAATTAATGGGAAAATATGAAAGGAAAAGGTCAATAGATTTGAATATATAAACATTTTAAACTTTGAATATAAAAATATTATTTAAAAAAGCAATCAGAGAAAAAGGGAAATCATTTGCAAAATATATGACAGGGTTAATATTTAAAATCAATAGAAAATTTTCAAAGTCTCCAACAGAAAACTGAGCAACTGATCATTGGAAACCGAGCAATTGATCAGTGGAAACAAAAGAAAGTAACTGCATTTCAAACAAGTAACATAGAATGAAGATGTGTTTCAAGTGACCTTAATATACAGCATTTTGAGGCTCCAGTCCAAGCATGTCAAACTCAAAGGCTAACACGGGCCAAATAAACGAGGTGTGCGGCCCACGGGCGTCTGGAGCACTGAGAGACAATGTCGACAGCCCATGGAACAACGGAACAAAATATTCCCGAGGACTGTCCTTCAGGTGGAGTGCAAGTGCAGATCTTGCCAGTGGAACGAACGCCCACGCTGGCCACAGGTGCAGGGCGCCCCCTGGAGGACTTTTAGGGAAGCTCTCCCGTTGAAACTGGAAAGAACCGAGTCTGGAGCTGGGAAGTAGGACTTTAAACAACACCTTGGTATTTGTTGCAAACAACTTTACCTTCGGCTTTCTTTAAGTGACTCTAGTCATTACCGAAATGACTTTACAATTGTGCTTATTGTTTCTATCCTGGACATGAGCGCATCCCAGCATTTGTCACTTCACAGCCCAGATTTGTGAGCACCTAACACTGAGATGCTGATTCTTATCCCAGTGATCATAACACACAAAACTAGAAATGCCTGGGGCGGGAGTCGGCTCTGAGAGGCTGGCATGTGGGCCAGGCTTCTCCAGGCCCAGGGAGCTGTGAGGTCCTGGGGCCCAGGACCTGGAGGGAGAATCCCACGGAAAGGCCACGGGCCCTGGCCTGGCCCTGGGCGCGTCTGTGCTCCCTCATCTCCGCGGCCACATCGGGGCGGGAGGCACCCGACCTGAGACTCAGGCCCAGCGACCAGCCTCTGCTAGAAGCCACGGAGAGCTCCTGGCAAATGCAGCCACGCCACGGGCTCCCGTGCGTCTGTGTGTGGGCACTCTGACCCTAAAAAGGAGAAGTTGCTCCAAGTCAGAAGCCTCCAGGGGTAAAAGGACTAGAAAGCAGCCCTAGTTTTGTACCCACAGTAGGTGCTCACCGTGCAAATGACCACCTCCCGGCTCTCCTTTCTCCTGAACACGCTCCAGCTCCCAGCACAGGGGTCTCACCAGCTCATCAACATGCACTGAGCCGAACCCAGAATAACGGGCGAATGGAGGCAGACTCAGAGTCCTGAGGCAGGCGTGTCCCTCCCTGGGTCGGCCGACTCCGGGACCTCGGGAGCCCTCCCAGGTGCCTTCATGACCAACGCAGGGGGCTGACCTGGAGGAGCGCCCCTACTTGGCCCCCCCACCCCCCGGAGAAAGGCTGACTTTGGTCAGTGACTGCAGGCCTTACCTGCACCTGCCCCGGCCCCATGTTCTTCACAGGGGGCGGCTGGCAGGGCCTGCGCACGACGAAAAGGCGCTTCCTCAGGGAGACGGTGCTGACGGCATTGAAGGCGACGACCTCAACCGTGAACTCTCCTTCCCTGGGAGGAGACAAGCACAGACACGGAGACACAGAGTCCACCCAGGCCAGCGGCCCTTCATCGCCACACCCAGCAGGTCTGTGTGGTCACGGTCAGGAGGCCATCCCAGAGGCCACCATGCCCATCCATAGGCAGCTGCCCGCCCAGCACAGGCCGGGACAGACACCGAACCCAGACTGCTGGCACCTGCTCTGCAAGGAGCAGGCACCTACAGGGGACATGCTGCCTCCCTCCTAGGAGCCCCACCCCACAGCAGGGCTCGCCCCTCTGTACCCCTCAGGGACACCCTCAGGTCCCCAGGTGGTGGGCATCCGGACCTGGGTCTGGGGACCTCTGGACCTTCGTGTGCTCTGTTTCCTGTCCCGGAGGTGGCAGACCCCACCGCCTGGAGGCGAGGCCGGCCGGGGCGGGGGGGGGGGTGGGGTGCGGGGCGGGCAGAGGGGCCCAGCTGGGCGAGAGGCAAGACCGGGAAGGGTGTGGCAGGTCGTTGCTGGCCAAGAGGTGGGGCTTTCTGAGGAAACACATGTTTGTTCTGCAAATGATGCCCGTGGGCAGGCACTCAGGACTGCAGGGGTCGCGCATGGAGGTCCCGGAGCATGAGAACGCGGGTCCTGCTGACAGTGCGCTCACCTGCTGTAGACGTGGCTGGCAGAGCTATTCCCCAGGCCACCAGTGCCGTCCCCAAAGTCCCAGCGGTAAGCCACGTCGGTGCCGAAGCTGACTCTGCACTGGAAGGTCACGGGAGTGTTCACCAGAGCCGAGTCCGCGGCCACGAGTCCGCTGGCCACCACTCTCCTCTGCACCTGGACACGGCGGGGCTCCGAGGCCACACTGCCCATTCCATTGGAAGCCTGCACCACCACGTGGTACCTGTGGGGGGACAGGAGGGTCAGGCGGTGACCAGCGCCAGGTCAGAGACAGACTCTGAGAGAAACTCCACCGTCTCCCAAGAAAGGCGGGAGCTCGCGGTCATCTTCAGGAATGATGGGAGCGCCCGGTGGTTGCGCCTCACTGGGCAGAGGGGTGACACCTTGGCCTCCCTCTTGATCGTGGAGGCACCAGTCACGGCCATGGAGAGACTGCCGCCATCCTTACAGGAGGAACACGCTTAGGCCGCATGGGGCGGAACGGCATCTGCGCCCGGACTGCCTGGTTTCAAGGCCCCACCCTCTGCTGCGGCCTTCAGATCTACGTGTGTGACCAAACCACGGGCAGCACTCGTGTGAGGGTGACACGACCTCCTGTCAGCGCCAGCTTGGCATCTGCAGGCTGCGCTGCGCCTGCCACAGCTGCCCGTGGTGAGGACTGCTACGCACCACTGGGGGACACCGAGCCTTCTCTGGATGCTACTGCGCCTGGTCCTCACGGGCAGGTCTGCTCCGAAGAACCACGTGAACTCCAGGGGAGTGGTTTCCTTGGTAACGGCCACAAAAGTGATGTCGGTGTCAGTGGCAAACACAGTTCCATTGGTGTAGACAGAGACGGCTGTGACAGAGGGGGTAAGGGGGTACCTCAGCGGGAGGGCTGGGATCTGCCAGGGAAGTCGCGTCCCCACTTTCCTGCGTGGCCACGGGCATCTGGACGCCTGACTGTACACGGAGCAGTGGTGGGCACCTGGGGGCACTGGGCCCGAGCTCATCAGGGGCCCCGGCCCCTCTGCTGACTCTGCATGGAACCGCCCACCTGCTCATGCCTCCGGGTCTGCGGTTCATGGCGAGCGGGGCCAGGGCAGAGCGAACCACAGACCTGGTGCTGCCATGGCCTTCACCTCAACTGACTGCAAAGGGTTCATTAGACCTGGAGTCAGAATAGACACGTACGCTGCATCCGATATCGCACGGCCATGCTGGACCAGGCCCGCCTGCCCCCCACGTGGGTCTGCAAGGCGAAGGACACGTTACAGGAGGAAGTGGGTGGAAAATGGTGGGAAACGGTGGTGCCTGGAAGGAAAGCGAAAGGCAGAGGGAGACCGTCTCAGAGCTGCTTCCTTGGTCACACATGCCCATAGTTCCCATTCCTCCATCTTCTCTCCTTCAATTCCAATACATTCAAAATTCAAAGTTTGTGTTTTGGAAACAGACAGGCCTGGGAAACATGTACTTTGTCACAAAATTTCTCTCAGTAAAATGTTAAGTGTTGCCCGGCTGGTGTTGCTCAGTGGTTAAGCATCGACCTATGAACCAGGAGGTTACAGTTCGATTTCCGGTCAGGACACATGCCTGGGTTGTGGGCTCGATCCCCAGTGTGGGGCATGCAGGAGGCAGCCAGTCAATGATTCTCTCTCATCATTGATGTTTCTATCTCTCTTTTCCTCTCCCTTTCTCTCTGAAATCAATAAAAATATATATATATTTTAAAAAGTTAAGTGTTTTCTCTGCCTGGATGCTGTGTCAGTGCCTTTGAAATGGTTTGCTTCTGTGTTGCATGGGGACTTGTGAGGATGTGGACGCCCAGAGCATGGGGCCGGGTGCCCAGCGCCCAGGTGCACGGCTTACTTCTCAGATCCGTGGGGGAGCGCCCGAAGGCACACATGGGGCCCCTGAGGCCACTGCTGGCATTCAGGAACACAGATGTGGCCTCGGGGCCCAGTTCCACGTAGTAAGGTCCAAGTCGCACCTCAGCTCCGTGAGACTCGCTGTAAAGGACCGTCTGGAGCGCGTAGACACCTTCTGCACAGAGAAGAAGGTGGTGCTTGGGGAGTGTGACAAGCACGCACGGCAGCTAACACTGTGGCTTGGCCAGGTTGGGGGGCAGGGGCGGGGGGACCAGCGTGTGAAATGACATGACACACAGAGGCCCCGCTGTTCCTTTCTCCTGTGGGAACAGGGCCGACTCGTGGGCTCGCTCCCCTGCTGTGGCTCAGCCCCCGACTCCGCAGGGCGCAGCACGTGGCTTAACACTCTGCTGTCTCACACTCTTAGTAAGGTTATTAACAAGGGGGTGGCATCTTCATTTTGCCTTGGGCCCTGAGGATTACGTAGCTAATTCTGTGTGGAAAAGTCGCAAGAATGAAAATAGATGTTGCCCTCCCACAGCTGGGCAAGAAGACACTTCAGAAACTGTCCAGTGGAAATGGACTGTAAGGACATCACGGCAGGCTATAGAGTGGCCCCGTGCTTCCTGGCTTCACACCGGATGACACGACCCCGTGACCCTGCAGGCCGCCCCGCTCAGGCTGGCCATCTCCACCCCGTGAACTGGTGCCAGACTGGGCAGGCACCTGCGCATGGATGGCTCTCCTCAGCTGTGTTCGTGTGAAGAAGTTGGCTAGCCCGCTGAGTCACACGAGACCCCTGACTGACGTCCCCATCGCCCTGGTGACAGCCAGCCCACCGCCAGGAGCAGCCTCTGATGGAAACCGCCTGAGAGGAGGAGCTCCGGGCTGCGGGCGGTTGTAGCACGGCGGCAGGTAATGACCGTCAGCAACTCCCTAATCCAGTGATGGCGAACCTATGATACGCGTGTCAGAGGTGACACGCGAACTCATTTTTTTGGTTGATTTTTCTGTTAAATGGCATTTAAATATATAAAATAAATATCAAAAATATAAGTCTTTGTTTTACTATGGTTGCAAATATCAAAAAATTTCTATATGTGACACGGCACCAGAGTTAAGTTAGGGTTTTTCAAAATGCTGACACGCCGAGCTCAAAAGGTTCGCCATCACTGCCCTAATCCCAACCCCACCTGTGGGTTTTCACTTGCTCATCTGACTCCCAGCTTTAACATGTTAGGTCTGTGGTCAGCAAACTGGGGCTCGCAAGCCACACGTGGCTCTTTGGCCCCTTGAGTGTGGCTCTTCCTAAGCCTTAGAAGTACCCTAATTAAGTTAATAACAGTGTACGTAGCTACATAGTTTAAAAAATTTGGCTCTCAAAAGAAATTTCAATCGTACTGTTGATATTTGGCTCTGTTGACTAATGAGTTTGCCGACCACTGGCCTAGACGAGTCTCAACTGGGCTGACTGGGCACTTCAAGCCTCTGCCACATACCTGTTCCATGCCAGTAGCTACCTCAGGAATGTCCTCATGGAGATGACAGAAGCACAAGAAGAGCAAGGCCTCTCGAGTTGTAGACTTAGAAGCACCATACTTGCACTTCTGCCTCATTCTATTACCCAAAGCCAGGCACATGGTCAAGTCCAGAGACAGAGGCTGAGGACACTTCAAAGTTAAATGCCCAAGGGGGTGGATGCAGAGAGGGTAAAAGATCATTCAACCCATCAGCAAGACCTATCAATTCTACCTTGGAAATACTTGGCACACCTGTCCAATCCTCCTTCTATCTTATTGCTCCCACCACTTCAGTTCGCCATGATCTCTCTTACCTATCACCACCTGACTGCTCTGTCCAAATCTTTCTTGCCCATTCCTTCTCAGACCATTCTCAATGCAGCAACGAGAATCAACTGAAAAAGAAAACCTGCTCTGGCCACTCATTTAATTAAGTCTGCCAAACGGTTTCCTACTGTTCTCAGGATAAAGGTGAAAATCCTGACTAAGGCCTGAATTGTTCTCCATTTTCAATGGAGGGGTTGTTTTAAAGCAAATAGATGAACTGGGTGAAAGGGAGAAAGAGAGTGAAGATGGAGTGTGGGAAAGAGAGGCTTTGTCATGACTTCCACGTGAGGACAGCCTGGGACCCCTTTCTCCAACCTCATCTCCTTCCATCCTCTCTTTCACTTTATGGTTGGAACACATCCTAATTCCCCAATTTGTACACTATTTCAAGCCTCCGGGGTCTTCTGTGGACTGCTCTGGAAGAACTGCAATAATAAGCTAGAGATTAGGATGAGATAATAAGTAGTCAATATACCCATAGCTCTCCCAATATGCTCTCTTGATGTTCTCACCATCTTTTTATCTAGATAAACATGTACACATAGTTATGCTAGGGTGAGGTGAGAGTAGTCTACAGGTGTGACAACTCATCCGAGAGGTTTTTGAGCCTGAGTCTGAGATACGACTGTTCAATGGGCTGTGCGGAGAAGAAATCTAAGAGGATGAGGTCAGAGGAATGGGATGGAAAACATACCCATGGTGCAACTTCTTCACTAAGTGAGGCAACCCGCTCTCTGGAAAAGGACTGTTAAGCCAAGACTTTCTTCAAGACCGAGGCCGACCAGGTGCCTTTTAGTCCACAGGGAGCTCTCCTGTGATTCTTTCAGAGTCTGAGAAGGCTTCTCAGGAGCTAGGCACACATAACCTAATTCCCTGTCTCTTCTCCCCAATTTTCTCGGGGGAATATTTCTGAAGATTAGAGACATGGAAAGAAATGACATATTCTCCTTTTCTCTCTCCTCATGTAGGGATTTCACAATGGAACTACAGGGGTCCTGTAGAATTCTTTCTCTCTCATTGATCAACAAGAGGCAAACGTGAGTGCTTCAACCTCAACAAGTGGTCTTAGTTGAATCTACAGAAAGAAGAAGGTGATTGAAACTCTCTACTTTAGGCCCTAAAAAAAAAGAGAGGAGAGGAGTGTAGATTGGTTTGGCTTAATGGATACAGCATTGGCCCGGGGATTGAAGGGCCTGAGGTTGGAATGCAGCCCAGGACTAGAGAGAGAGAGAGAGAGAGAGAGAGAGAGAGAGAGAGAGAGAGAGAGAGAGAGAGAGGAGGGAAGGAGGTGCTGCCTCTTTTCCTCCCTCCCTCCTCCCCAGAGGCGAGGGAGCAAGGGGGAGCACCGCTGGTGGAGGAGGGAGGGAAGGAAGGAGGAGGAGGAAGGAGAAGGAGGGTGCCTCTTTTTGAGCGAGAGGAGCTTTTTGGGCGGGAGGAGAGGAGGAGGGAGGAGAGGAGGAGGGGGGTGGAGAGGAGGAGGAGGGAGGAGAGGACGAAGGAGGAGAGGAGGAGGGGGGTGGAGAGGAGGAGGAGGGAGGAGAGGACGAAGGAGAGGAGGAGGGGGGTGGAGAGGAGGAGGAGGGAGGAGAGGACGAAGGAGGAGAGGAGGAGGGAGGTGGAGAGGAGGAGGAGGGAGGAGAGGATGAAGGAGGGGAGGAGGAGGGGGGTGGAGAGGAGGAGGAGGGAGGAGAGGACGAAGGAGGAGAGGAGGAGGGGGGTGGAGAGGAGGAGGAGGAGGGTGGAGAGGAGGAGGAGGGAGGAGAGGATGAAGGAGGAGATGAGGAGGGGGGAGGAGAGGAGGAGAGGGGTGGAGAGAAGGAAGAGGGAGGAGAGGACGAAGGAGGAGAGGAGGAGGGGGTGGAGAGGAGGTGGAGGGAGGAGAGGATGAAGGAGGAGAGGAGGAGGGGGGTGGAGAGGAGGAGGAGGGAGGAGAGGAGGAGGGAGGAGAGGAGGAGGGGGGTGGAGAGGAGGAGGAGGGAGGAGAGGACGAAGGAGGAGAGGAGGAGGGGGGTGGAGAGGAGGAGGAGGAGGGTGGAGAGGAGGAGGAGGGAGGAGAGGATGAAGGAGGAGATGAGGAGGGGGGAGGAGAGGAGGAGAGGGGTGGAGAGAAGGAAGAGGGAGGAGAGGACGAAGGAGGAGAGGAGGGGGGGTGGAGAGGAGGAGGAGGGAAGAGAGGACGAAGGAGGAGAGGAGGGGGGTGGAGAGGAGGAGGAGGGAGGAGAGGAGGAGGGTGGAGAGGAAGAGGAGGGAGAAGAGGTCGAGGAGTGAGGAGAGGTGGAGGAGGCCCAGTGTCCCATTGGTCAGTGTCCCAGCACCATTCTTTGGGCCTCCCTGTCCTCATCATGCCCCGCCCCCTTGCTCCTGAGCACATACCTCTCCTGTACCGGTGGAAGGTGGTGACAGCCACGTCCCCAGTAGCACGGTGGGTCCTCATCTGAACCCCAGAACCATCCCCGAAGTCCATCACCAGACACCTATCAGCTTCAGGAGTGATTTGAACCCGGAACCGCAGACTCGGAAGTGCCTGAGCATCAGCTTCTGGGAAGCGAGGGGCGACAGGATCCGCAGCGTCCTCAGGGCCCAGGGCTGGGAAGGCAGCAGCGGGACACTGAGCGTAGGGCCAGAGCTGCTGGTTCCCAGGCCGGAGCGTGGAGAGGCTGATGGTGCAGGGAGGGCCGGGAGGAAGGCCGTGGGGGCTGTGGGGAGAGGGCACAACCTCAGATCTCAGGACAGTGACACACTATCGGGAGGAACAGGACGCAGCAGGGAGCAGCCGCCAGCAAGGTCTGTGGGGCCTGATCGCGGGCTCACGGTCACTGTTCTCAAAGTGGGGTCCCAGCGCAGCATGAACTAGGACAGAGCCTCCCAGCAGCAAGAGGACACTTTCAAGGCCAGGTAAACAGTGCTAGGGCCTCAGGGGCACCAGTAGGAAACAGCGCCACCTGCGTGGTCCTGAGCCTGTGCCTTGAAGCAGCGGCCAGGGCTGCCACTGCCCCTGACATGAATAAGGCAGACGCAAGATCATGGCTCACTGGGCATTCCCCATGAAGGCAGAGAGCCCCCTAGAAGGGACACTGGCCTCCACGCCCCTCTCACCCTACCTTCTGGGCCAGACGGCAGGCTGTGAAGTCGGGATGCTGGTCTGAGCAGATGCTGCCACCTGGATGGGGACCCCCGTGGTGACATCTGTCCTGGGAAGCAGCTCGGGGGCCAGGTCCTCTGCAGAGCGCAGTAGCCCCACAGCACAGGAGGGGACCTCCACCTTCAGGCTGCAGGGCCCCGCGGGACAGGCGCACTGGAATTCAGGGTGACACCGGTGAGGGTCAGGTGGGGTCTGTGCTGGTGCGTCCTCAGCCAGCAGCCAGCAGGGCTCCCGAGCTCAGTGGCTCCGGCGCTGGTGCCGTCCAGGAAGAGGCAGGCGTTCCTACCCTCCGGGGCAGCCAGGAGCGCTCCTGAGCCTGCGGCCACCCCGAGGCTCGGTCAGCAGAACTGGGCACAGTGACATCAGATGTCCACGCTGCGCCCGGCCAGGAGGGTGGAAGTGAGCACTTTTACATCAGCTGTAAACCCAAGTCGACAGCAGTGTCCAAAGGACCAGAACTTCAAAATACGGGTCCCAACAGGCCCGAGGGTCACCTGCGCCCCAGACACCCACCTGGACCAGCTCACAGAAGGCACCGTCCAATTCCCCAACAGCGCACATCGGGCGGTGGTGGTGACCCGGGCCACCACGGCTCCAGCAGCCTGCGATTCCCACCGAAGGTCCCCGGGGGCCTCTGAACAGGAGGGAGAGGGAGCCTGTCAGTCTCCCTCCCCGGTGCTGCCCTCGGCTGCTGCTGGGAGAGTGAAGGGCACAGCTCAGAGCTCAGCAGCCCTCAAGGACCCCTGGAGCCTCAGGCGACGCTCCCTCTCCGCAGGGACTCCACATGCAGAGCTCACCCCCAGGCCCCACCCCTGTGCCCTCAGGTGTCAGCGGGGACCCTGCCCCGAGACTCAGGAGCCGCCACCTCCCCACCAGAGCCAGCCCAGGGCCCAATAAACGCGACAGCCCTCCAGGTGCCGCTGCTGCAGCAGTGACCGCCTGAGTTCATGAACACCACAAGGCCACTGTAGCGCTCACACCCTTGTGGCAGCAAAGGGGACACGGTGGCCCATGTGGGGTGAGCTGTCAGTGTCTGGATTAGTCTTTGCTACAGCACAGGCCAGGCAAGGAGGCTCAGACCGGGGTCTCCTCGTCACCATGGCACCTAAAACAACAGCTGGGTAGAAGCTCAGTCTGTGTATGGTCCTTTAATCCCAGCAACTCCTGCAAAAATCCCTTTTTCCCTCCATTGACATGAAGGTGGAATGTTCCTTTTGAAAAAATACTGAATTCATACTTGGAAACACAGCCTACAAGTCCCCTGGGAACAGGCAGCTCACCTCTCCTGGTCGCCAGAACCTCCCGGGGCCGGCTCCTGGGCCGTGGGGACTGAGGTCTTCCCTGGGGTGGGTTGGTCACAGCTGCGGTGGCCGGCCGGCCGGCTTCGTCCAAAATCCCCTAGGAGACGGTGAACGGGAGCAGCTCCCGGCGTCAGGACACGCGCCACACCACGGGCTACAGGACGCCCAACAGCCTCCTGATCAGAGATGCACGCTCCCGCCCTCTCAGAGCTCCGCTTACCAAGTGCGCTTTACACAGGGGTTGCGTGTCTGCCCAAGACAAGCCATGTCTCTGGGCACTGCAGGATTCCAAGGAGGTCCGATAACTGGGGACAAGGACTCGGGGGACGGCTACGGGCATCCTCGCTGCCCCCGCCCCACCCCCAGCTCTTAGTTTCACTGGGTGTCGCACCAATCACTCTCTCTGCCCCAGGACTGTGTGTGGATTAGTATTTACCCGGGGAAGAAAGGACCAAGAAGACAGGGTGTTTTGTGGCTCAGAATGGCTCCCAGGATGGGGTGGGGGTGGGGGTACTCGGGAGGGTCCAGGGAGGGCGGCTGAGAACCTGTGGGTTCCGGGCCCAGGCACGTTTCTGTGAACTGTTCCCAGGACTTGCTGTCCCCAGAACTCTGACAGGCTAGTGGCCAACAGAGCACGGGCCCCTGCAGAGCTCAAGGTCTGTGCTGGGCTGACTGGCTCCTCACAGCCCCCGCCCCCTGGCTCCTTCCCGCTGTGTCTGTTGGGGGAAAACCCCAGCCCCTTCAGGAAGTGTGTGCCTTCCTGTCCATGTCCTGTGCCCACAGGAAGGACCACTGCAGACAGAGTCCCCTCTGAAGCCTGCAGTGTCCTCTGACCTGGAGGAGGGCATTACACAGTCTGAAGATTACATGGGGAAGTAGGCAAAAGGTATGCCACATGGGCAGTTCACGGGTAATGCAGGCTGGGGGTTTGCAAAGGGCTGTCAGCTCTGGTTTCTGCAACAAGGTTGTTAATCTCTCCATGATAACAGGCAGCTCCCAGATGAGGAGGATGGGCTGCGCTCCCAGGTACCGAGTACCTGCCCACTGAGCTGCCCCCACCCCACAGGTCAGAGGGACCAGAGGATGGCACCCTGCTCTGCCTTTTCCTCCCGGGGGGTCCGGACATACTCTACACGCCCCAGGAGTGAAGTGTGCAAGGCCACACACGTAACCCGAGATGACAAGGAGCAGAGGTGCCACGACTGAGGGAGAACTGTCCCTGTGTGTCCAGCCCACATGCTGGCCACAGCCACAGAGCTGCCTGAGCTGGATTCAAAATAAATAAGGTTAAGCCCCGCTGGTGTGGCTCAGTGGCTAAGCATCAACCTATGAACCAGGAGGTCACAGTATGATTCCCAGTCAGGGCTCATGGCCAGGTTACAGGCTCCATCCCCGTGTGCAGGAGGCAGACCATCAATGATTCTCTCATCACTGATGTTTCTCTCTCTCTCCCTCTCCCTTCCTCTCTGAAATCAATAAAAATATATTAAAACACAATAAGGTTAAGGGGTTAAGGTTAGTTTCTCCATCACATTGGCCACATGTCCAGGGCTCAGTGTCCGGACACAGAATGACTATCACCCTGGAGTGTCCTGGTGGCCGGCACTGGGTGGGTGGGGCTGGGGTCTGACCCCGCGGTCATCAGCACAGTAGGACCAGGAGCTGCCCTGAAGCTGGACAGTGTCACCTTGTTTCCGAGGCGACTTCCAGGACAAACATTCCTGGTGCAATTCGTTAAATGGCTTTGAGAAGGGCTCCTTTTAGGAGATCCCCACCCAAGCTCCTCCTTAGGAAGGATCAGACTCACCAGGACTTGAGGGGCGGGAGTCCCTGAGGCCTGGATTAAGGGGGTGGGGGGGGGGGACCATGCAGGGCAGAAGCCCCGCTGGCAGGAGCCTGGAGCCTCGGGAAGCAAAGCATGCGCCTGGCTACCCACTGTCCTCTGTCTCCACTAACTTGATGAACAAAAGCCTATTTGGATTTTTTAACCACAAATTCTGTATTTCAGGTTTAATGCCCAGTGTTCAGTTCTGCTCCTCCTGACTCCATAGGACACAGTGCTTAAGAGGCACTAATCAAGAGGAAAATTGCTACCTAAGAGGGATAAGAGCCCTTCCTGGCACCCGGCCCTCCCCGGCACCCAGCCCTCCCCAGCCAGCACGCGGAGCAGCGCAGTGCCCAGGCACAGTTTGGTCACCACTTGGACTCAGGCAAAAACAAGAGGCAATGGCTAGATCCTGGTGAGAGTCCACGTACCTTCCTCTGCACAGCTCCCAGGCCCGGGCGGCAGGAAGCAGAGCAGCGCCAGGGCTGGGACCAGCAGCCTCCTCCCCAGCTCCATGGCTCCCGCCTCCCCGTCACAGCCCAGGCGAAGGCGTGAGGGCAGGGCTCTTAAAGGCTTGACCCTCCCCCTGGCCAGCACCTGTGGACAATCAGCCAACTGTGAGTCCCCTCAGAAACACTCCTCACCCCCACCACCACCCCCACCCGCAGGGCTGCTTCCCTCAGATCAAAGTGTCCTGAGGCTGTTATGCGTCCTCCCTCCATGGGGCTCACACAGCTGCACTAAAGTCAACCTGCTCTCCCCTGGGGTGACTGTGACACAGCTGGTGACACGGCTGGTGCTGTGTCCATCACAGGACACCTAGAGCCAGTGTCCGAGGTAGAGGACGCACAAACCTGCTGCCCCGGGACTCTGAGTGGCCCTCTGTCTGGTGCACTCATAGCTGTGAATGAGCACATGGCACCGGGTCCTCCACACCCTCCCCCCTCCCCACTGGCTGCAGAAGAAAATGAAACGTCCATCGTCCATCGCTCTGTGTTCAAATGCCCTGACAGTCGTCCCCAAGGGCGCCTGGTCCTTTGGTCCCTGGGAGTGAAGGGATGACTTCCGCCCCACCTGCTCCCTCCATGCCCCTCCCCCTCTCTCTGCAAAGACACCTGTGGCGATGCCACCTGAGGGACAGGGACCGTCCCAGCACCAACCACTCTCAGCACTACAGGGTCTAGTGACCATCCTGATTTCCCTCAGACGCGTCAGGGACAGGAAGTCGCCGTGACCACCGCTGCCCTCACCTCGTCCCAGTGCATTAGTGCAGGGAGCGTGGTGCACACTCAGGAGAAGTTTTAGTGTCGGCTCATCTGTGTCACTTCAGCCCGCGCTCACCCCCACCAGCCCGGCTCTCATCCTTCGTCCTCTTCTTGGGAGTACTTTCCCCTAAAGCCACAGGGAATAAAAACATTGTTCAGCCCAGCTGGCGTGGTTCAGTGGCTGAGTGTTGACCTATGAACCAGGAGGTCAGGGTTCAATTCCTGGTCGGGGCACATGCCCCGGGTTGCAGGCTCGACCCCCAGCAGGGGGCTTGTAGGAGGCAGCCCATCAATGATTCTCTCTCATCATTGATGTTTCTATCTCTTTCTCCTTCTTCCTTCCTCTCTGAAATCAATAAAATTATATTTTAAAAAACAACACACAAAACCAACATTATTCAGTAGCAATACCTGATGTCTTAAGACAGGACAGAATCCTCTGGAAGTCTTTGCCATCTGAGTCACCTCACCACGTGATGCGAGTCCAGCACAGTGTCTGCTGTGCAGGGTTCAGGACCAGCCCACATCCACAGATGGCCCCTCGACACCCCTGGATCCCACACATCCAAAATGGAGGGTCCCATGTCCTCAAGACAGGAGAGTCACCAGACACTGACCACACATTCCTGACTCACAGGACCGTGTGCTGTAGAGGTTGACGCAGTGGAGCCAGGGCTGGGGGGCGGACCGGACCGGGGGGGGGGGGGGGGGGCAGGCACAGCCATCACCTCCTGCTGCTCCTCCTGCCACCTCTGGGGCCGCCATTCCTGAGATCCCCAGATGGGTATCACTTAGTCGACAGCATGCCAAGCGGAGAGGAATGACAGCTGGCTTAGGATGTTGTAAAAATTGCATGGAAACCAGCTTCACCACAGCAGATTTGAAACTAAGACGCTTTCCAGGTTCCTAAAATGATTGGTGGGTGTTAACTTTGACATGTATTACTCATTATCCCAGCCACTCAGCCACAGTGATGGAAAGGGCTATACATGAGACAGAATTCTGGGTCCTGATCCCATCCCTGCCACTGGCCGGGCAGGTCCCTTCACCGGACCTGCCAAGTAAAGGAGCCGCAGGGCAAACCCCAAGCGAGCGGCTGCGCTGCCTGCCTGTCCTCCCCGGACGGCACCTCGGACGGAGGCACCTGCTAGTTCTCGAGGGAAGAACAGAAGGGCCACTCTGAGTGATGCAGGGGAAGAGGCTCCTCCACTGTTAACGCACCTTCAGCAGCAGCCTGGGGGCAGAAGGGCTGCCATGGGCTCCCAGGGACAGAGGCCGGCAGACAGGGGAGCCCAGGGCGCAGCAGTGCTCAGGTGGGTCCTGCAGGGCCTGTGGCCACACCTCGCTGAGCTGGAGACAGTGCCTGGGAAGAAGCGCCATGTCAGCAGTTGTTAGTACAGGAGGGCTCACAGCTCCAATAAAAGGCCTGTGTAAAGTCTGGATGGATAATTCCCTTTCAATTTCTTAACAGCAAAACAAAACAGACATGAGAACAAAGAAGTAATGATAGGGGCAGAAATAGAGTATTTGGGGACCAGCTATAATTGTAAGAAATATTAATCCTGCTCTGTTACCCGTGATTGTTTTATTCTGATGAAAGGATGCACATTCTAACCTGCTGGGAGTTGCACTTGGTACCTGGGAGCTCACCTGGAAATGCAGCCCAACCTCCTCATCTGGGAACTGCCTATCATCATGGGAAGATTAACAACCTTGTTGCAGAAACCAGAGCCAGACAGCCCTTTGCAAACCCCCAGCCTTTGCATACTCCCAGCCTTTGCATACCTGCAGGCCTTTGCACATCTCCAGCCTGCATTACCTGTGAACTGCCCACTTGGCATACCTTTTGCCTACTTCCCCATGTAATCTTCATCCTTCTGCCCAGTATAAGCAGCTGGCCTATGGTGGAGGCAGAGCAGATGTTTGTGGGTGATCTGCTGCTCTCCCATGCTGCTGGCAGTGTTGGGATAAACGCTCATATGACTCAACCCTGTCTCTGCTGAATTGGCTCAAGTCGTGATAGACAGCGTGGACCCATTGATTGTCTGGTTACATATTCTGGCAACCACGAAGGGACGTAAGCGAGGGACTCCTCTGGGGTGGGTACTGGGGATCCCGCTGCCTGGACTGGGGGTTCCTGGGGCTGAGGCCTGGACTCTTATTTGCAGCACTGCCAGGTATGGTCCTGTTTTGAGTCCCAGCTGCAGCCTCGGCAATCCCGTCTCACCTAAGACCTAAGTTGGATCAAGCGTGTTTGTATGACAGGAGGAGGAATCCAGCGTGTTTGCACAGCAGGAGACGCAGTTGCTGCCTCTCTGCGCTTCTTTGTAAGGCCTGTGCATGGCGCCGAAGGTATTTTACTGCCTCTCGTCTGGGCGAGCCTGATCAGCTGGGTGGCAAGAGACCTCCCGTGGTCCTTGCCTGGTCTTGGAGCCCTTAGTCTGACCCACTCTGGGACGAGAGACATTGCTCTGCTTCAGTGGTTGTTTCTATGCAGGGCATCCTGAGGTTTCCGTGGCTGGACAGACAAGGAGCATGGTGTGACGCTCTTGTTTGTAGGTTATGCGCGCCTGTAAATATTGTACAGAGTGTCTCTGTTGTTGTTTTGGGTCTTTTGTTTTTTGGTTTGTTAACGATGGGGCACATCCCACTCTGGGGAGCCAAGTTGCTGGCGGCAGGCAGAACCCGTGGCAAGGATTGCAGGAACGTCCCAGCAGCTGCTGAGAGTTCTCACTCAGGGGACCTTCCTTGCTCTGCCACTAAGGCACCAGCCGCTGGAATTCACCCAAGTCTACAGGTACTGCAGGCAAGCCTGATGGCCGCTAGGTGGCTCAGCTTCTTTGCCTTGTAGGGCTAAGTAAAGCTAAATCATGAGATCCCAACAAAGCATTTTTTTAAAAGTCTGTATGATCAATTGTTATTTTTATTGTGTTCATGCAAACAATCAAGCTAAATTGTAACTAGACTTAATACAGTAAATAAATTGGTCTTAATTTGGCTCTTTAATAAAAGTGAGGGTGACTTTAGGGGGAAAATGTGTTTCAATAGGGAATGATTAGAACTGAAATGTTTTTTCCTTTCACCAGAATATTTGTTGTAATTCTTGCTATTCTAACTTTTGCCCAGTAATACTAAACTTTATAACACAGTTCGTCTCCACCAGATTACAAGCCCTACTTGTACTCAAGGAAACCACCTCTAGACACCATTGCCACCTCCTTCTGTGCCTGGGCCTCATCGTCCTGACAGAGAGCAAGATCTCTTGACTCTGAAACAAAACTTTGTTCCTCCTCAACATGAAGTAGTTTCAGAAGAGACTCTAGGCCCCTTTCCCAGGAAAGATTTCAGAGCCAAGGTCCTTGTGGGGAAGATGTGGTGGGCAGTTAGAATGAGCAGAGCAAGGACGATGGGCCAACCGGAGGAGAAATGGACGGACCCTGAAACATGCTCCTCACCACTCCCACCGCACTGACACTGGCTGTGGAGGAACCTATGCAGACGGACCTTTACATTTTGCCTAGTGGGACAACTATTGCTAATATGTAAAAATTACTCTATTCATTTTGGGAAGAAAGTCACATATGGGGACTTTTATATGTTGGGACCCACTGTCTGGGGAAAGGATGCAGGGATGTCTCTTTAAAAGTTGCTGCAGTGGCTTCCTGTGTGGGATGTCTTTTACTGGGTGTCTTAGTTATTGTCTTTCAGTATTAATAACTCCAGTATGACTTGTTCTGATCATTTCACCCTCCCTTATAGTAATGGACAGACTAAGCTGCCGGCCGGCTGGTTTCTGATATGTGGGGTGACTGTTTACTCATATATCCCTGCCAACAACACCGAGGGGCCTTGTTCCTTAGCACAACTACAGTCTTTATGCCCCAGAAACATAACAGGGTCCAAACCAGAAGAGACCTTCTCACGGCCGTGGCACCAGACTGCAATGACCACCTCCCCCTGGGGAGCCCTGCTAACTATTGCTTTAACCATCTTTGTTGTGCCAGTAATGGTAGGCCCCTTAATGTAGAAGTGACCCGGCTAGCTTGTAGCAGGGTCAAAGCGCTGAATGCCACTTCCAGGGCTATACAGGGGATAAATCAAGAGCTGAGCCAGGCGAGGGACACAGTTCTAAAGAATTGGGCAGCAAGATTACTTACTGTTGCGGCATAACATGATTGTGAGGAATTTAAAGGACTGTGCTGTCTTAATCTTTCTGACAATTCTAGATAGAAAACAACATTCAACAAATTAGGGAAACCATCTCCAAAGTAAAACACAAGGTTTGTTTTGTTTTTTTACGGATTTGACTTCACCAACCTAACTTCCTGGCTACCTAACCTGTTTGGGATGTGGGAATTCTCTTAAATTTTTCTGTTTACTTTTGTAGTCTGATAGCTTGCCGCTGTATTCGATCTCTTCCTATTTTGAGACCCTGTATTCCATCCCCAAGAACTGCTATCAAGGCAGAAGCAAATGCAGTCTGGCAGGATGAGATTTTTCATCTAAAACAAATCTCATAGATATGAGATGGTAAAAATAGCAGTGGGGAAATGATAGGGACATAAATAGAATACTGGGACCAGCTATAAGTTTAAGAAATATTAATCATGCTCTGTTAACCGTGATTGTTTCATTCTGATTAAAGAGGGCACATTCTAATCTGGCTGGGCGTTGCACTTCATTACCTGGGAGCTCACCTGGAAGTACGGCCCCTCCTCCCCATCCCAGAGCTGCCTATTATCATGCAAAGATTAACAACCTTGTTGCAGAAACCAGAGCTAACAGCCCTTTGCATACTCCCAGCCTTTGCATACCCGCAGGCCTTTGCAAATCTCCAGCCTACATTACCTGTGAACTGCTCATTTGGCATACCTTTTGCCTACTTCCCCATGAAGTGCAACTCCCAGCCAGATTAGAATGTGCCCTCTTTAATCAGAATGAAACAATCACAGTAATCTTCATCCTTCTACCCAATATAAGCAGCTGGTTTATGGTGGGGGCAGAGCAGATTTTTGTGGATGACCTGCTGCTCTCCCATACTGTCAGCAGTACTGGAATAAATGCTCATATATGATTCAACCCTGTCTCTGCTTTATTGGCTCAAGTAATGACAGGCAGTGCAGACCCACTGATTGCCCAGTTGCAATAATATGAAGTAACATGTTTATTCAACTATTTCGTTAATTTAATTTCTAGTTAAATTATCATAGAGGGAAAAATAAGGGAAATGTACAGAATTTGTGCTGCTGTGAAGACATATTGACAAATGACTGAGCACATCACCCCGTGCCTCTCCGGGTCATGGCAATGGTCTCCGGGCTCCGTGCAGTTGGCAGTGCTAGGACAAGGCCGGGATGAAGTACTGGAGGGACACGTCCTCGTGGAGCAGGTCAAAGTGCACCATCTTGTGACTCACGATATCTGGGGACAGAAAACACCCATCACTATGGAGCCTCTGCGCACAGGGCTGCTCCCTGAATCCAGGACCCACTGAAGGCGACGTCTGCTCCAGGAACGCCCAGCCCCCACAGGGATGGTCTGCGAAGGCAAGGTCAGGCACCGCCAGGTACAGGGCAAACTTCATGCAGAGGCACAAAGCAGATGGAGCGCCCCAGACGAGGAGTGATGGCAGAGCGAGAGGACCCAGCAGCCAGGACCCATGACCACAAGACGTGGAAGACAGAAGCGCTTCCAAGCAAAGTAAGTCTCCTCTCAGGGACTGTGATGTCAGCGGCAAGGAGACAAGTGAGCCCTTCCTCAGGTACAGGGAGTGAGCGTGTGCTCAGGTACAGGGAGTGAGCGTGTGCTCAGGTACAGGGAGTGAGCGTGTGCTCAGGTACAGGGAGTGAGCGTGTGCTCAGGTACAGGGAGTGAGCGTGTGCTCAGGTACAGGGAGTGAGCGTGTGCTCAGGGAGGGAAGGAGTGTGTGCTCAGGTACAGGGAGTGAGCGTGTGCTCAGGGAGGGAAGGAGCGTGTGCTCAGGTACAGGGAGTGAGCGTGTGCTCAGGTACAGGGAGTGAGCGTGTGCTCAGGTACAGGGAGTGAGCGTGTGCTCAGGGAGGGAAGGAGTGTGTGCTCAGGTACAGGGAGTGAGCGTGTGCTCAGGTACAGGGAGTGAGCGTGTGCTCAGGTACAGGGAGTGAGCGTGTGCTCAGGTACAGGGAGTGAGCGTGTGCTCAGGTACAGGGAGTGAGCGTGTGCTCAGGTACAGGGAGTGAGCGTGTGCTCAGGTACAGGGAGTGAGCGTGTGCTCAGGTACAGGGAGTGAGCGTGTGCTCAGGTACAGGGAGTGAGCGTGTGCTCAGGGAGGGAAGGAGCGTGTGCTCAGGTACAGGGAAGGAGCGTGTGCTCAGGTACAGGGAGTGAGCGTGTGCTCAGGGAGGGAAGGAGCTTGTGCTCAGGTACAGGGAGTGAGCGTGTGCTCAGGTACAGGGAAGGAGTGTGTGCTCAGGTACAGGGAGTGAGCGTGTGCTCAGGTAGGGAGTGAGCGTGTGCTCAGGTACAGGGAGTGAGCGTGTGCTCAGGTACAGGGAGTGAGCGTGTGCTCAGGGAGGGAGTGAGCGTGTGCTCAGGTACAGGGAGTGAGCGTGCTGCTCAGGTACAGGGAGTGAGCGTGCTGCTCAGGTACAGGGAGTGAGCGTGTGCTCAGGTACAGGGAGTGAGCGTGCTGCTCAGGTACAGGGAGTGAGCGTGCTGCTCAGGTACAGGGAGTGAGCGTGTGCTCAGGGAGGGAAGGAGCGTGCTGCTCAGGTACAGGGAGTGAGCGTGCTGCTCAGGTACAGGGAGTGAGCGTGCTGCTCAGGTACAGGGAGTGAGCGTGCTGCTCAGGTACAGGGAGTGAGCGTGTGCTCAGGTACAGGGAGTGAGCGTGTGCTCAGGTACAGGGAGTGAGCGTGTGCTCAGGTACAGGGAGTGAGCGTGCTGCTCAGGTACAGGGAGTGAGCGTGCTGCTCAGGTACAGGGAGTGAGCGTGTGCTCAGGGAGGGAAGGAGCGTGCTGCTCAGGTAGGGAAGGAGCGTGTGTTCAGGTAGGGAAGGAGCGTGCTGCTCAGGTACAGGGAGTGAGCGTGCTGCTCAGGTACAGGGAGTGAGCGTGCTGCTCAGGTACAGGGAGTGAGCGTGCTGCTCAGGTACAGGGAGTGAGCGTGCTGCTCAGGTACAGGGAGTGAGCGTGTGCTCAGGGAGGGAAGGAGCGTGCTGCTCAGGTAGGGAAGGAGCGTGTGTTCAGGTAGGGAAGGAGCGTGCTGCTCAGGTACAGGGAGTGAGCGTGCTGCTCAGGTACAGGGAGTGAGCGTGTGCTCAGGGAGGGAAGGAGCGTGCTGCTCAGGTACAGGGAGTGAGCGTGTGCTCAGGTAGGGAAGGAGCGTGTGTTCAGGTAGGGAAGGAGCGTGCTGCTCAGGTACAGGGAGTGAGCGTGCTGCTCAGGTAGGGAAGGAGCGTGCTGCTCAGGTACAGGGAGTGAGCGTGTGCTCAGGTAGGGAGTGAGCGTGTGCTCAGGTAGAGAAGGAGCTTGTGCTCAGGTACAGGGAAGGAGCGTGCTGCTGAGGCAGGTGTGCTGCTGAGGACGGGCCGACCAGAGCCAAGGGAGGGGTCAAGAGGACACAGATGTCAGCTTGAGACACAGGAAGAAACCTAGGCATCGTGAGGGGAACCTAAATCCAAGCCAGGTGGTGTCAGGGCTGCGCACATGTCAAGCCAGGTGGTGTCAGGGCTGTGCACATGTCAGCTCAGGTTAACAGGACGGTCAGCGCATTCTCCCGCAGCCCCTCTGGGTGCAGAGACCATGCCTGACGCCCGGTGAGACAGCACAGCCCCACCTCTGTTACCCTGAACCCAGGGAAATCCCAATCATCTGCCGGCCCTGGAAAATCAGAGGCCACGTGACCCAGCCACCATGCATTACGAGATCACAAACCAGCTGAGAGACCACAAGTGACTCAAGCGTGTGAAATGTGAAAACAATCACAGGCACACTCACTGCAGATGCCCCTTGTGGGATTCACTTGTTGTCCAGCCAGAAACTGCAGGAACTTCCTGATGTCCACCTGCACCTCCGCCATCTGCTCTGGGCTGCGGTCCTCAGACTCGTTTTCAGAGGCTAAAATGACAGGAACAGCTAGATGTAAAAGCAGACTGTTTGCTTAAATAAATGAGCTGTGTTACCCTGATGTTAGCATACTGGACAAATAGTGTGAGATGGAGATAGGGCCCTTTGTTAAGCAAAAACTTATTAAATCCTGACTCTGAAATACTGTCAATTTCCAGGAAATCTTCATTTCCAGGGCCTTGAAACATGACCCAATCTCCCCCTTTAGGTCAAAGGAGACGGCATCCCTTAGTACACGCGTATAGTTAATGCTTCGTACGCTTATGGACGGCTAATCAAGGCCTCTCATTCCAGAGCGGAAAGAGTCCTTTCAACTACGGAAAGCATCAAGGTAAGAAAACCCTCTTTCTTGTTCATTAAAACGAACACAATGAGGCAGACCAGAAGAAGTCCTCTCCCTCAGCATTACCAAAGCTTTGACCACATGGGCCTCATCTCCCCACAGCACCCTCCACTGTGAAGGCCCAGCCCCAGAGCGATGCTAAAATGTGCACAGCAACCTTGGGGTGAGACACACCAATTCTGAAAGTGGAAGGGCCCAGCTTAACTGTTTGGGACACAGGCGTGACTGAAAGGGTTTTAGGTCACTAGCAAACGCATTCCCCAGGTCCTTGGCCTCTCCCCCTCCACCCGCCCCACCCACACTGTGACTGCAGCACAGGCCTCCAATCCATCCACCAGCCGTGCTCACCACTCACTGAACTGACTCCGTGGCCTATCACCTCGCAGGAGACAGGCAATCTGCTCACCTGAGTAAAGTCTGCATTTGCTCATCTAGTCCTCTAAGTGTTAGAGACCCAAGGAGGAGGAAAGGAGAAACGTCATCTACCTTCCAGCTGTGCTCCAGGTGGGAACTTGCCATCTTTAGTTGCAGAAACAGGGATTTAAGAGTGGGGATGGCGCCACGTTTCCAGACCGAGCCCACCCTCCAGCCAGGCACACTCATGCCCAGGAGGCCCATCTCTCCACACCACTGTCCCTCCCAGCAGCACGTAAGCCAGCCTGTCGCCTGTCTCCCCAAGCATAAAACAGTCTCCCGAATTTCACCCTCTTCCCGTTCACTCAGAGGCCTCAGTAGGGTGTGAAACAACTTTTCAGAAGCAAAACACAATCTACCAGAAAACCTACCTGATGGCGGATTCCCAAGATCTTTAAAATGAGTTGTAACGCACACTAGTTCCGACTCTATTTTCAGGTTCAAGTCTCCATTGAGATTTGCTTCAATAATCTGCAAGTGGAGTATTTCACAAAGTCTTAAAAAAGAAAAGGAAAGCAAAAAAAAAAAAATAAAGTAAAAAATACACCACAAACATCAGCTTCCATACCAGGTGACGAGGGAGCCTACAAACCCCCAGCTCCCTCCTGACAGCACCAGGACCCGCATGGCATGGCAACAGAGAGAGGACAGGGCCTCGGAACACCCTGCAGGGAGGAGCCCTCAGAGCAGAGACCTCGGCAGGGACAGGTGAACAGGTAGAGGCTGGTGGGCGAGGCCTGGGAGGCTAGCCTGCTGGCTCGGCCCTGCACAGGGAATCACGGGTCCTTAGACGGCTGCCCTGCCTCCCTCAGGCTTGGAAGCTCTCCCGAGGCCCCCAGGGCATCCCCAGAGGAAGCTCCCAGGCTGACGACAGCCCGACGGTAGGCAGGCACGGGAGCACATGTCAGCGCAGCTCTCACTGCTTCGCCCGAAGCCAACTGTCAATTAAATGAGCTATGAGACTAAGCAATGAAAGAAAACTACTCTTAACTGGACACAACTGTAGAGATGAAATGGCCCATTAACCTTTTCCAGGTTTCAGAAAACCTCTGCAATTCCAAAGAGCTCTAAAAGCCAACCTCCACTCCAGGACCGGCCAGCACGCGAATGGCCCACTGAGTGCAGTCCCACAGGGGGTGGATGCTGAGACAGTTCCCTTTCCCAGGAGCCAGCAGGTGGGCAGGGTCCTGAGACACCAGCAGGGAACTTACCAGGCAACACCGAGCGGCTCAGAGGAGGGTCGGAAGGACCCCTGGCAATGGGAGAAGTCTGGGAGCTAAGTGCTTTCCAGGGCGATATGGGGCGACAGAACCGGGAAAGAGCTGGCACTAGGGGAAGGGTGCACCTTGAGGGTGGTCCTGCAGGGAGGGTGTGGCCATGTGACAAGGACGAGGACTGGCAGAGGGTGAAAATCAAAAGTTTATGCTTCATCAGGTGGGCAGTGGTTTTTAAAAGCTTCAAGGACATATGACAGGTGCTTGGTTGAGTAGAGGAAGAATTCAGGAGAACCAGCTGACACTGAGGCTCCTCCACACAGTGCCCGCTGCCCCGCGGTGCCATGTCCCGCGGTACAATGGGCCGCCACAAAGACAGACAGAACAGCCACGCGCCATCTACTTGGCATGAGAGTGCTTAGAGTGAGACGTTGTGGCCTGGGCTCACGGGACACTCAACTCACTGCCAAAACCAGCACCTCATAAAACACAGACGTTAGCAGATGTGCGATGTCTTTCCTAGCGTAAGGGAGGGAAGCCAGAGCGGCTGAGCGTGTTGAATCTACTGTGAGTACAAATGCAGGCAGGAGGCCAGTGTGAGCACTCTCCCCAGGGAGCCCCTGGAGACACTCGGGCAGGGTCCCCAGGGCACCTGGGAAGCTGTAGCTCTCAACCGCCGCAATGAGGGGACCCCACACGCTCAGTGCCAGGGCACCCACACCTCGGGCAGGCGTGCCGCCCACAGCAAACACTTCAGAGCTCTTTGCTAAAGAAGTTGTGACTTACAAGCTGATTGCTGATATTTTTCATTTTTTCCACAACGCTCTTCATCGTCTTCAAGACCGGCAGATAAATGCTCACCTACAGGCCCAATGAGAAAACCAGAGCATGAGAATGTCCGAATAGCAAGTGCCGGCAGGTGCCCGCTCACTACCTGGGTTTGGAATGCGTGGAAGCGTAAAAGCTCCAGAATCCTGGGTTTTTAAACTGTCTGAATAAAGTTCTTTTTAAAATATGAAAATAAAAACTATCAGAGTTTCACTAGCTCACTCCTGCCTCTGGTTACCGCGGCGACCGGTCCCTGTGGCACTTCTGGTCCCAGGACCCGCCTTCGGCTAGAGGCCTTCATGCACCCGGGGACACGGCGGTCCTCTGAGGGATCCCCAAGACTCAGGCCTTTCCACCCAAAAACGCGAGGAGGGGAAGTGCCTGCACCAGCGTCAGAGGGTTCCCACTGTCCTGGTGCCCTGCTGCTGCCCAGGAGGGGCCTCTAGAATTCCCTCTCCATCCTCCTCCTTCCGTCAGTGTGAGCGGGAGGCAAAGGAGCCCGGGCCTCACCATAGTCCCTGCCCTGGGACCAGTCAGCGGAGCGGAAGGGCCGCCCTGCTGGCTGTCACCGGCCGGACATCGCTCCTCACCGACATGGCAGCGTCCCTCTGTGACCCACACCGGTGCCTGCGGCCACCACCCGGCAGGAACGCCAAGGGCTTCCAGGGCAGGCTAGTTGCACGGCCGTCCCTGGGCGGACATTCCCTCTCTGCCAGCATTCCTGCCACGCCGGCTGACTGAGGGTCTTTACGGGAACAGCCCGGCACAGGCCCGTTCCTCCTGGAGCAGCCTTTAAAAAGGGAGTATGCTTCCCAACAAGCAGACGCAAAGCCCGTGCTGACACCGGGGAGTTAAATGACGCCACTGGACCCGGGGGAGCGACGGGGCTGCCATCACTCACATCAGCGTCTGGGACTGTGGGCTCCTGCAGGTTCCTCCACAGCTTCCTGGGAATGACCTTCACGGGGATGTCGTGGGTCACCATGCGGCTGCTGCTGGACACAGACACCTGCGAGGAACCCGCGGCCTGAGGGGCGGAGAAGCCCGCCGGCCACGCCGCTGGGGGCTCTCCGTTCCCCCGGAGCCATCGCCATCGCACGCACGGTGGGCAGGTCACGGGGCACCTGCCTGCGGCCCCCCTGCTGCGGCCACTGCCCAGGGGCCCTCCTCACCAGCTCTATGGACACCGTCAGGCAGGGGAAGTGCTTGTTGGTCAGCTTGACCTTCAAGGCCCGGGCGTTCTGCGCGGTTTTCAGGGCGCGGGAGAGGTTCTCGGCCGCGAGCTCCACGTAGATGGCGTTGTTGTCCTCGGAGACGCCTTCCATCTGGAACTCGCTGAAGAAGTTCTCCTGGGGGCGGCGCGGGGTCAGGGGCCGGTGCGCTCGGCCCTCAGCCCGGGGAGGGAGGCGGAGGCGGAGGCGGGAGGGCGGCTCACCTGGGGCAGCTCGCACCACATGCTGACGCCGCCGCCCGCGGGGTCGGCCAGGATGAAGTTGAGCGCCTGCGGGCAGATGCGCAGGGTGCAGGTGCGGGCGAGCTTGGCCACCATGCAGCTGACGCCTGCGGGGGGCGCGGGTCACGTGTGGGTCCCTGTGCGGGGCCTGGAGGCCGGCGCGGGCCAGGCGCACGCGGGTGGGGTGAGGACACCGAGGCTCCCAGGGCAGCAGCTCGGCCCCCAAGAACCGCCTGTGCCAGGTTAGGGCCGCCCCCGGACCAGTCCGGCCCCAAACCAGCTGGGGCCCCACTGCCCACGGCTGCCCCCAGCCCCGCCCCCTCATCCCCGCCCCGCCCCCCCAGCCCCGCCCCCCCCTCAGCCCTCAGCGCCAGCCCCGCCCCCTCAGCCCCGCCCCGCCCCCTCAGCGCCTCAGCGCCAGCCCCGCGCCCCAGACCCTCAGCCCCAGCCCCTCAGCTCAGCGCCCCAGCCCCTCAGCCCCAGCCCCTCAGCTCAGCGCCCCAGCCCCTCAGCCCCAGCCCCTCAGCTCAGCGCCCCAGCCCCTCAGCCCCAGCCCCTCAGCTCAGCGCCCCAGGCCCTCAGCCCCAGACCCTCAGCTCCGCGCCCCAGACCCTCAGCTCCGCGCCCCAGACCCTCAGCCCCAGCCCCTCAGCTCCGCGCCCCCAGCCCCTCAGCCCCAGACCCTCAGCCCCAGACCCTCAGCTCCGCGCCCCCAGCCCCTCAGCCCCAGACCCTCAGCTCCGCGCCCCCAGCCCCTCAGCTCAGCGCCCCAGCCCCTCAGCCCCAGCCCCTCAGCCACCAGCCCCTCAGCCCCGCGCCTCTCAGCTCCAGGGAAGCCCTCCGCGCGCCCCTCCGCCGTCGGCCCGCCCTCCCCTCGCTCCCTCCCCTCGCTCCCTCCACACCCCCGGGCGGCCGCCACCCGCTCACGCGTGAAGTGGTTGAGACAGGCTGCGTCCGCAATCTTGGCGCGAAACTTCATGGCGGGACACGACCCGCCAGGGAGACCTGTGGCAGCGGACTGGAGTCCCGCCCTCAGAGTCCCGCCCTCAACTTCCGGCCCTCAGCGTCCCTTCCTCAGAGTCCCGCTCTCGGCATCCGGCCGGAAACGCCGGCCCGCGCCCCTTGGTTCCGCCCTTGGTGGGGAGGCGGCGGCTCCGCTTTAGAATGCGGGATCCTCAGACCCAGGTGTGAGAAGGGGTTCTAGGGTTAAAGAACGTTAACACCGACGGCCACTTGTTTTTTTAACTATATTTTTACTGATTTCAGAGAGAAGGGAGGCGGAGAAACATCAATGATGAGAATCATGGATGGGCCGCCTCCTGCAGCCCCCGACCGGGGATGGAGCCCGCAACCCGGACCGGTGCCCTGAGCCAGAATGCAACCCTGACCTCCTGGTTCCTAGGCCGACGCTCAACCACTGAGCCATACCAGCCGGGCCTATTGCCACTTTTATTAAAATATCAAAAAAACAGTGGTTCATTTGTAAAGGATTAAATAAAATGCTCAGATGCATGCATCTGCTGCAGGGCAGGCAGCTTTAGACCCCACTCAGCCCTGTAGCCACCCTGGATTATGGTTTAAAATTTAAAATTTTAAGGGTGGTAAACACAGGATTTTAAAGAACAGTGACATTAAGTGATAATTCTGCAATTTGTCTCATGATTAATTTCACTGGATCCTGTTAAAATTCTTACAGCATCAATAATAGAAATGATGTAGACTTTAAAAAGTAAAACAAGCCCCAGCTGGTTGGCTTACTCGCAGTGGTTCTCAACCTGTGGGTCGCAACCCTTTCACAGGGGTCGCCTAAGACCATCGGAAAACACATATATAACTACATATTGTTTTTGTGATTAATCACTATGCTTTAATGATGTTCAATTTGTAACAATGAAATTGGGGGTCACCACAACATGAGGAACTGTATTAAAGGGCCGTGGCATTAGGAAGGTTGAGAACCACTGGCTTAGAGGATGGAACATTGGCCTGTGGACTGAAGGGTTCGATTCCGGTCAAGGGCACGAACCTTAGTTGCAGGCTCATCCCCAGCCGTGGTTGGGGCGCATGTGAGAGGCAACCAATCGATGTGTCCCTCTCACATTGCAATGTTTCTCTCTGTCTCTCCCCCTTCCTTCCACTCTCTAAAATTCTGTGGAAAAAAATCAAAATAAAATTCAATGGAAAAGTATCCTCGGTTGAGGATTAACCAAAAAAAAAAAAAAAAAAAAAGACCGTGAAATAATACATCTTCTTCTAGACAAATTCATTTGTTAATGTTCCAACAACATGGTTCATCCTCAAAAGCGAAACCATCACCAGGAGATTGAAACCACTTTCACAGTTTTTATTAGTAAAATTCATTCACTTTTTACGGGCAAGTGTGAACCCTCTATTCGATTTCCACACGTGCAGAAGGTCTAAGGGAGAAGAACACGAGTATTCCGGACCCGTGGTCGTGGCCGTGGGCACCAGACCCTCTAGCCGTGGCCCCCGGGGTGGCCGTGGACCCGGAATCTGTACAAACACGTGTACTTCGGATGGCCCCAGTTGCTGAGGATTCTAAGTTTCACACACAATAAGGGCTCAGACACTTCATGCTGAAAAAAAAGAAGAGAGAAAATTAATGGCTTATCAAGAAACCCATCTCAAAGGGTCCTAAGGAATTCGGTTGTAATGGGCAAGGAACTCTTTCCTGCCTTACGTGTAATCACACAGACTCTAACGCAGTGGTTCTCAACCTTCCTAATGCCGTGACCCTTTAATACAGTTCCTCATGTTGTGGTGACCCCCGATTTCATTGTTACAAATTGAACATAATTAAAGCATAGTGATTAATCACAAAAACAGTATGTAGTTATATATGTGTTTTCCGATGGTCTTAGGCGACCCCTGTGAAAGGGTCGTTCGGCCCACAGGTTGAGAACCACTGCTCTAATGGATGAGAAGTGAGCCACTATGAATAAAAAGCTCCTAAGAGGACAAACGCAGGGCGAGGAGAAGATAAGGTGGCCTGGACAGCCACGGGCTCCCACTGCCATGGGCACTGCCACTGCCACACCCCACAGAGCTGCCTGCTGGCCACCCCACGGTGGGAGGGAGACACACAGATACTCAATCAAATATGAAACTCCACAGATACATTCATTTCTAACATTGCTTCTTCCCCATTGGCTGAGCAGTGTCCTAAAACCCTTGTTTTAATAGTGGGAGGTGCCCTCTCCATTTCACTACTCCCTGTGGCTGATGAGAAGCAATGAGATTTTATTTCACACTAGAGGCCTGGTGCACAGAATTCATGCACCAGGGGCAGGGGTTCCCTCAGGCCGGCCTGTGCCCTCTCTCAGTCTGGGACCCCTTGGGGGATGTCCACCTGCCAGCTTAGGCCCGATCCCCAGCAGTTAGACATCTCTCTCGCAGTCTAGGGCTCTCGCAGTCTGGAACCCCTTCCTCCTTACTGCCCGCCTGCAGCGGAGGTGGGAGGGGCTCCCACCACCACCACCGCTGCGCTCGCCAGCTGTGAGCCTGGCTTCTGGCTGAGCGGTGTTCCCCCAGTGGGAGCACACTGACCACCAGGGGGAAGCTCCCGCCTTGAGCATCTGCCCCTGGTGGCCAGTGCACATCATAGCGACCATTGTTCCACTGTTTGGTCAATTTGCATACTAGGGTTTTATTATATAGGATGATGCCTTAACAACTTCAGGAGGGGTTACATGTTAACAGCTGCTATTTTTCTTTCTTTTTTAAAATATATTTTATTGAAATCAGAGAGGAAGGGAGAAGGAAAGAGAGAGATAGACACATCCATGATGAGAGAGAATCTTGGATTGGCTGCCTCCTGAACGCCTCGCACTAGGGATCTAGCCCACAACTCGGGCATGTGTCCTGACCAGGAATCAGACCATGACCTCCTGGTCCAGAGGTCATCGCTCAACCACTGAGCCTTGCCGGCCAGCATAACAGCTGGTGTTTTTTCCCATTGAGTGAGGAAGAGAAGTTTACCTGCCTTATCTGCTATCAAGTATTTATTCTCTCTCCCTCTGACTTCCTTTTTGCCTCCAACACATCACACAGAAGGTGAGACAGTGACTATCTAACCTAATAGCTTCAAGGGAACCAAACAGGGAAGGGAAGGGCTGAGCAGGTGACTATACATCTATCATCTATCTCTATCTATCTATCTATGAGACCCTAATGCACACCCCCACACCCCTCCCAGGGACAGAGCCACACGCAGCCTATTCCGGGCGCTCGTTACCTGCAGCTCAAATGTTTGCACGGTGGTTCCTGTTTTGTTATACACAAACCGACCGAGGGAAATCTCTTCTCCTTCACACTCTTTCGAGATGCCCTGTGAGGAAAGTGACAGAAAGGAGGCTGCAAGGAGTGGATTCTCCATCAAAGTCAACGGGGCAGCTGTGTGGTCAAGTGGCGCCCATTCTCCAGGTGCCTTGGGGTGCCAGGTGCCAGCAGCACTGTGCAAATAGCCAAACACGTGGAATCAGCTCAAAGGTCTATCAAATGGTGAATGGATAAGTAAAATGCAACTTAAAAAGCAAAATATTGGCACGTTATATAACATAGGTGAACCTTGAAAACGCGGTACCAAGTGAAAGAAGCCATTCACAAGAGACCACACAGGTGATTCCATTTATATGACGCGTCCAGAAGGCCGGTCTATGGAGACACAGTAGATTGGTGACTGCCCAGGGCTGGGGGACGGAGGGAGTGGGTGGTGGGAGGTGGCAGCTAAGAGGTACAGGGTTCCTTTGTGGAACAACAAAAGTATGGTCAAATGGATGATGGTGATGGATACAGAGATCTGTGCATATACCAAAGCCACTGACGTGTACATTTTAAATGGATGAATGACGTGCGTGTGAATTATGTCTCCGTAATTAAGACACAAACAATGAGGCTGGGAAGCCATGGAAGGGAGCTGCTCATTTCCCATCGGAGAACCTCAGTAGACAATAACCAAACCCGAAAAGTCAAGAAATTAGTAAAAGCAAATAGGAAGGCGGCAGGAACCTAAATCATTATTTTCAGCTAAAACAGTTCAAGTGGAAGCTTCCCGAGAGTAAAAGTCGGGGCAGAAGTGGGACAAGGACAAACCGTGTTTTGTTATAAACACGTGGAAATGTCGATGTTTTCATTCTACATGTCTGAGGCTGATGGAGTAAAATTAGGTGCTAGCCATCACCTGGTCCGACCCGCTCGCTGTGTAGACAGCAAAGTGGAGCCTGGGAAACGCGGGACTTGGTCCCGGTGATACAAACGGTCCGCTGCACAGCTCAGACCCAGCTCCTCCTTCCTGGCCCACCGCCCTCTCCCCTACCCTCTCTGAACAGAGATTCAGGGGGATTCTCACGTGGACAGAAAACTCCTTGGGGGCGCTGGAGATGCTTCCCGAGGGAGACACCCTCTCGGAGATGTGCTCCATGGTCACCGAGGTGGGGACGATCTTGCCGGCGAGCTTGATCAGGGCGTGGCCCTGAGAACCTGGGAAGGCCCAGCACCTTCCAGGGTGAACATCCGGCTGGAAAGCAGACAGAGCTCATCTCTTACCTGGTTACAGAAATCCACCCACAATGTTGGCCAGCTGGTCGCTACTGACCACAGGTCTCGCTTACGCCTACACTCTAAAGCAGCAGTCGCCAACCAGTGGTGCGCGGACTGCTGGTGGTCCCTGAGGTCCAAAGGTTGGCGACCACAGTTCTAAAGGCCCTGCCTGGGATGCGTGTCAAACAGGAGAACTTCAGACACCTGTAGGGTTGGTTGTCCTTCCAGCTCACGTTCTGCTTATATCTGTTAGAGCCTTTTGTTATGTGAGAATCTTTTCTTTCAGTGTTCGAACTGGACTAGAAGCTACTAGAAGGCAGTTAGTTGGTATGAGTGGTGATGGGGTGCTGGGAGTGCTGAGGGTGGAGAAGGTATTGATGGTGGTGGTAGTGATCACTGTGATGGCAATGGAGGTGATGGTGATCATGGTAATGGAGGTGATGGTGGTTATGGAGGTGATGACGGTAGTGGTGGTGGTGAATGTGGTGGTGGTGATGGTGATGGTGATGGTGATGGTGATGGTGGTGGTGGTGATGGTGATGGAGAGGGTGGTGGTGATGATGGTGATGGAGAGGGTGGTGGTGATGATGGTGATGGTGATGGTGGTGGAGAGGGTGGTGGTAGTGATGGTGATGGTGATGGTGGTGATGGAGAAGGTGGTGGTGATGATGGTAATGGTGATGGTGATGGAGAGGGTGGTGGTAGTGATGGTGATGAGGGTGGCGGTGGTGTTGAGGGTGGTGGTGAGGGTGGTGGTGGTGGTAAGGGTGGTAGTGGTGGCGGTGGTGGTGATGGAGATGTTAATGGTGGTGATAGTGAGAATGGTGCCGGTCCTGGTGTTCAGGGAAGATGTACCATTTCCTAGCTCTAGACCAGTGGTTCTCAACCTTGGCTGCACATTAGAACCACCTGGGAATCTTTTTAAAATCCTGATTTCTGGGCCTCATCCTCCGGGAATTCTGTTTCTTTGTCACTCATGTTGTGGCCCCACCCCATAACAAAGAAACAGAATTTCCGGAGGATGAGGCCCAGAAGTCAGGATTTTAAAAAGATTCCCAGGTGGTTCTGATGTGCAGCCGAGGTTGAGAACCACTGGTCTAGACTGTCTCTGGGATGAGATTCACAGGTTTGCCTGAAGGTGTCTAGAAATTGGAAACCAACTTCAGGTGTGTAGGCTCGAGTAGGCGAGCTCTGCCACCTGTTGCTGTCTATGCCTTTCGAAGTGAAGTTCGTGGGCATTTTATCTGGAACTTTCCCCTGTTGTATTGGACTTGCTAACAATGTGCTGGCTGAAAGCATGTGGCTCAGCACAGGCGCTCGGGGCACGGACCCCCAACACCTGTGAGCTGGGACGGAACGTGCTGATGGAAAGGGGGCCACGGAGCCACGTAAAGGTGCGGACTGTGTCTGTCCTGTGTGAGACGTTCATCATCTAATTTACCGACCTTCAAATAATACATTAGTAATTAATCAATCACAGTTTTCTGACCATAAAACAAGGACGAACTCCTGTGACCTGACGACTATGAATATTCGAGGAGGTAGGTTCAGGTCCTGTGACACGTTCAGAGTTGCTCCCATTTTAGACATTAATGTCTTAAGGATGACAATATGGACAAAACTCTAAGCTAGAAACAGGCTGCTCGCCGTCTGGCTCTCACCTGGAGGATGCTCTCTGGGGGCATTTCGTAATTTAAGAACCCGATCCCGTGCCAGTACAGCTTTGCTTTGTCGCTTTTATAACTTTCCGAGGTCCCAGCTTCGACGATGGAGGCCCCTAAAATGACCACATAGTTTTTCAAGTAAAAAGTTAAAAAAACCCAAAACGGCTTGTGTGGGTTTCACTGATGTTGTTGGAAAGTGAGGACTGGGCCGTGTGTGCCGAGCAGTTGCACGGCATTTTGGAAACGCTGTTGTGATCAAACACGGACCCTGAGGCCACCGCTTTAGAGTCTGGACTGTGGTGGGCGGCTGTTCCCAGAGGCACAGGGACCCCTTTCAACCGCTCACGTGATGGGAGGCTTTAGGCCTAAGTATTTGATGTTTGGTTTTTTTGTTTTTTTTTTTTAACATATATTTTATTGATTTTTTACAGAGAGGAAGGGAGAGAGATAGAGAGTCAGAAACATCGATGAGAGAGAAACATCGATCAGCTGCCTCCTGTACATCTCCCACTGGGGATGTGCCCGCAACCCAGGTACACGCCCCTGACCGGAATCGAACCTGGGACCTTTCAGTCCGCAGGCCGACGCTCTATCCACTGAGCCAAACCGGTTTCGGCATATGTTGTTTTTTTTTTAATAACTGTTGTGAATAGTACTGTTTTTCTTCTTTTTAAAAATATTTTTTACTGTTGCTAGTATTACAGTATCGCCCATCCCCGCCTTTACCCCCTTCCTCCCAATAGTACTGTTTTAATTTTTTCTTTTTCCAATCTTTTATGACTAACATCTGAGAACTGTATATATAGAATTTAACTTAACCTTACTGATTAGTTCTAGATTTTTTTGGTGATTTTAGTGCAAAAGTGTAAAGGGTTCTACTGCCAGTGACGTGAACCTAATGGCTGCCCCTGAGGCGCTGGGAACCCAGCTTTCTCTGCGGCCTTTTCCACGCTAACGAAGAGACCCCACGTTTGCTCTGAGATTTGCACCAACTCCGAGCAAACAACAACCATTTCTATTCTCCTTTTCTGTTTGGATGTGTTCATTCCTCTCCCTCCCACATGACCAGATAGATACATGTTCTCCTAATAAGGAAATATAGAGAGTCCTGCTGGTGCGGCTCAGTGGTTGAGCGTCGGCCTATGAACCAGGAGGTCAGGGTTTGATTCCCGGTCAGGGCACATGCCCAGGTTGTGGGCTCAACATCCAGTAGGGGGTGTGCAGGAGGCAGCTGATCCATGATTCTCTCGCATCATTGATGTTTCTCTCTCTCCCCCTCTCCCTTCCTCTTGGAAAAAAAATAACAAAATATTAAAAAAGAAAGAAAGAAACAGAGAGAAACATACAGAACAGAGACACTATTGAAGCGTTTCCCTCCTCACTCACCTGCCGACTTCAGGGCATAATCCGCCCTCTGGACTTGGTCTTCTCTCAGCTTCTTAAGCACATAGTTTACCAAGTTCGACATTTCCTGCACAAATTTAAAAACAGTGTTCTGTTAAGTCCCTGCCGACTGCTGAAGTCTGGACCGTGCGCGCTGTGCCTGCGGACCCCAGGCCCCTCACCTGCAGAACAGTGATAATAATAATGAGAGTGTTTACCAGCCGCAGGCGGGCGGGCCCTGCAGTCTCACCTGCACAGCTGGGGGGGGGGGGGGTGGGGCTCAGCGCGTCCCAGGGAGCTGAGCTGTGCTCCCTCCCTCCCCGCCCCAGGTCACAGAGCACGTCAGACCTCTGGCCCCTCCAAAGCCCTCATGACCACCCAGCGAGATGGCACTGCCTGTGCGACCTGTTGGGGCCCCTCCTTTACCGCTGTCTCTGCCCGCTAACGAAGACTGGAACGCTCTATAGCCATCTAGGAGGTACGTTAGTGACAGAAAGTGCGTGGTTGCTCATGTTAGAAATTCACTCACCTGGTCCGTGACCTCCGCCTGGCTCTGGGCCTCCATGGGGCCGCCGGGGCTCCCGCTGTAATTGTGCAGACCCGCCCGCGTGTCTCTCAGCAACGCCTTCAGGACGTCGATTTGTTCCATTAAAAGTAGAATGTCACGCAAGTTGCTTTCCAAAGTCTGGCTCTCCTTCCTGTGAATGGAGATCCCCAACCACCATGTGAGAAGAGGGAGAGGCGGGCGTCCGGTGGGGGCTGGGCTCCGGGGCAAAGAGCAGAAAGATAACCCTGAGGGCAGGGAGCCCAGGGGGCACCGCATCTCAGCACTCCTGGGGAGGCAGTCCTGAGGGCGCGAGGGCCTGGGGAGCTCCGAGCAGGGAGTGGGCTCGGCCAACCTCACGGTTCCTGTCTCTCTGGAGCCCTGTTGCCCTGGCCTGAGGCTGGCGATGTGCCCACACCCACCCCTCCCACCGACAGGAGCACCGGCCTGGAGTGTGGCACAGAGCAGCCTGGGGGGTCTCGGACCAGCCTCAGGCGAGGGGTGGAGGAAGGCCCAGCCCGGGGCCAGATTTTCCCTTAGCCAAGGGGCTCTGCTACCTTTACCGTCTGAAAATTCCTGGTCATGTCAAGCCCATAGGTATTTCTCTTGTGGAGAAAAGGTAAGCACAAATCTCCTATTACTTTTCCAATTTGTAGGACAACGCATGTTCCCAATTTGGAAAATGCGAAACCTTTGGAGAGATAAGCACTGTGGCACTTTAGTGCGTGTGCAAGTTTCATTCGATGCAACAGAACGGAGACCATCGTTACAATTTTGTGTCCCAGGCACCTCCCCAATCATTGTCTGTTTCAGATATTCCCGCGGCTCCCTGGGGCTGGGTGGGCTGTCACTCATTCCCCCACCGCCGGGTTCCTTATCTTTCCACTGTCTGAATCGTAAATGATACTGAAGGCACCTCCGTTGTTAAACAATTATCTATAGACGCAGAAATGACGATCGTTTTCTGATTTTACAAAAACACGTCCGTATTGGGAGCCACGGTGGCCAGGCCACGCGTCCGAGCGCCTCACTCACTTGAAGAGTTCCCGCTGATCCTTGGGCATCCGACGTTGCGCCTGGAAAAAGAAAGCATCTGAATCCCGCCTGTTCCTCCCAAACCCCAGGTACCGCTCTTGTTGTCGGTCGGTTGGTTGGTTAATCCTCACCCGAGGATATTTTTTCCATTGATTGTTAGAGAGAGTGGGAGGCAGAGAGGGGGAGAGGGAGAGAAACATCGATGTGAGAGAGAGACATCGATTGGTTGCCTCCCACTCAGGCCTGACTGGAGCCTGGGAATCAAACCCGCAACCCTGCGCTCCACTACTGAGCCACACTGGCCAGACCCGATACCTCAAGTTAAACCAGATCACTTCTGGGGAATCTAGCCGTGGCAGGGCTGCCCCCGGGGAAATGACGGCTGCTCCAGGCGGGGTTTCGCTGCCAACCAATGCCCTGCTGGCAGCAAGTGCTTTGTGATCACCGGTCCTCAGCTCCTCGCTGGCCGTGACCATGATGATTTGCTGGCTGAGGCCGCGCCCTGTGTGACAGCAGGCTGTGTCCTCCACATATGCTGCCCACAGCTCAGAACGCGGGCCGGGCTCTGAACGTCTGGTGTGAATTTCGGGTCCAGAGCGGACAGCGTGCCGCGCTCGCACGCGTGGCATCCCCCAGTCGTCCTGAGCCGGCCTCCTAACCCACACGGGCGTTTAGTGGTCTTCTCATTAAGGGGTCACTTTGAGGTCAGTGAGCAGGCACTCCCTGCGCGTCCAGCCCTCCGGTGCCACGCTGTCACCGTCCGGTAGCCGTGGCACACGGGGAGGTGGAAGCCGGCTGTGGAAGCGGCATGAAGTCACGGTGATGCCGGCTCAAGGGTCACCTGGAGACGGTGACTGTTCTCTTAGGAACTGATCCCAAGTGGACAATCAAGGATGGTGGAAAGACTGAGCCCAGTGGCGTTTATGTTTATAATGTTGGAAAATTGCGAACAATCCAACGTGTGGAAGTCTGTGTTGAACGCATTGTTTCTGTTTGTATTTGTAATCCCCACACGAGGGGATTTTTCCCATTGGCTTTTAGAGACAGTGGGAGGGAGGGGGTGAGGGGGAGAGCGACAGCGACACGAGAGACACACATCTACTGGTTGCTTACTGCAGGCACCCCAACAGGGCCAGGGATTGAACCTGTAACCCAGGTACTTGACCTTGACAGGGAATCGAACCCATGACCCACCAGTGTGCAGGCCAATACTCTCACCATTGAGCAACACTAGTCAGAGCTGAGTACATGATTTATGGTGTTATTAGTCAGCCATAAAACGCTGTTATGCATCGTTGAAGAGACTATAGAAAGAGCCACCATCAGCCTCTGGGCGGGTTGGGGGAGGAGGGCGGGCACAGAGCTCAGGAGTGAAGGCCAGAGGGACCCCTCCTCCTGAGAGCCACTGGCCTGGGGGGAACCACGGAACAGACTCTGGTCCCGCTTTATCTCCGCGAGATGCCACGTGCAAACACGGAGGACCTCGCACCTACACTCGCCCTGTAGCAATCCAGCCTCAGTGAGCGACTCCCATGAGCTCGCCAGCATCACCTGGTAGCTGGAGAGCCGGGAGCCGTATTCCGCGATCACGGTGTAGAGCCGCCGGGGCTTCTGGGCGGAGTGTCCTCCCGGCCACACGTGGCTCCGGAACCCTGTGCGGGAAGACGGGTCGGTGGGGAGTGTGCCGGGAACACGGGCGCGGCGCTTTACACGCACCAGCAGGGCTCTCTCCGCTCGGAGGAGCGCAGACCCTTGGGTGACGGACAACACAAGGTGCTGGAAACCTGGTCCTCCCTCCCAGTCAGCCAAGAGGACCAGGATCGACGCTCTGGGAATTCTGAAGTCAAATCCAAACGCCAAGCGCACCCAGGGCTGAGGGAAAGGGCAGGCCCTGTCGGGGGGATGACGGCCTTTCTGCTCGCCTGCCCGCCTCCTCCCACAGCCATGGGGAGGCGGGGCCCTGGGTTCAGCTGCTGGTGTCAGCAGGCGACACTGACCTTGTTCTGTTTTGTTTTAAATATATTTTGATTGATGTCAGAGAGGAAGGGAGAGGGAGAGAGAGAGAGAACCATCAATGATGAGAGAGAATCATGGATGGGCTGCCTCCTGCACGCCCCACACTGGGGATCGTGCCCGCACCCCAGGCACGTGCCCTGACAGGGAATCGAACCCTGACCTCCTGGGTCACAGGTCGACACTCAACCACTGAGCCACACCGGCCGGGCCAGACCTTGTTCTTAAACGGCGGTGACTGAGCTGGGAGCTGGCAGCGCCCCCTGGCCAGCTGGTTAGAGCTGGCCTTTGGTTTCCCCGCTCCCTGGGGCCAGAATGGCTTTCTGGGAGGCCGCAGTGTCTGTTGAAAGATTTCGAGTCATAAACTGGCTATGCCCACCCGGGCAGGGGACAGAGAATGAGGGAGCGGCAGACAGACAGGAAAGCTTGGAGGGAGGAGGCAGAGGGCGTGAGAAGGAAAAGGGGTGCCATGCGCATGCTCAGAGAAGGCCCCAGAGACCCCTGTGCTTGCAGTCCCAGCAAACAGCACCTCGAGTGCTGCCCAGTTATCGGGTGGCATTTCCTGGCAGTAACTGGGCGGAAGCCTTGGTTTCCATGGGCACCCTATCTTCCCGTGGTCCATAAATTGAAGAGCAATTTCCCAGTGTATGGGGGTGGGGGTGGGGTGCGGATGAAGTGGGGGTGGAGGTGGGGGGGTGCGATACAGACACTCAGAAAACTGCTCGCTGATTATTCAAGGCCATTTTGTCCAAAATCCTGTGATGAGTGATAGTCTTTGCTGAGTCACTCAGAGTTAGAAAAGGTCAATGGTATGTGTCTGCAATAAAAATGTCAAGTTTTAATGTTAAGGCAATTTCTGTTTTTAAACCATGATCTTAAGAGAAAAAAAAGTGCTTTCTAAGTTTTCAATAAAGAAGTCTGCTTTGCCCTAGCCCAGTGGTTCTCAACCTTCCTGATGCCGCGACCCATTAATACAGTTCCTCATGTTGTGACCCAACCATAAAATTATTTTCGTTGCTACTTCATAACTGTAATTTTGCTACTGTTATGAATCGTAATGTAATTATATATGTGTTTTCTGATGGTCTTAGGCGACCCCTGTGAAAGGGTCGTTCGACCCCCAAAGGGGTCGCGACCCACAGGTTGAGAACCGCTGCCCTAGCCGGTTTGGCTCAGTGGATAGAGCGTTGGCCTGCAGATTGAAGGGTCTCGGGTTCAATTCCCGTCAAGGGCACATACCTGGGTTGCGGGATCGATCCCCAGTAGGGGGCGTGCAGGAGGTAGCCGATCAATGATTCTCTCTCATCATTGATGTTTCTCTCTCCCTTCCTCTCCGAAACTGATAAAGATATATATATAAAGAAAAGAAAAGAAAAAACCCCTGCTTTCACAATTAGAAATAATTTTAAAAAAAAGCTTCAGGCGTGTGCAGCCGCTTCCGGCGATTTCCGTGTCATTTCCGCGGTCCTCCTGCCGTGGTCTCCTTACCCAGACGCGCGGAAGGGGCCTGAGGACCGTGGCTTAGGGCGGCTTACCGAGGAGGAGGAGAGTCAGTGCCAGCACCACACTCAGGACAACCGTCCACGGCCGTGTCAGCCTGGAGAGAATAAACACAACGGGAGGAATTCCCCAGGGTCCCCCGGACGCGTCCATCCGAACCCTCCCCCAAGTCAGCAGAGGCGCTTGTGGGGCTGCCTTTGTGAATTAATGCCTGATCCACTGTCTTTGGAATTGAGAGAAAATCCTTTCCAGGATGGTATCCAATGGCACCATATCCACCAAGATTCATGAAGTTTCTTTTTTTTAAAAAAATTTTTTTTATCGATTTTAGAGAGGAAAGAGAGGGAGAGAGAGAATGAAACATCCATGATGAGAGAGAATCACTGATCAGCTGCCTCCTGCACGCCCCACACTGGGGATCAAGCCCACAACCTGGGCCTGTGCCCTGACAGGGAATAGAACCGTGACCTCCTGGCTCATAGGTCAACGCTCAACCACTGAGCCACCGGGGCTGGGCCCAGGCTCACTAAGTTTCAGCGTAAACCCTGGTGCAGGCCGAGCCTTGCAAAGCCACCTGTGCCTGGCCCCACCTGGGGGACTCGGCCTCCCTCCCTGGGTGGGGACTCCCACACTTGCTCTCACAGCAACTTGGTAGCACTCCCTCCTCTTACTTCATGGGCGCTTCTGGCAGGGGCTTCGTGCGTGTGTGGGGGGGCCAGAGAGGGAAGATTACTTTGGCCTTCCCAGCAGCAGCACAGCGCAGGCAGGGAGAGGGGCTGGGGGGGGGGGAGGCACAGGGCCTCCCTGCTGCCTGCCGGCAGGTGGTTGCACACCTGTTCTAAGGAGACGAACCACAGCTGTGGGCTCAAGCTGTGGCCTTTACCACGGTGCGGTAGGTCCCCCGCAGGGGCGTGGGAAAGAAGCCCCCACGTCGGAGTCCCCGCTGAGCCCCGCAGACCGCGGGCCGCGCACGGTGAGGGGTGAGGAGGCGGCGTGTGAGCGGTCAGAGGCCCTCTCAGCAGTCTTGCTTCCTGTCGGTCTCGGTGTGCGGCACAGCGGTTAGAAAACCACCGCTTCAGAGCAGCCCCTGCTGCTCTCCCCACCGGCCACACCGTCACCTCATGCGGGGACCATTCCCCCCACCGGCCACACCATCACCTCAGACCGGGGACCGTGCCCCCAACCGGCCACACCGTCACCTCGTGCGGGGACCGTGCCCCCCACCGGCCACACCGTCACCTCGTGCCGGGACCGTGCCCTGGGCTGCAGGTGCGTCTCAGCTCTCCTGCCTCCCCCGGTGTCCTGCTTCATCCCTCCGCCTTCTCGTGCAGCCCCACCCGCTCCCTCTGACAGCTTCCGTCTGTGCTGCCTGTGAGTCTGTTTCTAGTCTGTTCACAAGGCGCTGGTCCTGCTCTTGTGCTGAGTGACATAGCCAGTCAGCGAAGGAGAAGGGGTTCCTTCTCTTAAGCAGGGGCTTCTCCTCCGTGGCCCCCGTCCCAGCCGCCGGATTCACCCGGACGTCTGGCCTAGGCCAGTGGTCGGCAAACTCATGAGTCCACAGAGCCAAATAGCAACAGGACAACGATTGGAATTTCTTCTGAGAGCCACATTTTTTAAACTTAAACTATAGGTAGGTACACTGTTATTAACTTAATCAGGGTGCTCCCAAGGCTTAGGAAGAGCCACACTCGAGGGGCCAAAGAGCCGCAGTTTGCCGGCCACGGGGACTCAAGGCCGCCACAGGGGTCTGTGGTCCCGAGGAGCTGTGAGAGCAAACGGAAAAGGAGAAAAGCTCCTACTGGGCTTCTGTCCAGGAGCGCCGATCCGACGGGACGCGTTCTGCAAAGCGACGCACCTGCTGCGGGCGGCAGGGCCCTCGCGCCCCTGGACCAAAGCCTGGACGCTGTCGCTGCCGCTGCCGCTGCCGCTGCTGCTGGCCTCTCCCGCCAGGTCCTGCGCGGGCTCCGGCCTCCCGCTCATCCCGGGACCGGCGGCCGGCAGGAGGAGCGTCCACCTGCTTCCCGTCTTTACCGCGTGGAAGCCAGGAGGCTGGGCATGGCGGCCGGGCTGGCTCGCTGTCTTGCTTCGCAGTGTTTCTCCGCCGAGGGGGAAACCGGAGTGAGCGGTCTGAGTGCCGGGCCCTCTGTTGTGTCACCCTCTGTGATGCGTCACAATGGCTGCCAGGGTGCAGGCCTCTCTCCTCTCTGTCACGCCCCGATGCCCTTGACGGGGGCTTATAGCAACACCTGCCCACCCTGCCACGGACTGTGAAGGCCCCAGAACCTAATGGGGTACAAGGGTGAAAGAAAAATAGGATTTTTATCATTTTTCTTCCTGCCCAGCCAGGGTGGCTCAGTGGTTGAGCGTTGACTATGAACCAGGAGGTCACAGTTCAAATCCCAGTCAGGGCACAGGCTGATCCATGATTCTCTCTCATCATTGATGTTTCTCTCTCTCCCCCTTTCCCTTCCTCTCTGAAATCTATAAAAATATATTAACAATCTTATATAATAAAGAGGTAATATGCAAATTAACCATCACACCCTCACAAGATGGCTGTCTATGACCAGGCCAGCAGGGAGTTAGTGAGGGACGACCAAATGACTGAACAGCAGGCTGTGTGGGGTGACCAGGCCAGCAGGGGGGCAGTTGGAGGTGACCAGGATGGCAGGGGGGCAGTAACAGGTGACCAGGCTGGCAGGGAGGGCAGTTGGAGGTGACCAGGCCAGTGGGGGGCTACAATTGGGGGCAACCAGGCTGGCCGGGGGGGGGGGGCGGGCAGTTAGGAGCGACCAGGACAACAGGGAGGGGGCAGTTGGGGGCAACCTGGCCAATACACAGAGACAGTGAGGGGTGATCAGGCTGGTGTAGGGGGCAGTTAGAGGCGACCAGGCAGGCAGGCAGGCAGGTGAGCGATTAGGAGCCAGCAGTCCAGGATTGTGAGAGGGATGTCCGACTACTGGTTTAGGCCCGATCCCCAGGTTACAGGTTCAATTTCCCAGTCAGGTCATACCTAGATTGTGGGTTTGATCTCTGGTCGAGGTGCATGAGGAGGCAACCTATTGATGCTTCTCACATTGATGGTTCTCTGTCCCCAGGATCAGGCCTAAACCGGCAGTTGTACATCCCCCAAGGGGTCCTGGATTGGAGAGGGTGCAGGCTGGGCTGAGGGGAACCCTCCTGCCCGTGCATGAATTTTGTGCACCAGGCCTCTAGTAAGAAATGAAAAAACTCCGTCTGGAAACCATTTGCTTCCTGGTGAGCACCATCTTCCCGTGGTGGGGTCCTCAGCAGCCTGGGGTGTCGGGTGGCAGGCTGGCTCCGAGGGGGGGGTCTCCCACTTTCACTGCCACTCCTGCCCCTCGTGTTTATCGGCTCCCGTGGCTCCCGGGCCTCTTACATTTCCTGTACATAAAGAAACCCCGCCCGCTCTGGGCCTCATTTTCCCAATGAGGCTGAAAACCGAAAAGGCTACATGATACTGACACCCATAACCATTTCTCCAAAGGGGAGCTTGTCCTTCAGTTACGATCGATTACCTTCGAAGAGAAAACACCGCGCTTCCAAGCCCCTTGGGTCTGTGAGAGCCGGGTCTACGGAGTGGGGCTTGGTGGTTGAGTGTTGACCTCAAACCAGGAGGTCAGGGTTTGATTCCCGGTCAGGGCACATGCTTGGGTTGCGGGCTCCGTGCCCAGTGGGGGAAGGAGTGTGCCTGGGTGATGGCCTCTCGGCTGCTTGGGGTGGGCGTGTGTCACGGGGTGAGCAGAGCAGAAAGTGACGGTGCGTCCTGGGGGTTTACATAAATCTGAGTCCGTCAACAACGGGGCAAAGGAGAGAGACCAGGCCGCAGGGCGGGTCGAGGGCTCTGAAAAATCGAAATTTTACTCAAAAACATTTTTTCTCTCAAAATAGTCACAAACAGGAGACATCCACATAAGATCTACTTACAATAACGTCTCTGTAGATCAACATCTTGTAGCCGTATCAGATATTCTAAAATATACACAATATCTATAGACATCTACCTGTAGGTAGGCGTATAAGACATTTCTATTTATAATATATTTTATCAAAGCATCTATAACTAAAACTGAATAAAATTGTGCACAAAGTGAGGTCAGACATGAGGAGACGTTGGGTCCTTCTAAACGCGGAGAAGTGTTACATGACAGAAGGACCACCTGTGGCAAATGCAGGCAATGAAGACACAGAGCTGTTCTCATTCTAAACAGGTGGTTCTCGCTCCCCTGCCCGTTGGCCCGGCACCTTCCCTGGAGTCCAGAGCGGTGGTTCTCAACCTAGGCTGCACATTAGAATCACCTGGGAATCTTTTTAAAATACCGGTTTCTGGGCCTCATCCTCCAGAAATTCTGTTTCTTTGTTACTCATGTTGTGGCCCCCCCCCCCGCCCCCCCCCCACCGGCCCCAACAAAGAAACAGAACTTCTGGAGGATGAGGCCCAGAAATCAGGATTTTAAAAAGATTCCCAGGTGATTCTAAGGTGCAGCCCAGGTTGAGAACCACTGGGTGTGATCTGGCATCTGCAAACGGTGGGAGTTTCAGTCATACCCCAAAGGTCAAAACTTCCGGAGCGCTCTTCATTATGACTCAGAAATCGACTTTGATTAGTAAGGGGGTGTCCGCGTGGCTACACTCTGGCTCTCCTATGAACCCCGTTCAGAAATAGAAAGAGAGACTGTAGCCAGGGGCTCCAGTTCCTGCGATCAACTATTTGTAAAGACCTTCTCTGGAGGGCACAGTCCCTGTGGAGGATGCTGTGACTTGTGCAAAAGAAAGCTCTGTTATTTCGGCGACGGCCTAACTGCCTCTACACACAGCAGGACAAGCAGTGGGCGTTGCAATGGGAAGTGCTGACTGCCCACACGAGGGGCCAGCCGTAGACCCTGAGAATTCATCGCAATATTGTGGGAGAGCTGCGTGGACACGGAGCTGTGGCTAGTTCCCGCCACGAGGCACCTTCTCATCGCCGGCTCCTAGGCCCCTGCCTTCTGCTGGACCGCCAGGCTTTCCCTGTTCTGTAAAAGCAACACCTGGTCTCACTAAAGTTGCCAAATGAGCGCCCTTAACATGTGTTGATTTCAGAAACATTTTCAGCACGACCAAAGCTCCGTGCTCCTCCCACAGCTCCCATAGCTCCCCTGGTCTGGCCACAGCCGGTCAACCCTGGTCCTCGCTCAGTGTCCATCCGGGGCGGCGGGGAGCTCGCTCTCCAGGAACAAAACCGCAGGGGCCTGGCGGCCGCTCAGACACCCTGAGCCCTGTGCAGAGAGGATGTCCGGCCCGGGGAGCAGGCGGCATGCCCCGTCCTCTCCCTGTGCGGACCCCCAGTCCGGGGAGCAGGAGGCATGCCCCGTCCTCTCCCTGTGCGGACCCCCAGTCCGGGGAGCAGAAGGCATGCCCCGCCCTCCACCTGTGCGGACCCCCAGTCCGGGGGACAGGAGGCATGCCCCGTCCTCTCCCTGTGCGGACCCCCAGTCCGGGGAGCAGGAGGCATGCCCTGCCCTCCACCTGTGCGGACCCCAAGTCCAGTCCTACCAAACTTTCTCAACTCACAGACCAGAAAGAGTCCTGAAAAATCCAGGTTCGAGAAAAGGCGCGTCCAGGATAAGGTCACGGCTGGTGCACAGTCTGATGCTGAGGGTCTGTATTCGTCCTCTTCTTTAAGTGCACTAAGTAAACGAGCGTTTTCGGGGACCGCTTTGGGGGAACTCGGGGTGGGGCAGGTGGGGGGGAGGAGGACGCGGAGACCGGCCCCGCCCCCTTCGCGGCCCCACCCACTCGGGTCCCGGGCGGTTGACTGGCAGGGTCCGCGCTCCGCCCCTGTCCCTCATTGGCCTGCTGCGGCCCCACAGGCTGCCCCGATTGGCTGTCGGAACTCCAGCCGCGCCCGCCGGTTGGCCACCCGGCCGTTGCCCGGGCGACGCGAGTTGTTGTGGTTGCGCGCCGCGCCGGGAGTTGGTGATTGGCCCCGCCGCCCGCCGGGTAGACTTTGGCCTCTGGCGCCGCGGGAGGTGCCCACCCGACCCTCGGCGAGCAGGTGAGCGGGGCGGGCAGCCAGGGGTCTGGACGGGGAGGGGGTCACCTGGGAACCCGCTGTCCTCTGCTGTACGCCTGTTGGGACGCGCACGCCCTGCCCGAGTGATGACACGTCTGCATTTGGGTCAGGTGGAGGCGGACGGACAGGCAGAGCGGGGTGCGGACCTGGCCTCTGCAAGAGCTCAGCCCGGCGCGGTGCCCTGCCTCCCGGCCCATCTCGAACAGGGACCCCGCGTGTCTCCCGATTCCCTGCTTCCCGGCCCATCGCGAACACCGACCCCGCGTGTCTCCCGGCATGAGGAACGCCAGCAAGGAGCTGCCTGGCGCCGGCGGCCGCTACGCTCCCTGCGGTGAGTGCCCAGCCCAAGGAGCCCGCAGCCTCTGCTGCTGGACAGCTCCGCGCCCGGCGTCCCGCGTGCCTGTGGACAGACCACGTGATACCCCCAAAGACAGGGGCACAATGTGTGCTCCTGTACCCCGGTGTCACAGCAAGGCTGAAAGGGAAATGTGGGGGGCGGGGGCGGGATAGTCCTTTTCCCCCCATTTTCAGAAACAAAAGGAAACAGAAAACCGAGTTAACTTTGTCCCCTCCTTAAGTGTCTGGACACAGAAACCGGGTCCCCTGGAGGTGGTGTGGCTTTGCGCTTAGCAGGGTTTGAAGCTGGGCGGGGGGAGGGCGGAGGCCTGGTGCCAGGGCTGTTCTTGCCTTGGTGCGGTTGCTGCCCATCCTGGGAAGGTCTGGAGAGGGGGTGGAGGCGACCCAGGAGCTGGTGGCCAGGGGCAGGGTGGGGCGGCCGGCAGGCTCAGCCTCTTGCTCGGAAGAGGGACAGAGCTTGGCCTTCATGTGATCTAGCAACCCTTCCAGTCTGAGCTCTGACTGTGACCCCCGGGGGACAGGGGGACAGGGGGACAGGAAGCATGGCGGTTTCCCCTTCTCTGCCACAGGCTCTCAGCCTATGCGTGGCCTCTGGGGCCTCAGTGAGCGGCCTCCCTGTATGACGAAGCCCTGAGATAAGCACTTGTATACACTAACGTTTAACCTCAAAGCAGCACGACGAGGTATCATTAACCCTGGTTACAGGTGAGGGAGCTGAGGCACGGGGTCCGAGGATGCTGCCGGAGGTCACACTCCTCACAGGTGGCCCCTCTGCCCAGCTGGACCCCTGTTCCCTGAGGCCTCGGCGGCCAAAACAGGGGAGCAGTGTCTCTGGGAGCCCCTGTGGGGTGTGGCTGTGCCACGCAGCTCTGTGCTTGGAGACGGGAGAGCTGCCGGCCAATCCTTCTCTCCGCAGCTGTCTCCTGGCTGACAGAGGAGGGCGGTCATAGAAACCCACACCAGAGTCAGTGACCTGGGGCCACGCAAGGACTCATCACCTTTGAGCGACAGAAGCTGCAAGATGATTCTTGTCCCCTTCGGTTGTGTGTGTGGTGGTGACCGTGGGGCTCAGTGGGCAGGGCCCTGGCTCTCTGAGCTCCTTTGCACCCGGTTATAATGGCGGACCCAAAGCTTCCAGTAATGAGAAGAACGGGGCTCTGTGTTCCCTGTGGATTAATTAGTCATCAAGACACAGAGAGGGAAAACGGAGCGAGACGTGCGTGCCTTCCCTCTGAGAGAGAAACGATTCCACCGGAATGCCAGCTGCGTGCGTATGAAGCTCCTAAACTCGCGATTCTTGGCGTGATTCTCAGGGAGCGTTCTACCCCTCCTTACACCTTCCCCCGTGGGTTCCCTCCTTCTCGCAGCGGCAGTGGCGATGCAGCTGATCACTGCCCCCCGGCAATCGGCAAGACTTCCGCGTTAAATATTCACTTGCATGCAGTGAACCCAGCTCTATTCTAAGGAGAAACCGCATGTCTAAGCCTTTCGCTTAGCGGGCGGGGCCTTTTTGCTCACGGAGTCCCTGTCTGCTGATGCGAATCGGTCAATTCAGACCAGTTTCCTGTGTGCCTGCTGTATAGGCAGGGCTCTCCAGAGCCACAAAATCAACAGAATGTTAGAGAGAGAGAGAGAGAGAGAGAGAGAGAGAGAGAGAGAGAGAGAGAGAGAGAGGGGTTAAGAACAGGCTTACACAGTTGTGAAGCAGGCAGGTCCGATACCTGCAGGGTGGGCAGCCGCCTGGGCCCTGCAGAGCTGGTGCTGTAGTCCTGGGTCTGAAGGGAGCTGCAGGCTGAATTCCTCCCCCTGGGAACCCGGTCTTTTCTCCTACGTCCTTGTCCTTGAACTGATTAGGTGCAGCCCACCACAATGTGGAGGGCGACCTGCCTTTCTCAGAGTCGGCAGATCTGAGTGTCAGTCTCACCTCCCCAGCATGTGCGTCCCGTGGTCCCAGGGACAATGGGACCCTTCCCGACACAGCATTCTCCCAGGCAGCCGGCCACACCTACCCGAACCTCACTGCAATGACCCAACCTTGGCCGCCTCCTCTCCCTAGACTGGTATTACCACCTCCCCGTGAAGCGATCGGAGAAGGCTGTGGACGCCCCGCCCATGTCCCAGATCCCAGGCCTCAGCGAGCTCCGGGACACCCCCAGCGGGCACCTGCTGGGGACTCGGAGATACTGGGTCAAAGACACAGACTCAGAGTACGTGAAGTTGGCCAAGCAAGGCGGCCGGCCTGGTAAGCACCCAGCGCTCGGTCTCTGCCCTGGGGGACAGCGGTGGGCCATCCGCCCTCATCCCTTCCTATGAAAGTCTCCCTGACCGAAGCTGGTGGGGGTGTCAGGCTGTTGGAGATGAGGTTATGGGGCAGGTGGGGGTGTCAGGCCCTTGGAGATGGAGGTTATGGGACAGGTGGGGGGTGTCAGGCTGTTGGTGATGGAGGTTATGGGGCAGGTAGGGGTGTCAGGCCATTGGAGATGGAGGTTATGGGGCAGGTGGGGGTGTCAGGCTGTTGGTGATGGAGGTTATGGGGCAGGTGGGGGTGTCAGGCTGTTGGAGATGGAGGTTATGGGGCAGGTGGGGGTGGTCTCTCCCCAGCGATGGGCTGCCTCTATGAGAAGTTGGGCTCCATAGACGGGACCTGGAGTTGGCCCTGGGGGACTTGCTCCCACCTTTGCCGTGATTCTCATCTCGCGGTCTCACAGTAGAGCCTCAGGGAGCTGCTCCCGGGCAGAGTTCACCGGCCTGCGGACCGGCCTGCGAGGTGCCTGTCCCTGTGGTTGCTCTTGTCCTGAGCCTCATGGGTTCTGAGCAGTGGCACCTGGTGAGCCCAGCTGTGGTTTGAGGAGAGGGCACCCCCTGGCTCACCAGGGGAAGGAGAAATCGCAGGGGGCACTGAGGGTGCTGACCATTGTGTTCTGGCTGCCTTGACCCTCCAGAACAGTGGTTCTCAACCTGTGGGTCGCGACCCCTTTGGGGGTCGAACGACCCTTTCACAGGGGTTGCCTAAGACCATCAGAAAACACATATATAACTACATATTGTTTCTGTGATTAATCACTATGCTTTAATGATATTCAATGTGTAACAATGACATTGGGGGTCACCACCACATGAGGAACTGGATTAAAGGGTCGCGGCATTAGGAAGGCTGAGAGCCACTGGCCCAGAAGGTTGTCATGGGGAATGAAAACCAAAATGACAGCATCTGGCTGCGATGTTAAAGGGCCAGAGCAAGCCCTCAGGCTCATCCACATGAAGCACCCAGCGCAGGCCGCCCGCTCTGGCCGGGGTTCGAGGACAGGAGGGGTCAGCCGGCAAATCTGATTAGCGATGTGTCCGCCTTAACCTCCAGCAATGGCGGTGAGAGGACTAACGGGGGACAGAGATGAGCTAGAGAGCGGGGTGCCGGCGGGGGTGCCGGTGGAGGCGGTGATAGGGACAGAGCAGAGGGGAGGAGAAGGCAGATGGGAGGATGAAGGTGAGCCTGGGGATCTGGCTGAAGCCTGCAGCAGAATTGGTCCTGTTCTTGCAGCTATTCTCAGCGTCAGAAATGTGTAAAAATCGAAAGTTAAACTTCTCTTACTGAGAGTAAGAAGGCAGTCGTGTTGGCTGCCGCCATTGTTCCCCTGTTCCTACCTTCCCTTTGCTGCTGAAACCGACCCTCAACCACCACCCCCCCCCCCGCGCCCCCGCCCTGCAAAGCCCTTGGGTGGGCATGGGGAGGACGGGCAGCGAAGGCCAGAGCAACCAGAGAGGAGGCAGGCGGGTGGCGCTGGCCAGGACGACTTCTCCGTGAACTGCTGTGGGGTCAGGGACAGCCCCTCGGAGGCAGAGGAGACCAGACTGACCCAGGCTGCAGGGCGAGACCTGAGGAGTTCTGCCCCCTCAGATGTCAGCCTGAAACGACCACCCACCCGCGGACAGGGGTGGGTGCTGGAGGCCGCAGATGCCTGCTTAGGCGGGGGTGGGGGTAGGGGGATAGGGGGTGTGGGGGGGATGGGCGAGCATGGGATGTCCCTCCTCAACACCAGGCAGGACGCCCTCAGCATGTGCACAGGGGGCTGAGGACCAGGGCCACCTGGTTCCTATAGCCCCGGAGCCCAGAGCCAACCGGGAGGTCAGCAGCCCTGTACCCTGTGCCCGCTGGCCGTGGGTGTGCCCAGGGACGGAGCCGCTCACCTGCCCCTTTGCTTTGAGATCTGCTGATGCACCTGGCGCCCGGCTCCAGGAAGGGTTCGCCAGCTGCCTACTCCCTGCCCGACTGGTACATCCACCACAGCCAGCCGCCCGCGGCCAGCCAGAGGCGGTGAGTCCTTCGTCCTCACAGGAGAAGGGAGTTGAACTGATTTTTAAAAAACACCTGTGATTTCTGGCTTCACCTCAGGATTCTGGGAAGCAGGCCCTGGAGGGAAGGGCTGGAGGCCCCAGGAAAGGAGAGAGGGTGGTGCTACCTGAAGACAGGCAGAGGGAGATGGAGGGGGAGGGGGAGGGGGAGGGGGAAAGATAGAGGAGGGGGCGGGGCAGATGGAGGGGGAGGGGGGAGGGGAAGATAGAGGGGGAGGGGGAGGTAGAGGGGGAGGGGGGAGGGGAAGATAGAGGGGGAGGGGGAGATAGAGGGGGTCGGGGAAGGGAAGATAGAGGGGGTGGGAGATGGAAAGGGAGCTGGAGAGAGGAGCTGGAGGGGGAGGGGGAGGGGCAGATGGAGGGGGAAGTGGAGAGAGGAGGTGCTGGAGGAGCTGGAGGGGCGAGGGGGAGGGGAAGTGGAGGGGAAGTTGGCCAGAGGAGATGGAGGGGGAACTGGAAGGGGAGGGTGGAGGGGAGATGAATGGTAAGGGGGGAGATGAGGAAGCAGCGGGCAGCTGACTGGGGGTCTCCCTGGGTCTCTGCAGGGGCCTGGCTGCCTACATGCCGGACTACATGGTTCACAAAGAGTTTAACCCCGACCTGGCCAACGGGAATTACGAGTCCCGAAGGGGGCCCTTCGACTTTGACGTGAAGACCATCTGGCAGAGAGAGGCCGAGGAGCTGGATACGAAGAGAAAGGTGACGGCGCCCTCACAGAGGCCTCTGCAGGGGTGGGATGTTGCCGCTGGTGCTGGTGCGTCTCCTATTGCCGGTGAATCACAGGCTCTGAACTTTAAACTGGGGTCTCCTGAGAGGCAACGGGCCGCCCAGCCCTCAGCGGGCCTGGGCGATTCTCGCATCACCCCTTCCTCCTGGGAGTCAGCGTGGTAGCCGGCACCCCTGGGGCCCGACCTGGCTCCCCCGCGGCACAGGCAGCGAGAGCCAGGTGTGGTGTGCAGACCCCTGGTTGCTCATGGCTTGTCTTACCCTTCGCTTGTTTCTCATCTTGGTGACGGTCATGAAGCCATTGCCAACCCTCGCAGACAGGTTGTGTGGATGCGGGCAGGCTGTGTGGACGAGGTCAGGCCGTGTGGATGGGGGCAGGCTGTGTGGATGCGGGGAGGCTGTGTGGACAGGCAGGCCGTGTGGATGCAGACAGGCCGTGTGGACGCGGGGAGGCTGTGTGGTTGAGGGCAGGCCGTGTGGTCAAGGGCAGGCCGTGTGGACACGGGCAGGTTGTATGGACACACAGGCCGTGTAGATGTGGGCAGGCTGTGTGGACGTGGGCAGGTCGTATGGACAGGCAGGCCATGTGGACGCGGGCAGGCCGTGTGGGAGGCAGGTGTTCACTGCACGTCCGTCGGATAAACACCGACCAGCTGGGTCATGGCACGGTCATGTGGACCTTCATGAGAAGTCGCCTGCACTGTGGCCGCATCATGTTCCGGCCCCGCTCCCCACGGCACAGGGCAGCTGGGTGCTCCACGCCCTCACGCCCTTGCCCTTGTCGGGGTTTGAGCCGTTCTGGCCGGTGCCTCCCGTGGTGGCTTAAACGGCATCTCCCGGGGCTGGTGATGCGTCACGCATCTTTTCATGTGCTCCCCCACCCCCAGCATCTTCGTCGGTAAAGCATCTGTCCTAATCTCACCCATTTTAATTTTAATTAATTAATATTTTTTAAAAAATTGATTTCAGAGAGGAAGGGAGAGAGAGATGGAAACATCAACGATGAGAGAGAATCATGCATTGGCTGCCTCCTGCACGGCCCCCCACTGGGGATCGAGCCCGCAACCCGGGCCTGTGCCCTGACCAGGAATCTACCCGGGACCTCCTGGCTCATAGGTCGATGCTCAGCCGCTGAGCTCTGCCGGCCGGCTTGGCCATTTTAAATCAAGCCTGCTCTCTGGCGGCTGGAGAGTCCCTGGTGTCGCCTGGAGACCCTTCCCCGGACCCGAGCCCGACCTGCATCTGGTCCCCGTCGGTGGCTTGTCTCTTCCTTCCTTCTCTTCACACTGTCTGGGGGAGAACAGAAGTTCTTGGTCTGGATAAAGTCTGATTCATCTGTTTGTTTCATTTATGACTTTATATCTATGAAATCTCTGTCTGGCCCCTGGTCACAGTCTTTCCCTGGGACTTGGACTAAAAGTGTCACAGCTCCCCTCCCCCCACCCCCAGCATCGTCCTTCTTGCCAGCACGCCCAGCTTTTATTTCCGGAGGAACCTTCCCATCACCCCCCGTGCCTGTCACTTGCCGGGTCCCTGGTTCTATTTCTGAACATCAGCCCCACCCTCCTCGGTCCGTGCCCACCTCCGCTCTGCCAGGACCTCCTCCTCCTCAGCTCCGTGCCTTCCCGGTGGCCACAGTCCCCCTTCCCTCCTCTGTGCCCCCCGGAGTTCTTGGGCTGCAGCAAGCCCGCTACCTCAGGCACACATGCTCGGTGCCTGGTGGCGGGGCTGTGCCGAGTGACGCACCAGCAGGTCCCTCTCTGCCCTGGCTGGACGGCAAGGAGCCCACCTTCAGCCCTGTCCACTCTGTCAACGGCTCAGGGAGACCCCGGACCCCAGCCGGGGCTGCCGCCTCCAAGCTGGGACCCTGCCCTCCCCCGGTATTTCCCGCCTGAGCTGCTCTGCCTCCCTCCTCAGCCATGGCGTCTTCGCTGGAGCAGCGGTGCTGTGAACGCAACGCCGTGGTCTCCTCACCGCGGTGTTGACAGGGTTGCCGCACTGCGTGGCACCGTGGCTCGTGTGTGTGTGTGTGTGTGTGTGTGTGAGAGAGAGAGAGAGAGAGAGAGAGAGAGAGAGAGAGAGAGAGAGACACACACACACGCGCTGTGCCGGCTGCGAGCCGCCTTCTCCCTCGGCGCCCGGCTGCTGAGCGCTTTTCACTGAACCAGGGTTTGTGTGTTTCTCTCCCAGGTGAGGCTCCCCGCCATTCACTCCAGGTCCCCCAGCAAAGCGGGGCCCCCGCTGGGCCCCCGAGATCCTGCAGGACGTAGGCTCTCCTTCCCCCCCATGTAAGTGCTGGGGCTCCCACGCTGGCGGGCTCGGTGGGGTTTGGTCTTGCGTCCACGTGACCAGTGACCGAGAGGCAGCCACACGCTGGCTCCCGTGGGCCCGAGGACAGCGGTTCCCACCACGTGTGGAATATGGCTCTGAGGTTGCAACTTCCCAGTGCCCGGCCTGCTGCCTGCTGCTCCGGTTCCCTCTCAGCAGGAGGCATCTCGTCACTCGCCTCAAATTGTGCTGCAATTAACGGGTCAGTTGTCTAATTCTTCAGAGAGAGAGAGAGAGAGAGAGAGAGAGAGAGAGTCCGTGATGTCTTAAGGAACAATAAGCATCTAATTTATTGTCAGGATGTTTGCTGAGAACTCAGAATTGCCATTAACCTTGGTACTTCTGCTTGTCGTTGATTTCTCTCGTTCCCAGGCCTGGTAATAAAACCAGTTCCCCCACCAACTTCTCCAAACTCATCAGCAACGGCTACAGGGATGAGTGGCTGCAGCAGCGAGCCGACGCGGACAAGAGCACCCCACAGCCGTCCCCAGCGCCCCCAGCGCCCGAGTCCCAGAAGGACCTTGAGGGGCAGGATGCTGAGCAGCTCTCAGACCCGGAGGCTCCGGAAGGCTCTGCAGAGGCTCAAGGTGAGGTGCACCCAGCCGGCCCGGGCCCGGGGCTGCCCCGGAGGAAGGGGTGTTGTCCTGGTACCCACTGGGCCCTGGCCCCACGCAGCCCCACGGGACCCCAGGTGGCCAGCCAGTTCTGTTGCCCACACACCCTCCCCCCACTGTCTGGCCGATACGTGAGCGGTTCCCACCAGCTGCTGCCAAAAGTGCACTTTTGAGCTTTACAATGGCCGTTGTGTCCGGTGATGTATCGTCAGTAACGCAGCCTTTTATTAGAAGCACTAATTCTTTTAAAACGTGGTCTGCTTCATGACATTGAACAACGAACGTGCTTGTTCTTTATTCCAGAGTCTTCTCCAACAAGTGAGTGTTTTTAGAACGGTATTTGCATTGAAACACAAAAGAGGTTGGACACGAACATCAAGGAAGTTCTTCAACCTGCAGCCGAGGCCGCCCAGCCGCCCTGGACGTCCCTCCCCAACCTGCACGCACTCCAAGGGCGACGCTGGCCGAACAGCCCAGTCCTAGACCCAGGGCTTGGGGGCGGCGAGAGGAGAAGCACGTACACTATTATCACAAGAACCTGTTGCTTTGTTTTTATGCACAAATAACACACAGTGCAGTTCAGAGACGTGCGCTGCGTCCCACACCAGTGAGGTGCGAGGGCGGCGATGATGGAAAGGCCAGGGCCCAGGGCCTCGCCTGCAGGGTCAGGATTTTAGCATCGTTTTGGTGCAGTTTCACACATAGAATTACTTCATCACTGACCAAACAGATAACCTCGCCAAGAACTATCGTTTAACATCGTATAAGCTTATACACTTTCTTAAAAAAAAGTTTTTTTTTTTTTAATTGATGTCAAAGTGGAAGGGAGAGGGAGAGAGAGAGAGGGGAAACATCAACGGTGAGAGAGAATCATGGGTCAGCTGCCTCCTGCACACCCCCTACCGGGGATCAAGCCCGTAATCCGGGCGGGCACGCGCTCTGAATGGGAATGGAACCCTGACCTCCTGGCTCATAGGTCGGCGCTCAACTGAGCCCCTCCCCCGGCTGGGCTGGCTTTCCTTTATTTAAAATTATCGGCTACACTGTTCCACTTCCCGTCCACTCACGGCTGCGCTCTGCATTGCAGGTCCAGGCTCCGCTCGGGCCACAGGGACGCCCACTGAGCCCAAGTAACCGAGCCCAGGATGTGGGAGCATCACCTTGCGACTCCGATGGCTAGATATGAGCCGACCGTGTCTCGGCCATGTTTACAAGGCTCCTGCTCTGCGTTACCAATATAGATTCTCATGAAATAATTGTGTTCAAACAGATTTGACGTCACTGTGGTGCAGGCGGCGCGAGGGGGGCGGTTTGCTCCCTGCATTTCTCTGGGGTGCTAAGGAGGGGCCTTTGGGGCGCCATGCCTCCCCCACCCGGGAAGGCCCAGCATCTGGGACCCACTTCCTCCCCATCACCAGCTGGCATCACCCGGACGTGGGTCCCCCTGCTGGTGACATTTCCATTGAAGGCTGCAGACTTTAGCTAGAAGAAACTCAGACTCTCCCTTGATGGGGCCCTGTAATCTCTGCAGAAGTCATTTTTCTGTTAAGAAATTAATTCCAGAATATTGGGATGTTCTTTATATCGAGAAAAGGATTAACTTATGAGACCTCAAAGTTTCAAACCTTTAATGTAGAAGCACTGGGGCATTTGCAAGTTTTAAATGTTTGCTAAGTTTTCAATAAACTGGGATCTATACGATTAAACATATATTTTGTCCTTCAAGTAAAAATGTCTTTAATTTCAGTATTTAACTTAGTAGTCTTCGCAAAAATTCTTTAGTGGACTGGCTTCTCTCGTTTTATAAATGTTGTTACTGTTTGTATGCAATGAGCAGTTTTCACATTTACGAGTACATTTCACTCACTCATAAAATAGTCGTTTTCTAATGAAAGATTGCCAGAGACAAATAAGGTCACCAAGATTTTAGCTTCGTTCCTGGAGTAATGCATCATGTCCTAGCTCACCTGATGAGAAGTTTCCAATTAGTTTTTTCAATGCGATGTTAAGTGAGCTCACGTGTCTATATTGTTTGGTCAAACCGACGTCACTGGGGAATGCACGCGATTGAATAGGAGGAATGCAGCATTTTAATGGACTTATTTTCCCTCTTTTCTTCCTCTCCTCCTCCTTCCTCTCCCTCAGCTCCAACCTCATTCTCAAACATCCCCACCCTAAGAAAAATACTGGGGAACAGGTACCAGTAACTTACAACTGTCTTTTTAAAATATATTTTATTGATTTTTTTTTACAGAGAGGAAGGGAGAGGGACAGACAGAAACATCCATGAGAGAGAAACATTGATCAGCTGCCTCCTGCAGGCCCCCCACTGGGGATGCGCCCACAACCAAGGTACCGGAATCGAACCTGGGACCCTTCAGTCGGCAGCCCCACGCTCTATCACTGAGCCACACCGGTTAGGGCACAACTGTTTTTTTTTTTTTAAATAATAGACAACCTCAAACCCATATGGTGGGGACATAAAGTTTACATAGGTGCTTTTTAGAAAAAAATGTTTATATATATATTTTTTTAGAGACAGGAGGGGAGAGGGAGAGACAGAAACATCAATGATGAGAGAGCATCATTGATGCGCTGCCTCCTGCACGCCCCCTCCTGGGGATCGGAGTCAGCGCCGGACCGTGTCCTGACGCGAATCGAACCCTCAGTCCGATGCTCTCTCCACCGGGCCAAACGGGCCAGGGCCGCAAGGACCGAGTTCTCACTTGACAAGCCAGTCTTCCGCGTTAGATTTCCCGGCTCCTGGAGATGGAAGTTCCTCCCCCGCTGCCCCCTCGCCCCCCGAGCAGCAGACAGGGCGCCCCCGCCCCGCGCGCCCTCGGGAGGGTATTGGCCGCAGGTGGCCGCGCGGTCCGACCGGCAGCTCCGCGCCTCGGCCGGTGGCTGAGCGGATGGTCACTTCCTCCCCCTGCGCCCGCGGCTCCCGGCTGGGAAGGTCCTCGACGGGGTACGAGGCCGGGGCGACCCGCTGGGCGCAGGGACGTGGCCCAGCCCCCGTTCCCGACCCGCTGGGTCCGCTCCGCATTCGTCCTCCCCGCCGGGGCGGGGCGTCCCCGTCCGACCTGCGCTCCCGCACCGGCGGCGGCCGCGGGGACCGGGCTCCCCCGAAGCGTCCCGGCCGTCAGACGGGGAGGACAGCGCCCGGCAGGTCCCGTCGGTGGCCGGGGCGGCGCGGGGAGTGTCCGGGGCGTTCCCCGCCCGCGCGCTCCGGGGAGTAAACAATCGGCGGAAAGGGCGGGGAGGCCGGGGGCGCGGCCCGGGGGCGGGCGGGCCGCGGGCTCGGAACCCAAGTTTCCTTTACTCCGGGTTACCTCCCCGTTCCAGTCGGGCGCGCAGCCTCCGGCCCCGCGTGTCCGCCCCAGAACCCCGGTTCCTCGGACCCCGAGAGGTGTGTGTCGCCGGCGGCGCGCGCAGGTGGCGCGGCCAGGGTAGCAGCTCCCGCGGTGAGTGGTCCTCGGCCCGGCCCCGCTTCCGGGAGCCACGGACGGACCCGGGAGGTGGCTCGGGCTGCGTAGACCTCAGCTGTTTGCTGGGAGGATGTGAGGGGCGCGGGCGGGAGGGGCTGCAGGAGGAAGAGAGAGGGCGCCCGGAAAGGATGCAAGGGAGGGGGCGCGCGGGGGGGGGGCGCGCGGGAGGGTGGGCTTCCTCGCGTTCACCCACAGCGGCCTGTCCCGTGTCCTCGCACCCTGGGCGCAGCGGGGTGTGGGTCCCCGGCCAGGTTCCACCTGTTGGAGGCGGGATCAGCAGGGGTACCCCTCCCCCGCCCCCCGCAGAGAGCCTCCCACCCCCCAGCCCACGCTTTCCAAACCCGCCGGAAGGGGGCGCGGGAGCCCCGAGAACTCCCCGTTTCCTGCGGGGAGAGCAGCTGCACTTTGGACAAGAAGGTTTCGCAGCGTCCAATGGACCCCAGTGGGTGCGGAGCCCACAGCGACAGATGGTCACAGCGCACGGACTGGCGGCGCAAGAGAAACTGGACTGTCCTAGGTCAAAGGGCACACGGTCCCCGCCGGGAGGGAGCGGGTCCTTCGCAGCTCGTGTCCGCGGTGGGCGGGCCTGGGGCCTGGGGAGCGGCACTGGCTGTCCCCAGATGGCCCCTTCCTAAGCCAGGGCTTGGCCAAGCGGCTCATGGTCTCCCGGGAGCGCGGCCGGCACCGCGGGCACCTTCCTGGACCGAGGCGGCACCTCCCTGGCCTGAGGTCAGCGCCTGCCAGGCCCCTGCCCCTGGGGCGCTTACAGAGAAACCCTGTGTGAAGTGCTGCCCGCTGGCCCCGCGTTTTCTGCAGGCACCTGAGGACTCCAGGCGACCTTGGCCTTCCCCTGGACACTCCCCACTCCCCGGGTTGTAAGTCCATAAACAGCACCCGCCCTGCCCCCGCCCGCCAGCGCTTTGGCTCACACCCCCTCCTGCCCTCTGGGGCTAAAGAGTCCTTCCCTTCTGTTCCGTTCACTGGCTCGGAGCTTGGCACTGAGAAATGGGGATTTCCTAGATTTGAAACCACGCCCTGCCCATCCTCCCAGAGTCGGCTGTCAGGGTGCGGCCGCAGCCTTGGGCCCAGCCCTGCTCCTTGGCCGGCTCCAGGGAGCTCCCCCGCCTTTCCTGGGCCCCGTCGCTGGCTGTCACTCCGCTGGCTCCTCCCGGAGAGATTACAGTCTAGGTTCCCGCAGGGGGAGCACATTGCAGTTAAAGTGGATAAGTTAGTTTTCCTTCCAATGGTTTCTGTCCAAGTGGACTTTTTTTGTCTTTCCTGATTGTCAAGTTAATAGTCGCCGTAAAAAAAATAGTAAATAACAAAGTGAAACTTCCAGCTGCTTCTACTACCTAAAGGCAAACTCTTGCCGCCGCCCCCCCCCCCCACACACAGTTGAAATATGAACTGTGTTCACTTAAGATACTATAAGCATTTGCATACCGTGGGTGAGGGGCTCTGCTACACCTGAGAGCTCAGGGGAGGCCTGCGTGGGGGCCCCACAAGCTCAGAGACCAAGCTCCCACAGAGGGTGGCGTGAACGTAATCCCGGAGGAAGCCTGGGCCTCTGTGTACAGAACAGGCAGCGGAAGGGCCATCTCCGCGTCATCCCAGGCCCCGGTGCTGCCTCCGGCAGTTGTCTTTGGTTTGTCTACATAAACCCTTACGAGGCTTTTTCTTCGCGGGAGCTATTTACACAAAGTAACGTGCCTGTCTGGCTTGTACTTTAATGGGTGATGTTAAAAAATGTTAACTCCCTTTTAATTTATTTATTTTTAAATATATTTTTATGGATTTCAGAGAGGAAGGGAGAGGAGAGAGAGATTGAAACATCAATGATGAGCGAGAGTCATTGATTGGCTGCCTCTGCACGCCCCACACTGGGGATCAAGCCCGCATCCCGGGCACGTGCCCTGATGGGTAAATGAACTGTGACCCCCCTGGTTTAACTCCCCTTTTTAAAATAAAGGGTTTATGAGGCCATCGCTAGCCAAAAAGGGAGGTTGCAAGTTTTCCAGACATTCCAAAGTTTTGTTACCATAGATGCAAAAACACAGCCGGCTCGGTGAAGATCACAGTTGGTTTTTGTCAGGGAAGATGCCAGCCTGGGATGTGACTGCCCACCATAGACTGCTTTTTAATTAAATGTTAACTGCAGGCCATCCTTTGTGGTTGATTAGGTCTCTGAGGGTTAGTCAGGTTGGCACGTGGCCCCTCTCTGTCCACAGGGGCCAGAGCAGCACCTGGCACACGGCGTCCTGGCCGGGAGTCCGGGACCCCCTCCTGCTGCAGGGACAGCCCAGCCCTGCTGCGGAGGGCAGGCCTGTCTCAGGACACGGCGCATCCCTCCCGAGGGAGAAGCCTGAGCATCGTGTACGGGGTCAGAGGAAATGCTCCCTGAAACTGCTGCAGCAGCATTGCCTCGGTGCCAGGGTCCAGCCTCACCCGCTGAGCAGGAGGCTGGGCCTTGGCCAAGCTGTCAGTTTCCTGGAAGGTGCCTCTCAGGACAAAGGGCGCACACAGTCTCAGCCGCAGCCAGCGCCTTGCTGCTCTCGGAGCAGACTTTAAGAAAGAGATGTTTCTATTGACTTCAGAGAGGAGGGAGGGGGAGCGAGAGAAGCATCGATGAGAGGATCATGGATGGGCTGCCTCCTGCACGCCCCGTACTGGGGATGGGCCCACAATCTGGGCATGTGCCCTTGACTGGGAACCGAACTGTGACCTCCTGGTTCATAGGTCGGCACTCAACCACTGAGCCACGCCGTCCGGGCCAAGCCCTGTCCTTTTGACTTGGGCGGGGACTCTTGCGCGGGCATGATTGACGAACTCTTTGGCCACTGATTCAACTTCGAGCCCCTCTCCCCTCCCCAGGGTGGGGGGGGCTGAGGGTCCAGTCCTCCCATGACGTGCTTGGTTCTGGCAACCAGCTGGTCCTCAGGTGCGGCCCTAAGGTCACTTCATCGATATAACAAAAGACACCGTTCATAGCAGCACAGCTCACCAAGCTAAGGTCTGGAAGCAGCCCGAGTGCCCATCAGCAGATGAGTGGGTGAGAAAACTGGTCCATCTACACAATGGAATCCTACGCTGCGGTAAAAAGGAAGGATATACCATTCGCAACAGCGTGGATGGAACTGGAGAGCATTATGCTAAGCGAAATAAGCCAGTCGGAGAAAGATAAATATCACATGATCTCACGCATTTATGGAATATAATGAACAACATAAACTGATGAACAAAAACAGATCCAGAGACAGAGAAACATCCGTCAGACCGTCAAACCTCAGAGGGAAGGTAGGGGAGGGTGGGGGTTATGGGGAGAGATCAACTGAAGGACTTGTATGCTAGCATATAGGCCTAACCAGTGGACACAGACATCAGGGGGGTGAGGGCATGAGTGGGGGGCTGGAGGAGGGGAGGCGATGGGGGTATAGGAGACAGATGTAATACCTTAATCCAGCGGTTCTCAACCTGTGGGTCTCGACCCCTTTGGCGGTTGAACAACCCTTTCACAGGGGTCGCCTAAGACCATCCTGCATATCAGATATTTGCATTACGATTCATAACAGTAGCAACATTACCGTTATGAAGTAGCAACGAAAGTAATTTTATGGTTGGGTCACAACATGAGGAACTGTATTTAAAGGGCCAGAAGGTTGAGAACCAACGCTAATCAATAAAGAAAGGAAAAACAATAAAAAGACACTGTTCCCATCTCAGCACAGGATGTGGCAAGGGCCTAGGACCTCTGCCAGGAATGGGAGGAAGACCGAGTATGTTTGTAATCCCGTATCACAGACCCGTGGGACTGGCCCTCACCGCTGCCCCGCAGGACTCGCTGGCCTCCTCAGCTCCCTTCCCTGGCTGGGCCCGAGGCTGGCGTCTGCAGAGCAGTGACATGTCGATGCCGGGGGACAAGCCAGGGGAGGACAGGAAGCTGTCGGGAAGCCTCAGCTCCAGGCCCAGCGGCTCGTTTTCTCCGCGTTGGGGACTGGCTGGTGATAACAGTGACCGGCCCTTCCTCCACAGGCACCTGTGGGGTGTTAGCTGGGTGGCCCGGCGTCTGACAGGTGGCTGGGAGATACCTGGTTGGGAACCTGCCCCGGCTGGACGGGCCTGGCTGCTCTTGGTGACGCCGCTCCCCCCATTTCCTGCCTCGGCGTTGGGTGGCCCTGGCGTCACTCTGCTCATCGCTAAGCTCGGTGTCCCTCCCGCCAGGCGCCAGGCTGGGGGAACCTGGAGCCGCCCAGGTGCTCGGGGACCAGCCGTGTCAGCCGAGTCCCCTGCACGCTGTGGCTCGGCTCTCCGCCTCCCCGCGGACACCTGTCCTAGGCCATGTTTGGTGCCCAAAGTCTATGGGGTTGTTCCCTCCCGGGCAGAGGACCCAGCACCAGCCTCAGTCCTCCTGGAGCTGGTGCCTGAGCAGCCCCCCCTCTCCGAGCTGCGCTTGGGGCCTGAGGGAGGACAGGGAATGCGCTGGAAGCACAGGCGGCAGGGGGTCTGCTGGGTGGAGGCGCCTTTCACTGTCTGCAGGTCACGTGGCTTCCCTGACGGCCGTGACCTCGGACCCTACCAGGGGTCACTGTAGTTCAGTCCGTTCAACAAGCGGCCACTGGACTGGGGCCTCTGCTCTGATGCCCTCAGCAAACCGAGCCTGGCGGTGCCTCGAGGTCCCCACATGAGGCCAGGAGGCACAGCCAGTCTCCAGCGGCCAGCCCTGCCCAGCCTCCTCCCTCCCTTCCTGTCCCCTCCCAGGCTCCCGGGGCTGGGCTCGCCCCACTTGCGGTTTGACTTGATCTGCCCTCAGAGCCCGCAGCGTGCTTGTGGCTCAGTTTTCCGTTTCACACGGTTCCCTGTTGCCCCCAGGGTCCTGCTGTGGCTGCCAGGATGGCTCTCCAGGGAGGTGGCGCCAAGGAGCCCGAGACCCACAGGTGAGCCCGGGGCAGGGTTTGGGTTGTGCTGACTGAGGGGATGGTGCCAGCGGCCGCTCAGGACGGGTGCAGAGCTGGGTGGAGGCGTGGTTTCGTGCTCAGCTCTGCCCCGCGTGGGGTTTACCGGACACCTGGACTCGCTTCAGGAACTCGGCCCCGTTCTCCCCAGCTCCCTTTTGGTCCTGAATCTTCAGCATTTTCCGGGTTTTTCACAGTTTTCGTTGGTCGTTCTCATGGCACTTTTTATGTTTATTTGCTGGAAAAGCACCCATTTCCTGTGTTAGTCCCGGTTCCTGTACGGACTTCAAGTCCACTAGCTTTTCTTGTTTCCTGGACACTCACTGCCCCGCCTCTGCCGGGCTGACCCGGGGTGACCTGGGCGCCCTGCCCTGCCGCAGTGGCCCCCAGGTCCCGGCGACCTCTGATCTTGAGCCTCTGGGAGCCCCTGCTTGGGGGACTCTCGGGAGCTCCTCTGTGACCCCGAGGCCTCTCAGGCTGGTCACGTGTCCAGGTGGTAACCGCACAGGCACACCTGGCCGCTCCCCCCGTCCCGGGGGCTCTGGGCCGTTTCCACGCGCCAGGTGGCCTTGGGAGCGTCACCTGCGGAGATGACTTTGTTTGAACTGGTAGAATCCCTGCTGCTTTCCGTGGTGGACCACCAGGAGGCCCTGTCCCCGGCTCTGAGCCCCCCTTGGGTTGAGGACCCCGGGGCTGCGAGGGAAGTGGTTGAAGCGAAGTTGCAGAAGGGGAGCCGGGCTCCACAGGAGTCACCCCTTCCCTCGCTCCGTCATTGTTCACCCTCCCTCAGTTTTATGTCCACCTGCCGAGGGGCTGTGCCTGGCGAGGCCTCTGTTGTGTGTAGCCTCCCCGGTGTGCGGCCTCCGCTGTGCGCGGGCTCCCCGGTGCGCGGCCTCCGCTGTGCGCGGGCTCCCCGGTGCGCGGCCTCCGCTGTGCGCGGCCTCCCCGGTGCGCGGCCTCCCCGGTGTGCGGCCTCCGCTGTGCGCGGCCTCCCCGGTGTGCGGCCTCCGCTGTGCGCGGCCTCCCCGGTGTGCGGCCTCCGCTGTGCGCGGCCTCCCCGGTGTACGGCCTCCCCGGTGTGCGGCCTCCGCTGGTGCAGCCTCTACTGAAGCTGTGACCCTGAGCCCTCGGCATGGGGGTCACTGAGCTATTAGGTCCCAGGATTAGGGACTCCTCCCCACAAAGTCGAACCTTCCGCCTGACTGCCCGGTGTCTCTGACACGCAGCACAGGGCCTGACGTGAGGCCGGCCTTGGACTCGGCGTGGTCCCCGCGGCCTCCCCAGCTCCCTCAGTCCCTGCTTCCTGGTCCCTCCCGCCCTGACACAGCCGGTCCCTCCCTGCTGGTCTGTGCCTCATGCCAGCACATACTTGGTAGTTGAGTGAAGTGACCGAACAAAGCAGAACGAAGCCGCTTCACAGCGCGTGGGCTGGAGACACCGTTACCCAACAGTGTGCCCGTGACTCATCACGTAAAATCCTTCGAGATGCGTGTGAGCCCGTCCCAGTCCGTCTCGGGGCGAGTCCACGCCGGCTGGTTTGAAACCATTGCTGGCCCCCAGGGACCACAGCCCTGCTGCGCTGTCCTCTCCCAGAACCGGAGCGACAGGGAGGCAGCGGGCCTTCTGCTGGCGCCCTGCGCGCACAGCGCCCTGAGGTCTCATCGCGGGACCTGGTCCCGTTAACGGCCGCTGGCGCTCGGAGCTCAGAGGCCGGGGGCGAAGTCAGGCTTCTGCTTGGCCTACAGGTCAGCGGGGGCCCTGGTGACACAGACGCCTGGGTGTGGTCCCTGGAGAGTGGCCTCCCGGCCCCAGGAGAGCAAAACACACCCTGAGTCTGGGGACCCAGGGAGCCTGGTCAGGACTGGTCAGGGGGAGGGGCGGACAGGTGTGGTCCAGGCATCGCGGTGACCTGGGGTCTGTGGTGACCGAGAGGAGCCCACAGCAGCCGCCAGCACGTCCCCTTTTACAGAAAGATCTTGACTGCGCTGTGTCCAGCTTTTCTGTACGAGTGCCAGCCTTTCGAAATGTTCAGGTGTGAGCCGATTTGGACGCCACTGCCGGGACGTGGGAGGGGCGTCGGGGTGGGAGTGGAAGGCCGATGCCCAAGCCAGATGGAGACTAGATGAGATGGTAGAGGAGACGAGGAGAGGACGCCGTGAAGGCTAACACGGACGGACAGGACGGGGATGCGATGGCAGCTGAGGCAGACTGGGCGCCTCCTTTTGTAAGTGAGGTCCTATCGGGACAGCCACGCTCCCTGGCGTGTTGCCGGCGCTCCCTTTCGTGGGACGATGGCAGAGCTCAGGGGCTCGCTAACCAAAAACACTGGGTCCCTGGCCATGTCTTCCCTCTGCTCCTGTCCTTGGTGAATGTGACATTTTAAAAATAAGGTCAAGATTATATGTGTGAAGTGAACTTGAGTTGGGTAGCAACCGGCTGTACCTTTTGTATGGGATTGAGCCTTTTTTTAAATTTTGTTAATCCTCACCCAAGAATATTTTTTCCATTGATTTTTAGAGAGAGTGGGAGGGAGGGAAGGAGGGAGAGAGAGACAGAGAGAGAAACATCGATGTGAGAGAGATACATGGATTGGTTGTCTCTCACACCCACCCCAACTGGGACCAGGGATCGAACCTGCAACTCAGGGATGTGCCCTTGACCAGGAATCAAACCCACGTTCTGTGCGTGGGCTGAGGCTCCACCACTGAGCCACACTGGCCAGGACCTGTGATTGAGCCTTTCGATCTATTGAGAGAGATTCATCCGTGGGCTGCCTCCTGCATGCCCCTAACTGGTTATTGAGCCCACAACCGGGGCATGTGCCCTGACCGGGCATTGAACCGTGACCTCCTGGCTGATGGGTTGATGCCCCACCACTGAGCCACACAGGTTGGGCAAACCTTTTGATCTTGTCCATTTTAGGTTCCTTGGGTTGTTTCGAATCCACTCTCCAGACAGGGCCCTGGGTGTGGGGAGGGGGGAGGGGAAGAGAAGCGGGAGAGGGGAGACAGGAGGTGGAGCCTGGCGTGCGGGGGCCTGTCCTTCCCGCCACGGGCCACACGCTGACCTCGGGCACCTCGTCACCATGCGGCCACTGGACCTGGTGCTCGGCTGACCTCCCGCTCTCCTGGTGTGGAACAGCGACCGCTGCGTCCAGCTCTGTAACCCGAACATCGCGACGATGAAGGAGGACATCCTCTACCACCTCAGCCTCAGCACCAGCTCGCACGACCTCCCGGCCATGTTCGGGGACGTGAAGGTGAGGAGCTTCCCTCAGCCCCTTTGCCGGCGGCCTGAGCCGCCGCCCCCACAGAGGACACTCACCAAGCGACAGGCTGATCGGAATCTTGCGAGTTGTTCCTGGTCTGTGTGCCAGCTCGTGAGGAGCAGAAGCTGTCCTCAGGCCTGCCCGCGGGCCTCTCTGGTTCCTTGCGCGTTTAGGGGGTAACGGGACCCATGCGAGTGGGTTTCCTACTGTGCCTCTGAGGGAACAGGAGACGCCGGCGGCGTCTAGGGCGCAGGAGTCAGAGGGGCTGCGCGGTGAGTGGTCCGTGGGTAACACGGTGACACCCACCTGTTCAGCCGCCTCAGTGGCTTGTTTCATCTTCAGAGACTTAGCTCTTTGACCATTAACACCCTTAAGCTGGCGCGCTTACTTGCTTTTCTTGTGTAAAACAAAATGAGAAGCTCTTATATACAGACTAGAGGCCCAGTACACGAAATTCGTGCAGGGGGCAGGGGACCCTCAGCCTGGCCTGCACCCTCTCGCAATCCGGGACCCCTCGGGGGATATCCGACTGCCAGTTTAGGCCGGATCCCAGTCGGATTAGACAGGATCGGGCCTAAACCTGTAGTCGGACATCCCTCTCGCCATCGGGGACCGCTGGCTCCTAACTGCTCACCTGCCTGTCTGCCTGCCTGATCGCCCCTAACTGCCTCTGCCTCAGCCCCTACCACCATGGCTTCGTCTGGAAGGACGTCCAGAAGGTCGCTCAGCTGTCCAGTCTAATTAGCATATTATGCTTTTATTATTATAGATGGGTGACTGCATTAGTTCTCTGAGTCCCGCCCCTCCATGGCCACTTCCCAGGCCCCCACCAGCCCCGGACACTTGCCACGCATTGGCCATTTGGTGCTTGGGTGGTGGTGAGAGGTGGTAGACAGAAGCCCATTTTATGTTATTATTTTTTTAATTTTTATTTTTTAAAATATATTTTTATTGATGTCAGAGAGGAAGGGAGAAGGAGAGAGCGATAGAAACATCCATGATGAGAGAGCATCATTGATTGGCTGCCTCCTGCAGGCCCCACACTGGGGATCGAGCCCACAACCCAGGCATGTGTCCTGACCGGAAACTGAACCCTGACCTCCTGGTTCCTAGGTCGATGCTCGACCGCTGAGCCACGCCGGCCGGGGCCAGAAGCCCACTTTACAGGAGGGCTGTGGGGTCTGGGCTGCACAGCGAGGAGCCGGCGCTGTCCTAGTCCACCCCCGGCTCCCCAGACCCTGTGCTGCACGGAGGCCGGCAGGCAGGGCCCCACCCCGCCTCCCAGAGAAGCAGGTGTGGGCCCGTGTCTGGCGAGCCGTGGCTTTGCTGAGTGTGACCCCACCAGCCTGGCCCCCGGACTCGTGAGCGTCGAGTCACCAGGAGGCGCCCAGACAGTCTGTTCGGGGGGGGGGGGCAGGGAGCTGCATTTCTAGCAAGTTCCAGGAGGCGCATGTGTCGCTGGGCGGGGGTGGGCCCTGCGCCCACGGCTCTGTCCTCTGCCCGCAGTTCGTGTGCGTCGGGGGCAGCCCCTCCCGGATGAGTGCCTTCGCCAAGTACGTGGCCTCGGAGCTGGGCCTGGGCCGGTCGGGCGAGGACCACCCCAACATCTGCACGGGGACCGACCGCTTCGTCATGTTCAAAGTGGGGCCCGTGCTGTCGGTCAGCGTGAGTACCCGTCCCTCGGGCGGCCGGTCCCGGGCTCTGCAGGCCCCTGTCCTCCACACACAGGCCGGTCAGGCCGGGAGGAGGAGGCAGAACCCAGGAGGCACCATCGGCCGCGGCCAGCAGTTAGTGCGGGAGCCGGGAGTGGGAGGAAAGGAGGAGAGGAAAGCCGGCAGGTGGGGGGCCGTGCGGGGCTGGCTGTGTGGCACGGTCCTTGGGGACAGCTCGGTGCCGCCTCCCGAGGTGCGCGGCTGAGGTTCGTGCTCTGTGGCTGCTGGGGGTGGGGAGGAGGGCTTTGGAGGGGGGCGGCAGCACGCACGGGCCGCGGAGCCTGACGCCCCTTCCTCCCGCCAGCACGGCATGGGCGTCCCCTCCATGGCCATCATGCTGCACGAGGTGCTCAAGCTGCTGTACCACGCCCGCTGCTCGAGCGTCACCGCCATCCGCCTGGGCACTTCGGGCGGCATAGGTGAGTGGCCGCGCGGCCGGGCCTTGCCTGTTCTTAGAACGTTACCCGTGAGCCCGGCTGGTGTGGCTCAGTGGTTGCGGGTCGACCCATGAACCAGGAGGTCAGGGTTCAGTTCCGGTCAGGGCACAGGCCTGGGTTGCGGGCTCCATGCCCAGGAGGCAGCCGGTCCGTGATTCTCTTTCATCATGGATGTTTCTCTCTCTCTCTCTCTCTCTCTCTCTCTCTCTCTCTCTCTCCTCTTCCATCCTCTCTGAAATCAATAGAAACACGTATTTAAGAAAAAACAGAACGTTGGCGGTGCTTCAGCGTGTGGCGGGCCGACGGCCGGTCTCCCGCACGCGCTCGGTCGCGCCCTCCACCCCCAGCGGCGGTGACACCGCTTCTGTCCTCAGGTCTGGAGCCCGGCTCCGTGGTGATCACCCGGCAGGCGGTGGACGCCTGCTTCAAGCCCGAGTTCGAGCAGCTGGTGCTGGGGAAGCGCGTGGTCCGCCGCACCGACCTGGACGCGGGGCTGGCGCAGGAGCTGCTGCAGTGCTCCGCGGACCTGGGCGAGTTCCCCACGGTCGTGGGCAACACCATGTGCACCCTGGACTTCTACGAAGGTGCTGGTGGGCGGGTCCCGGCGGGAGGCGGGGAGGGAGGGAGGGAGGGAGGTCTCACCGGTGTGTCCACGTCAGGCGCCACGCCTGCTGGGAGTGGCGGTTTGGGCTCCAGGGCAGGTGGGTGGGGGGGTGTTGGGGGGGTCGAAGCATCCCTGCGCCCTGGCGGGGAGCACCCCATCAGCATGGCCCTCTCCTCGTGTCTGCAGGGCAGGGCCGTCTGGACGGGGCCCTGTGCTCCTACACGGAGCAGGACAAGCAGGAGTACCTGCGGGCGGCCCACGCGGCCGGCGTCCGCAACATCGAGATGGAGTCGTCTGTCTTGGCCGCCATGTGCAGCGCCTGCGGCCTCCCAGGTAGGCGGGCACTGGGCCGCCACCCGCTCCCTTCTCCCGCCCAGTCCATCCTCCCGGGTCCCCACCCCAGCGTCCCTGCCCCAGCGTCTGCCTTCTGCCCGCATCTGTCCCCGAGCCTGTGCTGGACGGGGTGACGCCTGTGATGGTCACGTGGCCGAGGGCAGGATTCTCAGTACCTGGGAGCCCCGGGCCACCAGGTGGGCTGAAGACGGTGGCACCAGCTCTCTCAGGTTTTCTGGGCGACAAGCCCACCACAGCCCTGCGGTGGGTCTGGCTTTCAGCCTTGGATTTGAGAGCCCTGCCTCCCAGCCGGGGATGTGCCTGGGACTCGGTGGGAAGCGAAGGCGGAAGGAAGAGGAGGCCCCAGACCCTCTGTGCTCGCCACCCGTCCACACGGCTGTGGGTCCCACAGGGCCCGTCCCCTGGGGATGGCAGGTGGCGCCTGGTCTCGTCGGCGCCCTGAGCTGGAAGCCCTGCCCCTCCCGCTGACGGCCCTTTGCTCTCCGCAGCGGCCGTGGTGTGCGTCACCTTACTGGACCGCCTGCGCGGGGACCAGGTCTCCAGCCCCCACGACCTGCTGGCCAAGTTCGAGCAGCGGCCGCAGCGGCTGGTCGTCCACTTCATCAAGAAGAGGCTGGCGGGGGCCTGAGGTCCCTGCGTCCCGGAGACGGAGCCGAGCTCGTCGCGGCTGCAAATAAAATCGCTGTCCAGTCCCCTCTGCGTCCTGTGCACTTGATGAGGGAGCCCAAGGCGGCCTGCGCCCCAGCGCCCCTCGGGCTCCCGGGAGCCGTTCGCGCGGATCGGCCTGATCTGGGTTTTCTGTGTGAACGTCCCTCTGAAATGAAAGTATTTCTGGGGGGAAACTTCAGACTTTTAAACGCTAATGGTTGTCCGATTTCACGTCGCTAAGCAAGAGGTCTGGTTCTAGGGCCAGACATTCCCTTCCTCGTGTCGCTCCACAGCCCTCTGCAGCGAGAGCCACGAACACCCAGAGGCAGCTACAGGAGGAAACGCCCCCAGGAGCACACGCACACGTGTGTCACGGCGGACCCTGAGCAGCACGGGTTTGAGCTGCGCAGGTCCACTCGGACATGGAGTTTTTCTTTCTTAGAGGATTTTTTAAAAAATTGATTTTTAGAGCGCGAGGGAGAGAGAGAAACATGGATTTGTTGTTCCACTTATTTACGCATTCATTGGTTGATTCCTTTTTAAAAAATCCTCACCTGGGGATATGTTTTGGTTGTTAATTGGTTTGAGAGAGAGAGAGAGACATGAATCGGTTGCCTCCGGTACACTCCTGACTGGGGATCGAACCTGCAACCGTGTCGTGGCGGGTGACGCTCTGACCAGCCGAGCAGCCCAGCCTGGGCCAGACGGGGTTTTGTGGTTGGACCACAGCTGCACTGCTGTGCGGTGTCCACCCACATATCCGGGGTGACTGGCGGCTGGGACTGTCGCGTGGAGGCCGGCTCTAGTTGCCCATAGTCTGTCACCTGCGTGGGAGGTGGCCCTCACCGGGTGTTGCTTCCCCGTCCACGGTCTATACGCAGTCCCTCGTCCCCCACAGCCGCATTTCCGGAAACTTCTGTGTCTGCCTCATGATGCTGCCATAACGGGCCGGTCCCCACACGCAGCCGATGGGGCTGGGTCCTTGGGCCTGTGGGTTGGGATGGTCACGTCTGGCGAGTCGGCCGTGGCTCGTGGAGTCCACGTCAGGGTGGCCACTCTCTGGTGTTGGATGCTGTTGTGAGCACCGGAGGGGTGTTTCCTAGCTGTGCCCGGAGGCCCCTTCCCCCCGCCTGTCCTGCGCCCCCACCGTGTCCGGCTCTGCTCTGGCGGTCAGCTGAGTGACGGGGCCAGGGCAGTGTCAGACCCGGGGTGTCGCTGTGTGTGGCCCGTGCGCTCCAGCGAAGGCCCTTCCCTGGGACCCTGAGTCACTCCAGGCGGAGGGTCAGGTCGGCTCAGAGGAGGAGCCGCTCCCTGCTCGCGCCTGGAGGCCGTGCTGTGGAGCAGCAGCTCCGGGGCTCTCCCTCGCCTCGGCCAGTGGCTCTGCTGCCCCGACCAGGAGGCTGACCAGGAGGGCAAGCGCTGGAGGGCCGGCCGTCAGAGCCCCCGGGGAGCCTGTCCGCTATGACCCCAGCCCGGGGCGCAGGACCCGGCCTCTGTGCTCCCGGTCCCAGGCCACTGTCCTCTTCTCCCACCTGTCCCCAAGTTCCCAAGTGCCCCAGACTCCAGCTGGGTGTTGCCCGTCCAACCTCAGCCCCGGCTGAGAGTGGCCCCGGGGCCAGTGCGCTGTGGACGCAGGCTCGCTTCTGGGTGGATAGTCGCCAGACCCAGTGGGCCTCGGCCCCACACTTGCCTGGGAGGAGGGAGGAACTCATCACCTGGCCTGTGGGGGTCCCTCCCACCCGGGGCCCCTCCCACCCTTCCCAGGCACCTGTGGCCTCTAGGGACCTGGCCACTCCTGGGAGCGCACCTGGCCAGCAGAGGGGGCACCCACACTGGGCAACTGGCACATTGAAGCCGAAGGAGCTCCTCCCAGCCAGAGGGCTGGTCTCAGGGGCCTCCTCCCAGAACCTGGAGCTGAGGCCCCCGAGGGGCAGGGTGGGGGGACCAGGGCTCCCACGAGGACCTGAGGCTCGAAGCCGGCCTGCACCACCTCCTGCTGCCACGGGTGGGACGACACGTCACTTACCCTACAGGTGCTTCCTGTCAGCGGGCGGCCCCTCCCTCATGGCGGGCGGGAGGCTGCGAGCTGACCTCGTGGGGCCGGACAGTGCCCAGCGCAGGGAGCGCCCTCTGAGCAAAGGAGCTTGTTTTGATGGGATAAGAATACACTTCTATGCGGACAACTGGACTCGGAATTAGTCTGGTTACTAAGGTGACTCAAGGTGACCTGGGAAACGCCCTCAAACACATGTTATCTGGGTTCCTCGCTGCACGGCCACCCGTCCGGGTCCTGGCCTGCTCCCGGCTCCCTCCCTCCCCGGTGATGAGAGCGGCCCTCCGAGCAGGGGCAGGTGACAGCGACACTATGCCCTCGCTGCCTGGGCGGGTCAGAGAGAATTGGGGACGATGCTGGGTCCGTTCTGATGGAACTGTCAGGTCCGATTTGGGAAACTGAGTCTGGTGTCTCAGGCACCTTGTAATTGGGGGGTGGGGGGCCCCAGGGCGAGGTGTCCAGGTGTAGGTGAAACTGGGGTGAGGCGTTCCGGTGTTTTCATGGAGAAGTACTATTCAGCGCAAATGGGAGGTGGGAGAGTGTGATTTAGGCCTCAGATTCCGCAGCAGGACAGGCGGGAGCCCTCCTCACCGCCCTCCTGCCCACCCACTCGGGTGTGGGTGGCCTCCCTCTCGACGTCCCCAATGGATTTATGGGGGTTCCTTTAATTTCCTTAGCTCCGAGGGCACCAGACAGCACAGGAAGATGAAACCTCGTGTTTCTATCCATTTTCCGTCTTTGGAACAAATATGCTTTCGCTACAAGTTGGAATTATGGTTTTCTATTAGAGCGAGGAGCAAGACTGATTCAGATTCATAGAAGTTATTGAAATTAGCTGGATGGAATTTCAGTGTCAGAGAAAATGAGTTATTTAAATCACCCAAGAGGTTATTTTTTTCAGGGTTTATAAATTACAATTAAATAAGGAACATTTGGGTCATGCAAGTTCTTTCAACTCTAAAACTTCTAATTGCTTATTGCCCCTAATTCTAATAAAGCTTTTAAACCGAGACAAAGAGGCCATTTCACCTGAAGCTGCGGGATAATTTACGTTTCCGTTTTTAAACTGCATTAGCATAACCTTTCAGAGGGACCAGCCTTGTGTGTGTGTGTTAATCTCCTACATCCAGGTTTGGGGCGTGCTCATCCGGGGGAGCTCGTCAGCTCTGGCCGAAGCACGTTAGTCTGCAGCAGGCGCCCGGGCAGGGCTCCATGAGTGCGGAGGGACGGAGACGAGGGTCTCAGCCCTCGGGGCCTCGCCCTCCCTGTGCTTTTTAAAATTGATTTCAGGGAGAGGAAGGGAGAGAGAGAGAAGCATTGATGAGAAAGAAACATCTATGGGCTGCCTCCTGCACGCCCCCTGCTGGGCAGGTGCCCTGACTGGGAATTGAACTGGCGACCTCTGGGTGGTGCATGGGGCGACATTCAGCCACTGAGCAGCACTGGCCGGCAGGTCTGGCTGTCCTGGATTTAGCCCGTCCTCTCCACGCTGTGTGCCGGCCTCCTGGCCACCTCTCCGCGGACTCCAGCCTTAATGGAAAGGATCTAGCTGAGTGGCAGGGGAGAAGCGATGGGGTGGGGAGGCAGCAAGGAGCGGACGCGGGCCGGTCCTGTGATCCCTGTAGGCACGGAGCAGCGGGGGACCCGGCGTAGAGCGACCGGCTCTCCTTCGTGGCAGCCTCCGCGTCAGAGCGGGTCCCCAGGACGTCCCATCCTCAGGATCCTTTCAGACCAAGCCTGTCCGCCTGCTCCACGTTCCCTCCGGACCTGGGTCAGGTGCAGGCCCCGCCCAGCCTCCCGGCGGGCCTCGCCTGCAGGCGCACACGGGCCAGCTTAGCAGCTGGGGCCTCCTTTGTCAGCTGCGAGAATCGGTCCCTGGGGTGGTCATGACCCAGTCCCGCCTGCAGGTGCAGGTCAACAAGACACCTATGATCCCACAGTCCTGGAGCTGGTCGCAATCACGTACGTGCATGCAAACTGGCCGGTACAGACCTGAAATAGGAGCACCCCATGACTGGGGAGTGTCCTAATCCTGGTTTTTAGAAATAATGACCGTCTCCCAGGATGGGAAGTGCTGTTCATGTTACCTGCAAAGGATCAGGTGTGTTACCTGCAAAGGATCAGGCGTGTTACCTGCCAAAGGAACCAGGTAGCGACACTCAGAGGACAGAATGGGCCTGGAGAAGGTGAGGCCAGGGAGACAGGGCACTGGCAACAGCAAACCCAAGTCTGTGCGTGCGTGCCCATGCGTGCGAGCTCCCCCCCCCCCGCCGCCCCCCCGCCAGGCGGTGGCCCTCACGCTGGAGCGGGAAATGTGTAACTAGAAGGTGAAAGCTATGGTCTGGGAAAGGCAGGCCCGCAGGGCACTTGGGCCGCCCGCTGCTGAGGCCCGGGCCGGGTTCCCATTGCAAAAGCCATCGGCCGGGACTCAGGGCGGGTGAAGCGCTTTATGAAACGGGTGACCACAGACTCTGGGTGTCCGAGGGGCCCAGGAGCCCGGCCGCCCGGCCTTGGCCTCGGGCGGAGGCTGTGCAGCAGCTGCCGCTGAGCCGTCTGAGCCGTGGGGCTGGTGAAAGGCGAAGGCGCGGGAATCCCCTGGGTTCAGGGTCCCCTCCCCTCGAGCTGCAGGGGGGCGGACCCTCGGCTGTGCCTCCTCACGGCCTCCGCATGCGGGTCCCAGCCTTTGGGGCGAGCAGGTGAAGGCGAGGATAGAGGGGGGAGGGGCAACAGTGCCTCTGAGGTGAGCCCTCCGCCCCTGGTCCCGGGGTCCAGCCCTGCCATGTCCTCTGGGAGGAGTGACCCCATCCATCAGCCCGAGGGGGGCTGGGTGCAGGGGGAGCTCGCTCCCTTCCCGGGAGAGGCCCCAGGGCTGCCCCGGCCTCAGCTCTCTGCCGGGAAAGGAGAGATTTCCCTGCAGACACTCAGCAGGAGGGCGTCGGATGCCCGCTGGGGGGGGGGGCATGGCCCCGCTGGCGTCACCGCCTCTGCGGGGGGGGGGGGGGGTGTGACTGAGGAGCACACGCCCCCCGGCCGCAGGTATAAGCCGCCCTCGGCTCTCCGCCCAGAGCAGAGCTTCCCGCCCAGAAAGCATGTGGCCGGCCGGGCGCCAGCTGGGGGCCCTGGTCTGGAAGAACTGGCTGGTCCGATGCCGGCACCGGGTGAGTGGGCCCCTGGGGGGGACCGAGGGCGTGGGGCTGCCCCTCCTGCAGGGAGCCCGGAGGCTCAGGCCGTGAGCCGGGACCTGCCCTCGGCGAGACCCGAGGCCCGAGCACCATCTGCGGCGTGTGGTCAGGAGAGGCGGGCGTGGGGGCTCGGAAAGGACAGCAGGCGGAGTTTCAGCAGCCGTGGATTCGCCTCTTGTGAACTCTAACCTGTGGGTCCTCCGGCGGCGGGACCAGGTGTGACCTTAGTCCATGACCCTTAGTCCGTGCGTCCTGTTCTCGGGGCGCAGTGACTGTTCTCGGGGCGTGGTGACTGTTCTCGGGGCGCAGTGACTGTCCTCGGGGCGCAGTGATGTCCTCGGGGCGCAGAGTTGTTCTCAGGGCACAGTGACTGTTCTCAGGGCACACTGACTGTTCTCGGGGCGCAGTGATGTCCTCGGGGCGCAGAGTTGTTCTCAGGGCACAGTGACTGTTCTCAGGGCACACTGACTGTTCTCGGGGCGCAGTGATGTCCTCGGGGCGCAGAGTTGTTCTCAGGGCGCAGTGACTGTTCTCAGGGCACACTGACTGTTCTCGGGGCGCAGTGATGTCCTCGGGGCGCAGAGTTGTTCTCAGGGCACAGTGACTGTTCTCAGGGCACAGTGACTGTTCTCGGGGTGCAGTGATGTTCTCGGGGTGCAGTGACTGTCCTCGGGGCGCAGAGTTGTTCTCAGGGCACAGTGACTGTTCTCGGGGCGCAGTGTTGTTCTCAGGGCGCAGTGACTGTTCTCAGGGCGCACTGACTGTTCTCGGGGTGCAGTGACTGTCCTTGGGGTGCGGTGATGTTCTCGGGGCGCAGGGGCCTTTCTCAGACAGGTGCCTCCAGTCTCTGTCTGCGTCTGGCCTGACTGCCCTGTCCCCTCCCCGGTCAGCGGGCTCCAATTCCCCCCACAATGAGCGCTGGTGCTGGCCTTTGGGTGTGGTGAGCGTTTCCCGAGGACCTGGGCCAGTGGAGGGGCTGAGCTGAGCTTCATGCAAGGACGTCTTGTCCTAAAAATGCGTGGTCCTCTCCCGACGGTGGGTTCGCGGGGCCGACGAAAATAATAAAACTCGGCTCAACCTCCTCCCTCTCCACACGATCCACTGGATTCTTGCTTTCAGGGCCACTTTCTCTTAGACACAGACGCAAATGATGGCTCCTTCACCGGGCTTCTCCTAACCCCGACTTCTCCTCCCCCCAGGCTTCTCCTCCCCCCTGGGCTTCTCCTCCCCCTGGGCTTCTCCTCCCCCCTGGGCTTCTCCTCCCCCTGGGCTTCTCCTCCCCCCTGGGCTTCTCCTCCCCCTGGGCTTCTCCTCCCCCCTGGGCTTCTCCTCCCCCTAGGCTTCTCCTCCCCCCTGGGCTTCTCCTCCCCCCTGGGCTTCTCCTCCCCCTAGGCTTCTCCTCCCCCCTGGGCTTCTCCTCCCCCCTGGGCTTCTCCTCCCCCTAGGCTTCTCCTCCCCCCTGGGCTTCTCCTCCCCCTGGGCTTCTCCTCCCCCCTGGGCTTCTCCTCCCCCTGGGCTTCTCCTCCCCCTAGGCTTCTCCTCCCCCCTGGGCTTCTCCTCCCCCTGGGCATCTCCTCCCCCCTGGGCTTCTCCCCCCTGGGCTTCTCCTCCCCCCTGGGCTTCTCCCCCCTGGGCTTCTCCTCCCCCTAGGCTTCTCCCCCCCCCCCCCGCTTCTCCTCCCCCCTAGGCTTCTCCTCCCCCTAGGCTTCTCCTTCCCCTGGGCTTCTCCTCCCCCCTGGGCTTCTCCTAACCCCTAGGCTTCTCCTCCCCCCTGGGCTTCTCCTCCCCCCTGGGCTTCTCCCCTCCCCCAGGCTTCTCCCCCCCCAGGCTTCTCCCCCTCCAGGCTTCTCCTCCCCCTGGCTTCTTCCCTGGCTCCCAGGAAGCCCCTGAGGCTCTCGGCTCCACACTGGGGGGCTCTCCACTCAGCACAAAGCTGAGTTCAAGCCACCCCCCCTCCTGTTAGAGAACCCCAGGAAAGGCTTGGTATCTGCCTCCTGCCTTAGGGCCTGGTCCTCACAGCCCGACTGGGAAGCCACTTGTTTTCTCTAAAATCCTCAGCCTGAGCTCCAAGGACCTCCCACCTCAGAACCTGCATGTGTGCGTTCGTGCGTGTGTGTGCGTGTGTGCATGTGCATGTGCGTGTGTGCATGTGCATGTGCGTGTGCATGTGCGTGTGTGCATGTGCGTGTGCTTTTATAAAACAAAACCCTCACATTTCTTTGAGGTTTTGTCCACCCCTGGATTCAGGTGCTAAAAGCCGAACTTGGTGTTAATGAATAGTTTCCCTTGGAGGCAATGAACACGTTGCTCACAGTTTCTGTATTTTAGGAAATTGCAAAAAATGACAGATATCCAGCCCCAGAAGTCAAGTAACTTTTTCTTTTAAATTAGTTTAAGTCTTAGAGGTAGAGTTTTGCTGGTTTTGTATCATCACAGGTCATCACCTATGTGGTTTTCATGTGCTAGAAGGTCCAAGAGGCTGAGCAGGACCCAGAGGTTAGAGGTCAGGAGCCTGACCTCTCCGATAGGCAGGTGGGAAAAGGATGGAAGGGTGGTTTCTGACCAGACGCTGTAGTTGTTGGGTGTGTATGGTCTTTTTGTTTTGTTTTGTTTTTTGAGCAAAAGCCAAGTTTCATTACAGAAAAGCTCCCTGCTGCAGGGAGGGGACCCAAGCGGGTGGTTGTGTTTTTTAAAAAGCAGCAGAATAGCTTCACATGAGGGAAAAACAGGAAGTTTGAGCAATAACAGATCGGGGCTGCAAATGCTGGGGAAGGAGTTAAAGCAGCGGTTCTCAACCTGTGGGCCGCGACCCCTTTGGCGGCCGAACGACCCTTTCACAGGGGTCGCCTAAGACCATCCTGCGTATCAGGTATTTACATGACAATTCCTAACAGGAGCAACATGACAGTGATGAAGTAGCCACGGAAATAATTTTATGGCTGGGTCACAACATGAACTGCATTTAAAGGGCCAGAAGGTAGAGAACCACTGGGTTAAAGGAATGATGACCTGTCAGTGGTTTTACACTAAAAATGGTTAAAAATGGAGTCACTGATGTGGAATCTTGTGCTAAAAGGGGTGACGGAGGCTCGTGCACCAAATCCTTTCACCTGGAGTCCTGGTGAGCCACACGGGCTCTCCGCGGCCGGGCAAGGCCGTCGGTGGGCAGCCCCACGGTGGGGAGTGTATCAGTCAGCGCAGCTGTAACAAATACCAAGGCCGCGCCTTCAGCTCATGCTTATATCTCAGCGCGGCGTCGAGGAGAGTTAGGTCCAGGTGTGGGTGGGCTGGGTCCTCCTGGGGCCTCTGGGTGCTCTCATGTCTCCCCTCTGTTTGTCTGTGTCCTAGCTTCTCCTTATTTTTGTTTCTGACAATTTTACTCAACTATTTGGGGAAAATGCATTCTTTTTTTTAAAAATCCTCACCCAAGAATATTTTTCCCATTGATTTTTTTTTTTTTCTTTAGAGAGAGAGTAGAAGGGAGAGGGAGAGAAACATCGATGTGAGAGAGACACATCGATTAGTTGCCTCCTGTTCACACCCCGACTGGGAACGGGGATTGAGCCTGCAACCAAGGTTCGTGCCCTTGACTGGGAATTGAACCGCAACCCTGCAGTCTGTGGGCTGAGGCTCTAACCACTGAGCAACAGAGCAGGGCAAAATGCATTCCTTTTATGTGGAAGCAGGTTGTTACAGCGACAGATGGAAGCTCGGGCTGTTTCTAAAGGACGGAGCAGGGCATCGGTTCTCGTTTTATGGGACGCAGCCCGGCCGGACGAGGCCCACCTGCTGCCTGGAACCTCATCTTAACCAACCGCACCTGCGAGCCCTGTTCCCAAATCAGCTGCTGGTCCGAGGTCAGGGGTCAGGACTTCAGCGAGGGAATTTGGGGGCACAGTTCAGCCCATGGCGGCGTGTTGGCTCTGTCCTGTGAGCCCAAGGAGACTCATGCTCGCCCCCATTGCTTGGGCCTTCTGAATGGGACAGCGCCCCCCAGGTGGCTTGGACTCAGTGCCACCCCCACCCCCACCCCAGGGAGAAAGATGCTGCTTAGCCCACTGGCGTCAAGTAAAGAGACTCCCTCCAAGTCGTCCTCCCTAAGACCCCTCACCTTCTGGGCTCAGCACAGAGGGAGCGAGGACCCCGCCGCACCCTGCCCCCCCCCCCCCCCCCCCGTGGGTGGGGGGCCGAGTGGCAGGTTCAGGCTCTCGCTGTGAGTGTGAACCCGCGTTCCTTGCTGTTTTACAAACAAACCTGATACTCTGGGAAAGCGTCCCCTTCTGAGAGGCCCGGCCCGCATGCCCCAAGGCACAATGGAATTTCACGCCCAGCGCAGAGCCCTTTGTCTCCAAGGAGCGGAGACCTGGGCTAATTACAGGCCTCCAGCCGCTTCCTGGATATTCTAGCCGCACCCCAGAGGGGTGTCCTCTCACCCAGTGCGTCTCCCTCCTTCATTCCTTTACAGTTTTATTGTTTGCACGGAATGTTTTATTCCTTGTGGTTTTCAGTTGCAACCAGAACCACCAGCTCCCTGAGCAACTGGAGGATTTAGGAATGGGTTTGCCCTGGCTGGTTTGGCTCAGTGGATAGAGCATCAGCCTGTGGGTAAAAGGGCCCTGGGTTCGATTCCCATCAAGGGCACGCACTTTGCTACTCCCTGGCCTGGGTCCTGGTCGGGGTGCGTGCAGGAGGCAGCCAACCGATGTGTCTCTCTCACATCGGTGTTTCTGTCTTTCCTTCTCCCTAAAAATCAATGGGAAAAAAAATCCTTGTGTGAAGATTAACAGATAAACAACAAGAAATGGTTTTGAACTCTGTCTGACGCTTTGTTCAAGCGGAAGGAAAGTTACTTCGTCTTCAGGCCTGAGATTCAGCCCAGGTTCCGTCACAGCTGGTGCAAGGGTACGGGGCAAACGAGCTATGTCCTTGGTGTGCTGTGTGCAAAGCGGGCTCCCCACTGCTAGCTGGGAGGGCGAGGGTGGGTGACTGAGGGCTTGGCAGCACTGCAGGGCGTGCGAGTGAGGACGGGCCTGGTCTCCTTGACCTCGGCACCTGAGAAGAGCCTGCCTGCGGCCTCTGCTTCCTCTCCTTTCTCCAGCGACCTCTGGGGCCCTGTCCCCAACCATTGTTCTCAGAGACCCAGGGCAGGGCTGGCGATGACACCTTCACAGGGGCTCAGCCTGGCCAGTGTGCCATTTTAAAACAATGTTTAAAAAAATGTTTTTATTGATCTCAGAGAGAAAGGGAGAGGGAGAGAGAGAGAAACATCAGTGATGAGAGAGAATCATCCACCGGCTGCCTCCTGCACGCCCCGCTCTGGGGACCGAGCCTGCAACCCAGGCCTGTGCCCTGACCAGGAATCGAACCGTGACCTCCTGGTTCATAGGCTGATGCTCAACCACGGAGCCACTGAGCCGGGCCAGTTTGCCATTTTTTAAGAGATGGAGACACCGTCACGCTTTGCAGTTTATTCAGCACTATTTTATGTAAAACCAACCACTTCCCCAGGTCCTTTGCCTCGCGGAGTTCCTCTGGCCATGCATCCTGTTCGTCATCCTGACAGCACTTCGTTTTCAAGAACCCCCCCGGCACCGAGACAACTGTGAGTGTCCGTCCCCTCATTGCAGATCTCAGGGAGAGCGTGCAGCCCTGCTTCCGCTCCCGGGAGCTCGGGCTCTGAGCGGACGCACGGGAGGGCTCCCCTGTCCTATCGCAGAGGCTGCGGTTCTGGGCTGTCGGCAGCAGCGTTTACAGCTTCCCTCTTGGAGTAACAGCCACATGGTTGCTCACTCGGCCGGACAGACTGCTTCTTCTAGCTACGCTGACCCACCGGGGCTCGTGGGCAGCTGTCCACCCGGTTCTGTGGGGCCCGCCGCGTGGATGTGTGACTTCCACATTCCCGACAGTTACCAGCGTCCCAGCCGTTCTCATCCATCGCGTGTGTGTGTGTGTGTGTGTGTGTGTGTGTGTGTGTGTGAAGGGCAGGGGGCGGAGTGTGTGCCAAGAGTCGGGGGGAACGTGAGCAGCACTTGCCTAAGGGAGCTGGCTTATTGGGGCCACATTAGTCCTGAAAACCTAGGGTCCCGTCCGGTTTTTCTAAACTTCCTCGTTTTATATGATCATTAGCAGCTACACTCAAACATTTAAGAATGCAAGGGGTATTAGACTTCAACATTTTGCCCAAATTAAAAACCCCTCCCCTCCCCCCCCTCCCCTCCGTCTGAGCGGAACAGAATTAATTAGGCAATAGCATGATAGGACAGGTTGCTCTTCCGATTCTAACTCAGTAGCAGTGCATTTCTGCTGCCGCGTGCATGGGTCATCTCCTTGCACCCACCTCCAGGTTACTTGCAGCCCCGGGACCTGCCCAGCCGGGGTGTCCTCCCTTTTGTCCGGGGCCTCCTCTGCAACACCGGGGCGCGGTGCCGGAACACGAGCGACCCGGGGCCCACGCAGCACCATCTCCGGTAAGAGACGCAGCGCCTCTGAGCCCGGGGGGAGCGGGGCGAGCACAGGCGCCAGGCTTTCAGTAGCACCTCGGTCACTGGGGACGGGTCAGAGGTCATGACAAGCACAGAGGTAGAGTGACAAGGAAAACTGTTTAGTAAACGCAGACGCGCACGGCAGTGCCTTTCCAGCCTGAGTGGTTCCCACGGCTGTTCACAAAGTGGTTGCTGAGAAACTGGCACATGCCATTTGCATGCAAAGGTTTGTTTCCTGTGGTTGAGCCCGACTTCAGAGCGACCTGCTGAGCTACCCGTTCACGCGGGTGCCCAGTGCTGGCCTGAGCCGCCCGTGTGGTTGTTGGCCGCGCCCCTGCCGCCGTAACTGAGCTTTTCCTTCTGGGCCTGGCCCCTCCCTTCACCAGGCGACAGGTGTGCAGCTCTGACCCTTCCCCAGGCCACACCTGTGGTTCCTGTGGCATCAAAGACCCAAAAGAGAAAGAGCGGGAAGTCTTTTCTGAAACAAGAGTCAAAACAAAGGGCGTTCACTGCGAGGCCCTGGTCTCTGGGAGGGGGCGGGAGAGGGAGCGCTGGCTCCGGGCGGTAGTTTGAACTTATCGGCTAGGAATGCCCTGCGTTTCGGTTCATCTGCACCTCCTGCCACTGATGAGCGAAGACATTTAAAGGTAAAGATGTGAAAACATAGGCTCTTTACCTCTCAACTGTAAGTTACAAGAAGAAACAGACGTTTCCAGGCAGTTTGGGCAGCCTGGTGCACTCTACACGGCGCTTACGTTGTCTGAGCTGGGTATTATGTCTCCAAGCATTATGCAAAGAGCATCATGTGGAAATAGTCTGAAAGCAGAGCCCACGACAGTCAGGGTCTTCTTGTGTGTGTGGAGGAGGAAGGTGTTAACGTAAAAAACCATTGGAACCTGTAAAGTTTTTGTGAGTTTATTGGCGCCAAACTGTCGACATGTGCCGGGAAGCAGAACCTCAACGAATTGAGATAGTGCTCCGGAGAATGGCGGGGTTACATCCGTATTTATACATTCCAATCAAAGGAGGGACGTAGGTGGGTTACATGAAATTCATTGGTGACAGATTAAGGAGGAGGGACAAAGCAAAGCAGGGAAACCCCTGGGACTGGATAAACAGTAAGATGATGGACACATACTTAGGGGGGTGCAGGATCAATTAACATGATGATGAAGGAATCTGTGGTCTCTGTCCTGGGCCCAGCACACCTGGCTGTGCCCCAGGGGCTCCATAAAAAGGGAAGTCACTGTGAGGTGGCCCAGAAAAGCGGCGAAGAGAACAAAGAGAACCGAGTGAATCAGAAAGAAAAAGGAGAAGTTTATTTGCGTTCTCGGGCGAGACCCACTGACCCAAAAGGTGGGGTCAGTGAATGTCGCGCCTCCAGGGAGGGAGGGGGATCTTTTTATTCAGGTGTTTGGTGAGGGCGGGGGGCCTGAACTGAGGAAGTCTGCACCGCAGGGGTCATCATGACACTCAACTGAGAAAGTCTCAGCTGCAGGGGAGTGGGCGGAATATTCAGGAATATTCAGGACGAAGTTCTTATCTTATCTGTGTGGGGTATGTGAATTCAGGGAGTGCCGGAAGCCGGTCCATCCTTGCTGCTTGACACAGTCGCTGCAGGAAAGAAACATCTGCACAGCATATGTTTCAAGGGACCTGGCGTATATAGCATACTGTTCTTAATATGTTTGCTCCCCTTAACGCTGTGTGTTTTAACCAAGGTCACCTCTCCGAGAAAGGTTGTTTCCCCAGGTAGGAATTTTTCCCTGAAGTCAGGGAGGGGATGAAACTCCTTAACTAAGTGCCAGGCGGGTAGTTAATCACTACAAACAATCATGCTTAAGCTACATAATCTTTACTCCCTGGAATGGAGATAAGAAACGCCCTAACCTTTGTAATAGAAATTGACAGGATTAAAATCAACTGGTATAAATACGGATGTAACAAGGCAATAAACAGCAGCAGAACCTCTCTGGAGATCGAGACCAGAACTTGGCTAGAGATCCTGGCTAGGCTGCTGATCAACTGAACGCTGTCTCCGTGTCATTCCTTCTTCGCCGACTCCGTCCACACCTTTGGGGACCCCTGGACCCGCTGGGGTTGGACCCCGGCATCTGGCGCCCGAACAGGGACCCCTAGGTAAGCGCCCCACACTCGGGACGGATCGGACTCCACCGTAGGAAGAGGGTGGATAGTCTTCGCCGACTCCGTCCACACCTTTGGGAACCCCTGGAACAGGATTCCCTTAGGTAAGTCCCCCCATACTTGGGACGGATAGGACTGCACCGTAGGGTGCTTCAGACCCCCCCTATAGAGGATAAGTAGGGTAAGCGGGTAGTTGGTACAAAACTTAGATTGACAGGATGGGTCATACTGAGTCTAAAGAAAAAAGACTTTGTATTAATCTTTTAACGCATATGCTTACTAGCAGAATTGGAGTTAAGGTTACTCCCAGTGAGACAGAAAGTTTTATAGAAGAAGTATGTCAATGGCTTCCAGAGGATGGAACTGTTAATTTAAAAACTTGGGTTGAAGTAGGAAAGCAATTAAAGAAACACCATGAATCTGACGAGGTCCTGCCATGTTTCTTTTCCCTCTGGGAATCAATCTGTGACACCTTGGCACCAGAGGCAAAAACGGTTGAACTTTCTCAAAATTTAAATAGTCCCTCGGCTCCACCCAGAGAGGATACATCATCATTGTCTTCAGCTCAATCTAAAAGCAATTTAGCTATGCCTACTGATCGGGAGGAGAATAAATATCATAAACATGACCATTGGTCCTTTCCAGTCAGTAGAGAGGAGAGTGGCCCTCCCATTCAAAACAGGCTCCCCAAATTAGAAAGGAAGCCTAAACCAGGTTCTGTGGCTCCTAGGAGCTCCATGTCTAAATTTCAAAGGGCGATAAGAGAAGCTGAAGCTAATGGAGATCTTGAATTCTCACTCTGCTTCCCAGTTACATATGAGAATGAGTCTGGTGGGAATAGAAACCCCACCTTGGAGCCTATACCTTACAAAGTACTTAAAGAATTAAAATTGGCCTGCTCTGAATATGGACCTCTAGCTCCTTACACACAAACCTTGGTAGAAACCCTAGCCAGTAAATGGATGACTCCTTATGATTGGTCACAGGTTTGTAAATCCTGTCTCTCAGGAGGCGATTACTTATTATGGAAAACTGAATATGATGATCTTGCTAAGAAAGCTGTAGCCACTAGCGGAAAAACCAGAAAAGGAATAACCCTAGACATGATATTAGGAGAAGGTGATTTTAACACGGCTGAGGAGCAAATGAATATGCCCACAGAGGCACTTACCAAAGTAACCAGTTGTGCAGTAAGTGCCTGGAAATCCCTACCGTGTACAGCAGGAAAAACAACCACCCTTACAGAGGTTAAACAGAAGGTCGAGGAACCATATCAGGATTTCCTTTCTCGCCTCATGCAGGCAGTCAAGAGAGTAATCAATAACAAAGAGGCAGCCGATATCCTAATCAAACAACTGGCTTTTGAAAATGCTAATAATACCTGTCAGGCTTTATTAAGGCCGATTTGCAGAACAGGAACTATAAATGATTTTATAAAACAGTGTGCTGATGTAAGTCCAGCATTTATACAGGGTGTAGCTATAGCTGCAGCTCTCAAAGGGGAGACATACCCTCAATATGTACAGGCTATAGGACAAGCCAGCAATAATATAGGTAATAAAAGAAATATGAACTGCTACTCTTGTGGCTTATCTGGGCACTTTAGCAGAGAATGCCCAAATAAAAATAATAATAATAATACTCAGGCCAGATGGCAAGCTCCTCGACAGCCTGGAAATACGTTAGGGAATAATATTAATCCTCCAAAAACCATTTGTCCCCGATGTCAGAAAGGATTCCATTGGGCAAAGGAATGTAGATCAAAATACCATAAAAATGGTCGGCCTTTAAACTCTACAAATAGCTCCCAAGGAGGTTATATCCCATCACCTCAATTGGGAAACTTGAGAAGGGGCCAGCCCCAGGCCCCTGCAATAATAGGGGCATCAACCTTCAACCCCTTTGCAAATTTCGATCAGTCAGTGACCTCTTCAGGGCAACCCCAGGCAGTGCAGGATTGGACCTCCACTCAACCACCCATGCAATACTAACCCCAGACTCGCCAGTAGCAGCCATTCCTACAGGAGTGTCTGGGCCGCTGCCTGAGGGAACCGTAGGTTTAATATTAGGGCGGAGCTCCACCTCCTTACAGGGGATCTTAGTCATCCCAGGAGTTGTTGATGCAGACTACACAGGAGAAATACAGATTTTACTTTCCCCACCCACCACAACTATACAGATTCAGCCCAACCAGAGAATTGCCCAATTACTCCTGTTACCAATACATAAAATAGGGACAGCTGTTACCCAGGAAGCTAGAGGGGCTGGAGGCTTTGGATCTAGTGATGCAGCATTTTGGATACAAGAAATCCATGCTACTAGACCTACAAAAATTTTACAAATTCAGGGAAAACCAATTGAAGGTCTATTGGATACAGGAGCAGATGTTTCCTGCATAGCAGAGAAGGATTGGCCCTCTTCATGGCCCACGCACACCACCTCCACTTCCCTAGTAGGACTAGGCAAGGCATCTAATGTAAAAAAGAGTTCTCAGATTCTAACTTGGGCTGATGAAGATCAACATTCAGGAACATTCTGTCCCTATGTAATTACGACTATCCCCTTTACATTATGGGGAAGAGATATCTTGTCTCAAATGGGAGTTGTATTATATAGCCCCAGTGATAGAGTAACATCACAGATGCCAGACACGAGATTTAATCCAGGAAAGGGATTAGGAAAGGAAAGTAATACCTCACACTCCTCGACAGGATCTGTAATTGGGGCCATTGCCCTTAGGACTGCTGATCCCATAGTCTGGAAATCGTCACAACCAGTATGGGTTGAGCAATGGCCCTTAACATCTGAGAAAATATCAGCAGCCCGACAATTAATTGATCAGCAATTAGCAGAGGGACATATAGAGCCATCAAATAGTCCCTGGAACACACCCATATTTGTAATAAGAAAGAAATCAGGCAAGTGGAGACTTTTGCAAGATCTAAGAGCCATAAATGCCACCATGGAAGATATGGGCTCCTTACAACCTGGATTGCCCTCCCCTGTGGCAATTCCACAGGAGTATTGTGTTGTTGTTATTGACTTACAGGATTGTTTTTTCACTATACCTCTTCACCCAGCTGATTGTCAAAGATTCGCATTCAGCATACCATCAGAAAACTTTAAACAGCCTTATCAGAGATACCAATGGAAGGTTCTCCCACAAGGGATGAAAAATAGTCCTACATTATGTCAAAAGTTTGTAGATCAGGCATTGCAAGTTATTAGAAAGAAATTTTCAGATCTATATCTTATTCATTATATGGATGATATTTTACTAGCTCATAAAGATCGGGCTACTTTACAGGAAATTCTTACTCAGACCATCCTTGCTTTAGAAGAACATGGTCTAAAAATAGCCCCAGAAAAGATTCAGACTGAACCTTCTTTTTCATACTTAGGCAGAATATTACATACCTCTACTATCACCCATCAGCCTCTACAATTAAGAAAAGATCATTTAAACACATTGAATGATTATCAGAAACTATTAGGTGATATCAACTGGGTCAGGCCATATCTAAAAATAACCACTCTTGACTTAAAACCTCTATTTGACATTTTAAAGGGAGATCCTAACCCTAAGTCTCCCCGACAATTAACTGTAGAAGGAGAAAAGGCTATAGCAAAAATAGAACAGGCCATCAATAAACAGCAACTACAGTATCTAGATTATTCCAAATCTTGGGCCTTAATTATTCTAGCCACTAAATATACTCCTACAGGATGCTTGTGGCAGGAAGGACCATTAGAATGGATACATTTACCTGTCACTCCTAGGAAGATTGTACCACCCTATCCCTCCCTAGTGGCCACTCTCATTATCAAAGGTAGACGACGCAGTATCGAACTCTTTGGAAGAGAAGTTACTGAGATAATAATACCTTATAAAAGAGAACAATTAGACACACTATTACAATTTGAAGAAGAGTGGCAAATAGCTATAGGTAACTTCCCAGGGCAAATTTTACATCATTTGCCAAGATCACCTATATTGCAATTTCTCTCCCTACATCCGTTTATATTTCCTATTAAATGTTCAAAAGAACCATTATCACCTCCTGCCTCCTTAGTATTCACAGATGGTTCCTCTAATGGTAGGGCAGTAACAATCATTGACTCAATAACACATGTTCAACAAACTCTAGAGACGTCAGCTCAGAGAACAGAGCTTTTGGCAGTCATTTATGCTTTTGAACAATTGCAACAGGTTCCCTTTAATTTGTACACTGACTCTCAATATATAGTTAAATTATTTCCTCATATTGAGACCGCCTCTCTCCCACAAGGAAGAACAGCCATTTTCTCTTTGTTAACTCAGCTACAAACTTGCATTCACAAACGAGAAAAGGCTTTCTATATTGGACATATTAGAGCTCATTCCTGCCTACCAGGACCCTTAAGCAAAGGAAATTATCAGGCGGATTTACTAACTCGCCCAGTAGTTTGTACAGCTCTAGAAGAAGCCCGGCGGTCTCATGCCATTCACCATCAAAATGCTTCTGCTCTCCGTCTATATTATCGCATATCTAGAGAAGCTGCTCGAAGTATTGTGCGTGACTGCGGCCATTGTCCTACTCATTTTCCTAGCCCTGCTACTGGAGTTAATCCAAGAGGACTTAGACCCTGTGACTTATGGCAGATGGATATTACTCATGTCCCATCTTTTGGCAAACTTTGCTATGTGCATGTTTGTATTGATACCTTTTCTCATGTTATCCTTGCTTCTGCACGTACAGGAGAAGCCTTTAAAGATGTAAGTCAACATCTATTCCAATGCTTTTCCTACCTAGGAATACCAAGGGCACTTAAAACTGACAATGGGCCTGCCTATACCTCTAGAGCTTTTAAAAACTTATGCTCTACATTCGGCATCGCACATACTACAGGAATACCCTACAATCCTCAAGGCCAAGCAATAGTAGAAAGGGCTCACCAAACTTTAAAAACACAAATTAAAAAATTACAAGAAAATGAGTTTAAATATTCCTCTCCTCATCATGTTCTACAACATGCTCAATTTGTAATTAATATACTAAATGTAGATTCTGAGGGAAATTCCCCGATGTACAGGCATTGGAACCCTGATCTATCTAAACCTAAAGCCCTCGTCAAATGGAAAGACTTGCTTACAGGAGCCTGGAAGGGACCTGATGTACTTTTAACCTGGGGGAGAGGATATGCTTGTATATTTCCACAGGACGCAGACTCACCTGTGTGGATTCCAGACCGTCTAGTCCGACCTTATGTCTCACCGCCCGCCATCTCTGCCTCATCATAGCACACCTGACCAGTGCCCGTCTGCAGCAGATGTGCAGCCCTGAGCTGGAACAATCTGTCCACTGGGAGGATCACATGTGCCTCCTTTTTGTCTTTCCACATGTCTCAGCTTTGCCCCACATCTCCTTTCCTTTTTCCTTTTTTTAAAAATCTAACTACTTGTTTGCTGGTTCTTTGGCCTTTCTCCTTCTTTCCTGAACACAGCCTTTTCTAGAATCTCCCTACCCTACTGTTCCAGGAAGGGCACCTCCCTTTTCTGCCATGACTAGGGGGTGTCTGGTATATGTCCCATACATGGAGTTGTCTTGTGCCAAGAGCCTGACATCCTGGGCTGAGAAAGCCCTGTTCCAGGACTCTCCTTTGTCCTGTATTGGCGCCTCTTACCCTTGTGCCAAGAGGGACCCTCTTCTTACAATCCAATTGCCCATAGCTGTTGCCTGAGCTCTCTGTTCATGCTGAGGTTGAAGCCTCATGGTGGCTGGTACCATGGATCTGTCTCTGGCCCAATGGCGTAAGCTGGGCCCTCTCTAGAGAAGAAACCTGAGTTCCCTATGATCAATGCCAGAGCCCCGCCAGCAGGCGAGGGAATCCAAAGGCAGTTGCTGGGCATGGAGGCCAGAGGGACATAGGATATCAAGGAGACAAAACTGAACCTCACATCACCCTACTTGGCCCAGAGATGGCTGGTAGTCAACGACGGGTAAGACTCCACAGGGTGGGGCAACCTAAGACAGGCACAGTCGGGGGCCAGTAGGAGAAAACTTGGGGTGCAACAAAGGTGGGGCACAGACCCCCCTCCCCAATGGTGCAGGGGCTTGAACACTCGCCCCTTCTGATGAAGGTCTCCTGTCCCCATGGCTGCTTCCTGCTTCCCATGCCCAGCTCAGATCGGGACCCAGGTAAAGACAGAGACTGGCTGACAGCAGCTGCCCTCTCACTGCAATAGGACTTGTTTCCCATTTCTACCTGGGACCACAGGGAAAGGGGAAGCTGAAGGAAAGGGCTGTGTCAGGATGCTGCCTTCTTCCCTTTCTTCTCCCTCTTTTTTCTAAACACTTCCATGCCTTGTAGTTCTTTTGCTTTCTCTTCTTTTTCTACTACCCTCCATTTTCAATATCAGCTGGATCCAGAGGGCACAGCTTACTCCTCCTCGGACATCGACACCACCATCAACCACAGCCCTGATGGACCATTTGATGCAGCCCTTCAACTTGCTGACGCTTCGGGAAGCTTGTCGCCAGTGACGCCGCCCGCTAGCCAGACCAACAAAGACAATCAAACCAATAACTTGAGGACAGCTGAAATCCCTTGACTGAAGAGGCTGGCAACCTTCTACAGGAATGGGGCTCCTTCTGCGCTCCATCCACTATGTTTATAGCTATGCTCACTATCATTGCTTGCCACTCTTCTTCCGAGACTTAAATGGCCCAATCTGAGAGGTGGCCACTGATTTGCATGCGTGAGCATTTAAAAAATAAAAAAGGGGGAATTTGCCGGAAGCCGGTCCATCCTTGCTGCTTGACACAGTCGCTGCAGGAAAGAAACATCTGCACAGCATATGTTTCAAGGGACCTGGCGTATATAGCATACTGTTCTTAATATGTTTGCTCCCCTTAACGCTGTGTGTTTTAACCAAGGTCACCTCTCCGAGAAAGGTTGTTTCCCCAGGTAGGAATTTTTCCCTGAAGTCAGGGAGGGGATGAAACTCCTTAACTAAGTGCCAGGCGGGTAGTTAATCACTACAAACAATCATGCTTAAGCTACATAATCTTTACTCCCTGGAATGGAGATAAGAAACGCCCTAACCTTTGTAATAGAAATTGACAGGATTAAAATCAACTGGTATAAATACGGATGTAACAAGGCAATAAACAGCAGCAGAACCTCTCTGGAGATCGAGACCAGAACTTGGCTAGAGATCCTGGCTAGGCTGCTGATCAACTGAACGCTGTCTCCGTGTCATTCCTTCTTCGCCGACTCCGTCCACACCTTTGGGGACCCCTGGACCCGCTGGGGTTGGACCCCGGCAAGGGAGAAGAAGCTGGTATCTGTGTCTGGCACGTTGATCTGTGAGAAATTCCAGGGGAAGTTCATTATCTCATCACATGCCTGCATGCATCCAAACCTGGGCTCTCTCCGACCTAACAGTCACAAGTGACCCAGACATCCCAAGGACATGCTATCATAGATGCAAAAAGACAGACAGGCTCAGTGCAGGTAAAGGTTGACCTTATCGGTGAAGATATCGGCTTAGGACGTAACTGCCCACCATCACTGCTTTTAGTTAAGGTTTAATTTCAGACCATCCTTTGTGGTTCCTTTAGGTCTCCGAGTCTGCAGAACTGCCATGCAGGCCTCTCCTGAGCTTGTCAGGTCAGCATGTGGCCCCTTTCGTCCACAAAGAGTTAATGTAAAAACATTCAAACCTGTAAAGAATTTCTGTGAGTTTATTTGAGCCAAACTGTCGACAATTGCTGGGAAGCAGTATCTCAACAGCTTGGGATTACGTTCAGGAGAATGGCGGGTTTTCATCTATTTGTATAATTGTAATCAAAGGAGGGGACGTAGGTGGGTTACATGAAATCCACTGGTGATAGATTAGGGAGGCGGGAGAAACCTCTGGGACTGGATAAAAGTGAAATGATAGACACATACTTAGATGGGCGCAGGATAGCCAACAGTCAAAATTAACACGATAATGAAGGAATTTACGGTCTCTGTCCTGGCGCCCAGCACAGTAGGTTGTGCCCCGAGGGGTCCGGAAAAAGGGAAGTTACCAGTTGCCCAGACATTTCAAGAGTGTGTTCTCATAGATGCAAAAAGACAGACAGGCTCAGTGAAGGTAAAGGTTGACCTTGTCAGTGCAGATACCGGCCTAGGACGTGACTGCCCACCATCGCTGCTTTTAGTTAAAGTTTAATTTCAGACCATCCTGTGGTGGCTTTAGTCTGAGTTCGAAAGGCCGCCACGCAGGCCTCCCCTGGGCTGTCAGGGCAGCACACAGAACCCTCTCGGGGAGCAGCGGAAGGGCTCGAGCTCTCCGGCACCTCTCAGGTGCTCGTGTCCCCCCTCACTCAGAACAGGAACCTGAAATGCTGTTCGCGTGGGAAGGGGTGGGGGGGCTTCCCACCAGACGGCACTGGCCCTGCCCCCTTCAGTTCTGTGCGTCGGCGCACCCTTGAACCTGTTTCTCAGGTACCTACTTCCAGTGTTGTGAGTGTTAAAGGCACGATAATTTAAAAAATATTTTTATTGATTTCAGAGAGGAAGGGAGAAGGGGAGAGAGATAGAAACATCAATGAGAGAGAATCATTGATCAGCTGCCTCCTGCCCGCCCCACACTAGGGATGGAGCCCGCAACCCAGGCCTGTGCCCTGACCAGGGATCAAACTGTCGATGCTCAACCACTGAGCCACACCGGCCGGGCAAAGGCCAAACACTTAACACAGCAAGCCTGGCACAGAGGGGGTTCCCGGAAGCCAGCTCGCGTCCCTGGCTGGTAGTGACCTGTTTCTCCACGCCAGGGAGTAACTGTCCTTTCCTCCGGGTCCCTGCACTTCAGGCTCCGGTCAGTGTGCTGGACGCAGGGGTGACAGTGGGAGCCGGGACAGGGCCCCCGCCTGCGAGAGCCGTGGTCTTCACAGCAGCGGCACCTCGAGGCTGTGGCTGACAGCAGGGAGGCCCGCGTGCGAGAAATGAGGTGCCGCAGAGGAAGACCTGAGGAAAGAGGGGGGAAAGAGGCACCAGGAAGGAGCCCACACACGGGCTAGCTCACCTCTGGCTTCTGACCCTGCCCCCGACGGCCCTTTCTCATTGGTTCTTATGTTGGTTGAACGATGAAGTCAGTTGACCTTTATCGCCATCAATAAACATCCACGTGGCCTCAGTTTGCAGATGCCCTGAGGCCATTTTCCATTCAAGTCTGTGGAAACACGATCTCGGCTAATGGAGTGTGAATTTCCAGGCCCTTCCTAACCCCCCGGGAAAGTTCTTGGGCACAAGTCCCAGGTTTCCTCCCATCTGGGTTGTTATGATTCTGCAAACCCACTTCCCTTCCTGGTTTTGCTACGAGGAGCCTCCCCCTTAGCTGGCCAGGAGGGTTTCGGGGCTCACGGGCAGGGTCAGTGGGGGTTGGTGGAGAGTGGCGCGAGGCAGGGCTGGAGGGTGCAGGGGGCTAGGGTCCCCGAGCAGAATTGCTTCCTCAGACCTCAGCCGACTTGATTTTAGTGATTTCAGTTTGACTGTGGTGACTCCATTTTATTTCTCACTTTATGCCCCTCTCCTCCCACCCCCCTGCCCTCAGCCATTCCCCACCTCTGGGCCGTCTGACAGTCTCTGACCAGCCTGTAACCCCGACCTGTTCCCACTGGCCAACCATTTCTTTTTCAGGTTTCAGCCCAACATCACCTCCGCTCAGGCCAGTCGTGAGCGCAGTCTCTACAACACACTTCCACGCACGCGCGGCCTCATCAGCTCTCACTGACCGTCCTCCTGCCATTGACTTCACCCTCAGTTTCGGGGCACATCTGTGGGCTCCCCTCCTGTGTCCTCCATACCCGGGGGCGTGGTGCCTCCGTTCGCTGGAGTGTTTATTCCCAGCACCTTGCACAGGGCGTGCTGCAGCACGTGCGAAAAATAAATGAAAAAAAAAGTGACTAATAACCACGTAAAATGGTTACACTTCACAGATAATAACGGGCTTGAGAGCAACTTTCTAATTTTAAGTTGGCAAAGGTTGTGAAAACCTGATTTCCACTCTGGATGACAAGCAAGGAAAATGGGTTCCTCGGCAGCCGGTGGAAGGGGAAAGGGGCACAGGTTGCATTGGCAATGACTTGATACTTGGCATCAGGAATCTTAAAAACGCCAGGACAGGTCCTCCTGTAGAGGGCTCTGCTGGGCTATCGTTCTGCTTGCCTGAAGGTCCTCTAGGTTCGGAGCCACAGATGCCCATCACGAGATCCGTGACCTGGCCTTCTTACAAGAGATGCAGGACCTGGCTGATGACGTGCGCGAGCTGATGGACAAGGCAACAGACTTAAAACAACTGTGGGTGGAACGCTCCGGGGCTCCAGGCAAGTCAAGCTCACACTGTCAGCCTCTCACCTGGACACGGGCCTGAGCAGCCCGTCAAGTCCGGGTCACAGAGCAGCCCTGCACTGGGCCGGGCGGCCCTTCTTTCTCTTAGAATAGGCGCCCTGCCTGGATGAGGCCCACCACCTCCCCCGGGATGGCACACTGGGCACAGCCTTCAGAGCGGCTGCAGCTCATTCTGCTCATCTCTGCAGATCCCCTCTCCATTCTGTCCTCCTTTCTCCTGTTACTGCTTCCTTTCTCATCCCCTCTTCCTGTTTTAAGTCCGATCCTGCCTTACACACACACACACACACACACACACCCCTTGATCACTTGGTTCCGCCCTCTGGTAGACTTGAATGGGTCTTTCTATGCTCATAACACTTCAGTTATGATCTCTTATGCTTGGACCTCAGGGTGGGGGGCAGGTAATTGCCTATCTTTCCACAGCTGAGTTATTGCCTACAAACTTCATACATACTTTGGGGTCACAGTGATCCTGTTCTCGTGCCTCCCCCGCAACTTTTTTGCACAACCCCATCCAGAGTTGCCAGGTAAAATACAGGACATTCAGTTAAATTTGAATTTCAGGTAAACAATTTTTTAGTTTAAGTATGTTTTTATTTCCTAAATCTGGCAACCCTAAGAACCCACTTGCAATTTTTTAAAGTTTCTTCACCAGAAGATATTTTTCCATTGATTTTTTTTAGAGAGAGTTGAAGGGAGAGGGAGAGACAGAGTGAAACGTTGATGTGAGAGAGACACATCAATTGGTTGTCTCCCGCATGTATCCAGACCAGGGCTGGGGATTGAGCTTGCAACCAAGATACATACATGCCCTTGACTGGAATCTAACCTGGACCCTTCAGTCCACAGGCCAACAGTTTAGCCACTGAGCCAAGCCGGCTAGGTCCAATTTTTCTTTTTAAGTGATTTTTTTCCCTCTTTATAGAGTAATACAAGAAAGTGAAATAGAAAGTTTGGCAGAGAAACGAAGCAGGTGAAGTTATGTGTTATTTCTAAGAGAGAAACCAGCACCTTTGTGCAGGGTGGAGCCAGGAGGGGCAGATTTCACCATGGACCAGATGCATTACCACGGACTAGAACAGTTCCAAACACCAAAGATGGAGTCCTGATTAGTAGGTGCTCTTGTGGGATCATTCAAATGAGCTTTTCAACATTCTGTTAAAGAGAGAACTAAGTTTTTTGAGAGGCAATCTCCGCTTGATTTTCAGTTTGCCACTATTTGAGCCATTTCTCACGATAAAAGAAAATCTCTATTCACAGCACAACAAATGCCTTGGTTTTCTACACCAAGTAATTCTTCAGTTCTCTGTGGGCACTCAGTGGGTCTGGAAAATCACAATTTTTCGCTTTTCCTCTTCAACTTTTTCTTTCTTTGCTTTCTTTTCCTTCACGGTCTCTGTCCTGTCCTGAATGGTCACAATGCCTGTGGAATGAGAGATTGATAAAATTATACTTTTTCTGCAAATTAGTGAAATCTGGTTTACCAATTTCCCCAGGAATTTACTTTAATATCCATGTGTTTTAGAAATCGAAAGTGGCTGTCTATCCTTCAGTCAGGCGTGTAACCATATTGTGGCCCAGACTCTGTGTTGAGCCTTTTGATTTTAGAACTAAACTGCCGCTGAGCAAGTGCGCTCTGACTGCTGGCTGAACTAACACGTCTGAAATCTTCTCTGTTGTAGGTTCTCCTTATGGCTCCAGCTTCTTAACAGTAAGTATTGTGCCGGAAGTTTGAAACATGGTCTTCAGAGACATAATGGTTAGGCTACAAACACGGTTTCAATCTCCTGATTTTATCTTCAGCAACAGCCTGCGGACTCTGGTTTGGGGAAGGCACACTCCCCGAGGAGATGGGCTGGAAGAGGAGCTTGGTCTGGGTCCAGGGCAGCAGGTGCAGTGAGGCCTGGGGCAGAGCAGCAGGTGCAGTGAGGCCTGGGGCGGAGCAGCAGGTGCAGTGAGGCCTGGGGCAGAGCAGCAGGTGCAGTGAGGTGGGGGGCAGAGCAGCAGGTGCAGTGAGACCTGGGGGGTGGAGCAGCAGGTGCAGTGAGGCCTGGGGGTGGAGCAGAAGGTGCAGTGAGACCTGGGGGGTGGAGCAGCAGGTACAGTGAGGTGGGGGGCGGAGCAGCAGGTGCAGTGAGGCCTGGGGGTGGAGCAGAAGGTGCAGTGAGACCTGGGGGGTGGAGCAGCAGGTGCAGTGAGGCCTGGGGGCGGAGCAGAAGGTGCAGTGAGACCTGGGGGGTGGAGCAGCAGGTGCAGTGAGGTGGGGGGCGGAGCAGCAGGTGCAGTGAGACCTGGGGGATGGAGCAGCAGGAGCAGTGAGGTGGGGGGCGGAGCAGCAGGTTCAGTGAGGCCTGGGGGTGGAGCAGAAGGTGCAGTGAGACCTGGGGGGTGGAGCAGCAGGTGCAGTGAGGCCTGGGGGCAGAGCAGAAGGTGCAGTGAGACCTGGGGGTGGAGCAGAAGGTGCAGTGAGACCTGGGGGCGGAGCAGCAGATGCAGTGAGGCCTGGGGGTGGAGCAGCAGGTGCAGTGAGGCCTGGGGGCGGAGCAGCAGGTGCAGTGAGGCCTGGGGGCGGAGCAGCAGGTGCAGTGAGGTGGGGGGCGGAGCAGCAGGTGCAGTGAGGCCTGGGGGCGGAGCAGCAGGTGCAGTGAGGCCTGGGGGCGGAGCAGCAGGTGCAGTGAGGTGGGGAGGCGGAGCAGCAGGTGCAGTGAGGTGGGGGGCGGAGCAGAAGGTGCAGTGAGGCCTGGGGGTGGAGCAGCAGGTGCAGTGAGGTGGGGGGCGGAGCAGCAGGTACAGTGAGGCCTGGGGGCGGAGCAGTGAGGCCTGGGGGTGAAGCAGCAGGTGCAGTGAGGCCTGGGGGCAGCGCAGCAGGTGCAGTGAGGCCTGGGGCGGAGCTCTGATGTCTGTGACATCAGGTTAGCGCTGAATCCCGCATCTGGGTCCCTCTGACTCGCCCTGGGCACAACTCCCGCTGCGGCCCAGGTGTTGCCACTGAGGGGTCTTTGTGCCCGGGATGGACCAGCGGGGCCGGGAGGGTGGAGCACCTTCACCACAGGAGGAGGTAGGGCTTCCGCATCCGCTGGTTCTACTGCGGGTCTGACTCGATGGCCAGGGCTTGGAGTCACACCCCCACCCCCACCCCAGAAGAAGCCGGAAGGAAGCAGGACCCTGACGGTACCACGCCGTCCTGGTGGGACCTGATTGGTGAGGACATCACTCCCTGTGCGTCGGCTTTTCCTTCCGACCAGCCGCAGTTGCAGGCACTGAGCGCGTTGAAACGGGTCCGCGGGGACCGGTCCCCGCACATTGGTTCCGCCCGGAGGTCTCGGCTCAGCGCTGGGCGGTGAGTGCGCCTGCGCGCGGGACGGCCTGGCCCCACCTCCCGAGAGACGCGACACGCGGTGGAAAGGGGAGAAAAGGCCCTGTGTCCGCGAGCGGCCAGGTGCCCGCTGCCCGAGGATGAGGACCACGTGGGACATGCGGCCATGTCCCGTCCCCGGGGAGGCTCGAACTGGGCTGTCTGGGCTGTTGGACACCTGCCCCGCGTCACCCTCGGGGCGAGACCCCCTAGAGGGAGCCCCCGGGACATGGCCGTGTCGGGCGCCGAGGAGCAGGTTCGGGCACCACAGGCCTGAGGACCAGGCCCTGACGGGGCCGTGGGGTGAAGCCGGGGCGGTGGCCGTGGGCCGGAGCCCGGGGCCCGCGGACGTGGGGCCTGTGTCCCGGCAGCGACGGGCACAGGGAGGCCCTTCCCGGACACGAGGGCGCTGCCGCCAGGAGACAGCACGTGGGGCGCAGGCGCGGCTGGGGTCCCCCACCGCCCGGGCGGCCCCCAGCGCCCCCTCTGCGCTTCGCCTCGCAGAGCTGGGCCCACACCCGGTGCCCACGGGCCCGCCCCGCCCGCACCCCGGCCGCCCTGCCCTCCCGGCCGCCCCTGCGGTGGAAGCAGCTCCGGCCCGGAGGGCGCTCCGCGCGGTTGGACCGGCTCCTCGCCGGCCTCGTTCTTCTCCGGGAGGAAGAGGCAGCTGTGGGTTCTCACGGAGGCTGTTGGCAAAACGCTCGTGTAGCCGTCATCGTGGTTCATCTTCACTGGATGCTTCCCCATTGGTTCTTGGAGGGGGAGGGGGGGAGGGAGGGGGAGGGGGGAGAGGGGGTGAGGCCGGCATCCATGTGACCGCGGGCCTGGGCCGAGACCCGAACCCATGACCCTCGGGTCTCACTGCTGAGCACACGGCCAGGGCTGGCCGTCATCTTTATTTCCCTTTCTCCGCACCGACGTTTCGGCGGTGGTGCCACCAAGCCCTGCGCGGCGGTGGGGAGGGGGTGGGGAGGGGCGGGGATGTCCGTGGGGCGTGTTCCGATCGGACAGGGTGTGTCACTGCCATTGGGTTTAGCTGCGGTAACAGAAAAGCCCGTCGCAGCGGGTGTCCCTTACGCACACACAATGGAACACTCCTTCATTGCTAAGACCTGCCTTGCAGTCACGGAAATTGGCTACAAGAGCAGACCTCGGCCCCTCTTTCCCGGTCCACGCTGGCACGACATTTAAAAGCCCGACCGCACAGTCATTTGTACATCTGTCTGTTCACAGCACTGTGACGTAGCAGGCATGGCCTCTGCCGGCAGAGGTTCTGGCTTCTTACGCGCTGCAGCCCGCGCCCCATCATTTAATTGATTAACACAAATAAAGAGAAAACCCTTGCTATCTTTCTCGATCAGGTAGATCTCAACAAGACGGAGGAGGTGATAGCGGCGCTGGAAAGCCTTCACCAGCAGCCCCAGGTCTGGGACTTCCTGCTTTTCCTGCCCAGACTGTACGCACACCCTGTCCCCGTCGACGATGGCCTCTGCGGTGCCACCCACCTTCTCCAGGCTGTCTTGAAGTAAGATACAAAGAAAGTACAACGAATTGTAGGTGTGGGGTGCTTCCTCCTCACTTTTTTAATGGGAAATTTTATATATATCTGAATAATTATTATTTTTAAATCCTCACCCAAGGGTATTTTTTCCATTGATTTTTAGAATAGAATGGAGGGAGTGAGGGAGGGTGAGAGAGAGAGAAACATTGATGTGAGACACATTGGTTACCTCCTGAACGCACCCTGACCAGGGCTGGGAATCAAACCTGCAACCCAGATATGTGCCCTTGACCAAGAATCAAACCTGAGACCCTTCTGTGCATTGGCCGATGCTCTAACCACTTGAGCAACACCAGCCAGGGCTCCGAGTAATTATTGGCTAACTAGAGGCCCAGTGCACAAAATTTGTGCACTCGGTGGGGTCCCTCAGCCTGGCGTGCACGCTCTTTCAGTCCAGGAGCCCTCAGGGGATGTCTGACTGACGGCTTAGGCCCGGGGGGGGGGGTGGGAGCAGGTGGGAGCAGGCCTAAGCCATCAGTCAGACATCCTTAGCACTGCCGCGGAGGCAGGAGAGGATCCCGCCACCACCGCTGCACTCACCAACCATGAGCTCGGCTTCTGGCTGAGCGGCACTTCCCCTGTGCAAGTGCACTGACCACCAGGGGGCAGCTCCTGTGTTGAGCATCTGTCCCTTGGTGGTCACTGTGTGTCACAGTGACCTGTAGTTCCACCTTTTGGTCGATTTGCATATTAGCCTTTAATTATATAGGATTGGACAAGAAAAACTCCAGAGTGATGTCATCCCAAAGCTGGAATTCCTGTGTCTCCGCCTGCCCTCATGTACCTGTGTAAATATTTTACATAAGTGCAGCAATGCTGTTCAGAGCACATTCTCCTTGATTTAAATTTTTTAACCATTGGCATTTCATTTGTTCTTAGAGTCCTCAAGTGAACATTTTAAAAAAATATATTTTATTGATTTTTTACAAAGAGGAAGGAAGAGGGATAGAGAGTTAGAAACATGGAGCAGCTGCCTCCTGTACACCCCTTACTGGGGATGTGCCCGCAACCAAGGTACATGCCCTTGACTGGAATCGAACCTGGGGCCCTTGTGTCCACAGGCCGACGCTCTATCCACTGAGCCAAACCAGTCAGGGCTCAAGTGAACATTTTTATGCCTGCGTAACATTCCCTTTTGGTACCATGCCACCTACCATATGTACTTGGATGTTTGGTTATTTCTGAGTTTTTCACTATTAGAGATATGACACGTATATAAGTTTAACTAATTTGAGCATGGCTTCCCAAGTTGTTATGAAGGCGTATTTGTCAGTGTAGGAAGAAGGAACGTATTTTGACAATTGTTGGTTTGACTTGTCACTTACACATTTGCACACCTGGAGTGCTTCCCCGGCACGACCGGTTTTCAGTGGCATCTCCTGTAACCTGGGCTCCGCCGTGTGCAGGATGCCATGCGAGATCTTCCTCACAAGAAGCTGCAGGGAAAAACCTCTCTGGAGCACAACTTACATCTTTTTGGTCTCGTGTTGCTAAAATTCAGATATTTTCCCATGTCAGTTGAATGGATTTTCAAATTTACACGTTCAAGCATAATTAGTTATGAAATAAAATACTGATATATAAAAACAACGTTAACACTACAAGCATGTGGACTCCCTGAGGCCGGTGTGTGTGAAGCGGTTTGATAAACACGATCGCTGACCGCTCAGATCCGGAGGTTAAGACGGCGTCCCAGGGGGCGCCCTCCAGACGTGAGCTGAGCACCTGCCCTGGAGGCAGCCGGGCTGATGCTCACCTGCCTTCTGCGATGACAGCGCTTCACACCCTGGCTGCCCTGCTGAGCGCTGGAAAGTGTCAGAGACTCGGGTTCTGTCCCAGGCAGAGCGGGAGGTGGCCCGGGTGCCAAGTGTTCATGAGAGGGACTGGGCTGTTCTGTGGAGTCCCGAGTCCAGGGCGTTGTGGCCACATTGAAAGCCACCACGGATGCTGCATGTGGATGGCCTGGCGCAGCTGCAGGGGCTGGCACAGTGGCTGGGGCGGAGGAGTGGAGTCCATGCCCTGTGCCAGCGACCAGCTCACGCTGCTTTGCTTTTGTTTGGTTCCAGTTCCTTAGCGTCTCTGGAAGATCTAGATTGGCTGCCACTCAACCCTGCTACCTCCAGGGTTTCCAAAACGCTGCTGAAGGTGACCATTTCCGCGCTGACGTTCCTGCAGGAACATGGAGTGGCAGCCGCAGGTGCGGGTGGGTACCTAAGCTGTTACGGTATTTCAAGTGGTTCACTTGTTAAATTTATTGACAACCAACGGAGCTCAAGTGCTGTTCAAATCACTTAAAATATAAAGGCAACAAGAACAGCTGTTTCTTTAAGAAAAGGAGCAGTAGACTGGGAATTGGCGCCTCTGACCTGCACAGGGAGAGCTTACACGGAGACTTCTGTGCTCCTTCCCGGTGTCCCGCCCGTGGAGCCGCCTCGCACGACCCCCTCCAGACCCAGGCCCCCAGCTCTTCCCGCTGCCGGTGGCTCAGTGGAGGGAGGACCCGCAGACAGGAAGGGTGTCCGCTGGCCCTGCCGGAGGGAAGCCAGGCCGCCAGTGTTTACCTCGCTCTCCTGTGGGCTCATCCCAGCAGGAGCCACGGGTTCTTAATGCTCAGCACAGAGCCCAGCGGAGTGGGGGACACGCAGACCCCCTCGCGGAACCCTTCCGCCACCTCCGTTAACAAATGCGTTGTCATTAGGAAGCTCAGGTTCTGTGCGTCATCCAAATTACACGATCCATTTACCTTACAATTGGAAATATAATTACAGTTAAGAATGTAATTAAAATTAGTGACGTGCTGTTAACTTCCAGTGAGTGAGAGCTAAGAACGGTCACAGAACAGCTTCCAGAGGCAGCTGCAGATTGTCTCCATTCATTGTGTCTCCAGAGACGAGCAGAGGACAGCGCGCGAGGGGAGGGGAAGGCCCTCAGTGGCTCTGGCTCGGGGCCGGCCGTGCTCTGTTCGGGATTGTTCATCCGCGTGCTCTGAGCTGTCATTAGCCCCGACTTCCAGAGCCCAAGTTGTCGTTCTGATGTCAGACCGATTGGACGGTGTTCCACCCGCTCCTGGGCTGCTGTGACTACTTCCCTTTCTTTCCCGAATTCTGTGATCGTTGTAACTTGGATGATGCACAGAACCTTAGAGATCCGCAGTCATTCCCGCCGGGAGCGGGCGCCCTCCCCACGCGGCCGCACCAGGGCCAGCCTGGGTTTGCTTCTCCTTGACTGACCCAATAGCATTGGGTGGCCCTTTGCTTTCCCTTTGAAAGTGAAGCGCTGTTCTCTGAACAGTGCTGAGGAAGCGACCTGTCCCCCCTGCTGCCTTGCAGAGCCGGGGCGCGGCCTGTCCCTGCGCGGCCTGCTGCGGGCCCCCCAGGAGGTGCAGGCGGACCTGCAGGCCCGGCTTGGATTTGACGACCTCCACGCGGAGCACATCCTGAATTACTCGGCTGAACTGGACGAGGTGCGCACGCTCCCCGCTCTCGCGCTTGGCTTTCTCCTTGAGAGACTGGGAATCAATCGCGTGGGCAGGCTGGGCGGCGCAGGGACATTTTAAGCGACACTTTGTCAACCTGTTACTTCCTCAGTCAAGCCAATGTCAGCCTTTCCTTTAGCGAGATTGCGGTGATATTTCTAGAAGAGAAACGCTGTAGAAAAAGAAAGCTTGACTTCTAAGTGCTGTTCATGTCGCTGCCAGATTCCCACAGACCGTTGGCTGGAGCGGGTGGTGTGCTCAGCCTTGTCCCGAGCCTCCAAGGACAAAGCTGACGGGGAGGGTCCCCCTGGAGACTGTCACGCCAGCTGGTCAGCAGCCAAAGCCTACCTGGTCCACGCGGTCAGTTGGCTGCAGGTCTGCAAACAGGTGCTGTGCCCATCGAAGCCCCCGTGTGCGTGTGAGGGTTGAAGTGCGTCACCTCTGCCCACTCCTCCCACATCTTCCTTCTTCCTCTGGTTGGTGTTTGAGTTTGTTGCGGTGGGAACACTTCACAGAGCGCTACCCCCCCCCCCCCCACAGCAGTACTGACTGCGGGCGCAGCACCGGGCAGCAGGTCTACAGTTATTCCCCCTGTCCGTTCACACCCCCACCTCTTCAGTGTCCCTTGTGTGCTTCCAGGAAAGGCCCTGGGCCCTATGTCCTGGCCTCCTGTGCCCTCCTCCCTGCGCCCCACGGCCTGGGCTCGCTGCCCTCAGCACAGATGTCCCCGGGAAGTCTGTGTTGGGCTTCATGTGCACGGCAGCTGCAAGGACCATCACAGCCCCCACCACACACCTTCCTCCAAGGACACACATCTTCAGCTTCCCTTCCTAATGTGTGTCAGTAACGTAGAGAAGACATTTTAAAGCTGCGGATGGGATTGTCCACTTGGTGGCACTAAGTTTGTCTGGCAGTAAAGTGATCAGGGGACAGAGCCACCTGCCCAGTGTCGGCGTGGTCAGGTGGATGCCTTGCTCAGCCGTTATCCGGGTCCCTGACTGCTGGGTTGTCAGGGTCACCCCTCCCCCCAACAGAGCCTTGTCACGTGCTCCCTGCCTTCCATGACTGCATGTGAACGATCTGTTTTGATGTCGTGTGGAGCCACCGTTCTGATTGCTGTGAGCTTCATCATCCCCAAGTCTGTGACGTCCAGGGGCCTTTGTGACTGGGTGTTAATTATGACCTCATTTTAAAGACAACTGTATTTATACCGTTTTAAACACGTCCGCTTAGTTTGGGAGCATGTTTCACTTGTTTAGAAATGTACCTACTGCTTTCTCTTCTGGGAATGGGAGTGGGGAGGAAGGAGAAATGGGGCTGATGAAAGTGTCGCACCCATCCATTGTTGCAGTTTGTAGTCTTTAATGTCCGAGACATTCAGCCACAATGCAGCTGTGGCCAATCCTTTCAGTCTCCGGACCTTGTAAAATGGGCCGTCTGTCACCTCGATGGCCTGTGGCTGTCTCTTGACCAGCCGTTGCCCCTCAGTCACTGTTGTTGCAGTCGCCCCTGTTTCTGACCGCAGGTGCTCCATCGGTGGCGGGAGGGCGGCCGAGGCCTGGTGGCGCTCAGGAGCCTGCTGGAGCGAGACCGCTCCCTGCAAGAGGTGGCGGGCGCTTTGCAGGCTGGGCTGCTCCTGCTGACGGGCAGCGCGACAACGGATGGCCCCGGCAGCCACGCTCCGCCAAACGCGTAAGACACACTTCCCGTTTCAGGGTTTCTTAGCCCAGAGCACACTGAGGGTTAAAGGGTGAAACTGTTAGAAACGAATTCTTGCAACTGCTGGATCCTGAATCCCAGTCTAGTGAGCCTGTACAACGAGGCCACCTGGTGGGCAGGGTGTTTGAGAAGGGCCAGCATTTTGGATGTTAGGTTTTACGTTGTTGACGTCTGTTTAAAGATGAACAATAACATTTGTTTCCTATTTAATGAATTTCTCCTTTATCTTTATTAGCCCTTTCTACTAAATTTAGTTTCATCTTTTTCCAGCTTCTTGGTTTTCAGGTTTTCTTTCTTTGTAACAGATGCTAGGGCCACCCCCTCTCCTCACAGAGCTCTGGTACATTCCACACAGTTGGATGAGCAGGGCTCTGTCATCAATTTCTAATATTTCCAGTTCAAAATCTCCTCATATTTATTGTGAGTTCTTCTGACTCACAGTTATTTAGAAGCAGATCGCTTAATTTCCATGGACATGTGGGGGCTTTTCAAGTTACTTTTAAAGATTGATTTCTAGTTTCGTTTTAGTGAGAGGACATACTCTGGATGTTTTAGACTCGAATTTGGTGAGATGAACTTTATGCTCACACAATCGATTTCGGTAAATATATGTGCTCTTCCAAAGAACATGACTTCCGTTGTCGGGTACCGGGGTTTATGCATATTAATTAGGTTAAGTATGTTCCTTGTTCGGTCCAAGTTGCCCCCAGCTTACCTGTTTCCATCTGTCTGTCCTTCATCTCGGCCAGAGGGGAAGTTGAGTCAGAAGGATTCCGAGTCCTCCTTTGTTAGGTTTCCAACAGAATCAAGGAACCACTGTGGCCTTTCCTAGACCTGACGTTCCACCCTCCTGAAGTCACCATGCTTTTGTCCTGGTGGGGTGTGAGGGACGCGGTGGGACAGAGCTTGGCATTAGAGCAGGGCTCACAAACTTGGAGTGGATCAGACCTCTCTGTGAAGTTTGCCGTCATATGCAAGTCTGGACCTGCCGCAGAAACGCTGACTCGCCGTGTGCAGGGCCCAGGTTTCTGTAGCTGAACGGGTTCTACAGTTGGTTCGGAGCACACCTGCACCTCTAGGCCTGGACTCCCACTCCCGGGAGGAGGAGGAGGATGGGAAGGAGAACCAGTGCCTTGCCTTACTCTCCTGAAAGTCTCAAATGTTTAATAGCCCGAGAGAGACGGCAACAACCACGGCGTCTGTATGCGCTCCATGGCACGTTCAGGGTTGTGCTTGTGCTTGTAGCAGCCGGCACGGTACCTTCCTGATAGAGGCCAGATGGTGGTGGTAAATGAGTCGGTAGAAGGACAGGAAGCCACCAATGTAAGACAGCGGAGCTGGAGGTGACTGGGAGGTGGACATCTCGCAGGGAGGGAGAACACGGGGCCACGTGCCTTCCCGTTCCTGCCCTCTTTGAAATGTTTCTTTTCCCACGAATGGAAATGATGATGTACCTCAGAAGGCTGTGGAGGGATGACTGGGATTGTGGCTGTGGCTGTGGCTGTGGCTGTACAAATTGTGAAGGGACACAAAGACCGAGGGGCCACATTCCACTCATGGCACTGGCTCTATACCAAGGGCTCCTCATGCACAGCCGCCCCCTCCCACCCCGCGACGCACGGACCCCAGCGCTGTCAGCCCCGATGACGCGCCCCGTGCGTGTGCAGACGCTTCTCGGAGGGCCGGGCCGATGAAGGTGTGGGTCCCTGGCTGGAGCTTTTTTGTTCCAATGGGGATGTTTTCCGTGTTCCGTGGGCCAGAGCAGCCACTCTCTGTCCTGCAAACAACAGGCTCGATTGAGCCCATGTTTTCTCTGCTCCGGGACCCCAGGTGTTAGAGAGCAGCACCGCTCAGTCCTGTGTTTGATCGTCCTGTGTCTCCTGGGCCCAAGTCACACGGCAGGATTAGACTTAAAGAAGTTGAGAAAGGTTCACCCTTTAAGCCATTAATAGCCAAATCTCTTATCTACAATTCTGAAACCTAACGAGTCTGTTGGCCCTCCACACATGGTCTGAGTCCATTCCTGGGTTTCTCAGTGACACGTGTCACTGGGTTGGGAAGGGGCTGCCCCAGCCCCTGTGCGTGAGGGGGCATTGTCACTCATCTGATAGGTGCGCCATGTTTTCTTCCTGATGTCTGAGACACACGGGGCCCAGGGCTTCCCACATGGGCTTGTCGCTCCTGCGTCAGGACTTCGGTTCACAAGTGTGGGCCTGTCCTGACTCCTCAGCTGCTACTGTGGCAGAACTCTTGTTTTAAAGGTGTGTATTTTAAAAATAAACACTTAGAGGAAAAGTACCCCATGAGGTTGTAATGGTGGGAGGTTCAGGAATTGCTTTCCAGAACAGGGACCCAACACTGGTCCTCAGAGCACCGGACAGCGTCTGACTCACGCTGCCCTGGGGACAATCCCTGCAGCCAAGACATTGGGATGTGATGAGGAATCGCACCCTAAGGTTCTTCTGCATAAATAAGCAGCAGACCTGTCTCTAACAGCCATACGGAGGAAAATGGGCTATTTCGGTGCAGCAAGCAGGTTTTTAGCTAAATACGGGCAGCTGCATTGCGGAGTTCTAAACACGTTCAGATGCTCAAATTCATATAATTCCTACTGGGAAAACACACTGTCTAGTAAATATTTCATTTATCTTTAACAATAAATCTGATTATTATCTTGAAAATTTGTAGGTTGACTTTATCTTTCTTTTTTTCTGATACCAATACAGTTCTGTTAATATTGTAGGGTCTTAAATGCCACAAAGGAACATCTCATGAAGGAAAAGAAGTTGGATGCCCTTGAGGATGAGCAAATGAACTTTCTTTTGTCCTTCGTGGAATTTTTGGAGAAATTGTTGTTGCCTAACCCTTTTGACTCATCCAGCGGTCCCACTGAGACTCTTCTAAATGCAAGTCACTCCTGGATAAATCACTTAAAGAATTTAGGAAGAGAGCCATCTGGTTTTGATGCTCAGAAACTTTTGGAATTTGGCAAAGAGGCGATTGAAAAAATGCACACTCTTAAAAAGAAGGAATCAAGCTATATTTTGAGATTTATGGAAATAGTACTTTCTGAAATTAACCCCAAGCTCCTGGAATTGTGGACGTACGGCATTTCCAAAGGAAAGAGAATTAAATTCGAAAACTTGTCTACACTTTCAAATTTTTCTGTTCTAGAAAATGAGAGGATTCTTAGTAAAAGCTTTAATTTTTCCAAGTTGTTTCACTCGGATTGGCCTGACTCACCAGCTGTGGGAATAGATTTTGTTCATCTAAGTGAATCTGTAATCCACAGTCTCTATGAACTTGGGTTCCTGAGGCAGGAGCAAGTCTCGGAGGCTCTGGACACTGTCTATGCTGTGAGGAATGCATCTGCTCTTTTCTCGGCCCTTTCTGAACCGCAAAGACAAGAAGTTGATAACATTTTGACTCATATCTATTTAAATGTCTTTAAGGACCCAGGTTCAGCTTTTCTTCTGCAGGTTTATTCTTCATTTCACCAATACACTGACAAATTATTGGGCATCCAGAGGAGAGAGTCTTTGCTCTCTTTCCTGACTCAAACCTCGAAGCACATTTTTGAGATTATGAAGCAATTTAATTTTCAAAATATCAGCAAAGCATTTGCATTTTTATATGAGACAACAGAACTTCTTGGGGGAATTTCTGAAGTATCTTATTGTCAGCAATTGCTTTCAGTTTTCAACTTTTTGGAGCTTCAAGCCCAGTCCCTGTTGTCCGCAGAGCACCCAGAGTTGGAAGTGATCCACGCTACTTTGACCGGCCTCAAACAGCTGCTCATGGGGGATGAGGATTTTCGTATTTCTTTATTTCAGTATGTGGACCAGCTCTTCAACAGTTCAGTAGGAACCCTGTTGGGTAATGAATGCTTTGCTTTGAATAATAAAATCACTTCTTCTATGAGTTACTCAGTAGATGGAGGGCCTCCACTTACTCTTCTGTGGGCACAGATTCATTCAAACCTCCCCGCAGATGGCAGTGTGTTCAGTGAGCGGATGGCTGTTCACTGTTCCATTTCGTGGCTTCAGGCGTGGGCTGAAATCTGGGGAAGCACAGCTCAGATGTTGGAGCTGGATGTGAATGCTTTCACTCCTCTTCATATCGCGCTTACCCAGCTTTTGGGTGAACTGGAAAGTGATGTGAAAATTTCTAAAAGCTGCCAGGGAATATTTCCCATTCATCGCCCTGCTACACTCATATTAAACCTGCTGAAAAACATGACTCAAGGTGGCGGCTTCCATGACCGGGACGATTTTCGGGATCTCAGGGCCCTCTGGGGAGCAGTACGTGAGGCATTGGTTAGAGTCAAGTTGCTCCACCCGGACCAGGTGGAGAAATCCCTTTCCACCCTGGACACCGCCCTGAGTCAGCTGCAGGCATTTCCGCTCAACACAAGAGCAGGCAGGGAGTTTTTGTATTCTGTGCTCAATGTGTTCGCTGCGGTAAGCAGTACCTCAGGCTACAGAGGCGGACATACACACCTGGTCAATCACTTCCTTTTAAATGACCTCACGGATTATGAAGTAAACTCTGGAAGCCTCATCACTGACCTGAGAGAAACAGTACTGTTTCTTAGAAATGTGTCACATGACCACACTGCATTGTCCTGTGCTGACAGTTTCCAAAACATGATTGCGTTTATTTTGGAAGATGGCTTATTGCATGTAAATACTTCACAGAGGGCGGTACGTGTTCTGGCCATGCTAAATTCCTTCTTTTCCTCCGAGGACATCGTGAGTAGACTGAAAGGATGCGTTGAGTGGGTGGACATCTTCAATCATTCGTATGTGGCCTATAACCCTAGTTTTTCACAAGGCCCTCTTCAGGGTGTTTTGAAGCATTTCAGTGATGTGGAAAATAAAATTAATTCTACATTGACACTTGTTACTTGGCTGTTGAATACAGTGGAATCTGGTTGTTCGTTGAATAAGTCAAATGTAAATTGTATGGCTATTTACTTAAGAAATGTAACTGACTTCCTAAATGTTATACTTACAGCAGTATTTGAAAAAGAAAAGGCACCAAAGTTGGAGATTTTATTAACTCTTTTAAATAATTCCACAAACCAAGTAAGTATGCTTATCAACAACTTAACAAGAGACTTTGAATTTGCATCTCAATCCAACTGGAAACATTTTACTGAATTAATTCTAAGACCTATAGAAATGTCAGAAGAAATTCCTAGCCGATTTCAAAATACTTGGCTCCATTTAGTAGATCTGGGGAAAGAAATTCAAGAACTTGTGAAAGATATTTTCCCTAACATTCTGGAAAATAACTTCTCTTCTAAAGCTGAAAAGTTCTTAAATATATTTACTGCCAGTCCAAAGGAAAAGGATATGCATCGTTTAGGTAATTCACTTTTTCATTTAGCAAGTTACCTTGTCTTCAACTTATCAGATGATCTCCAAAATTCACCCCAAATAATTCCACGTGAAATAATGAGAGCTGTGGGTCTTGGTATTCAATTGATTAGGGATATGTTCAACTCCCTAATGCCCCCAGTCCATCACAATATTCCAGAAGATCCAGGTAATAATGAAGTTTTAAAGAAGATAGCTTCTTTCCTGCTCACCCTAAAGAAGACCGACATAGACCTTCTGGTAGACCAACTTGAACAAGTTGGTGAAAGCCTAATGGATTTTATAAAGAATATCAGTAGACCAGGTACTGACAGTTTGGGGGTCAAGTTGCTTGTTGGCTTGATGGAGAAGTTTGTAGACAGCTCCCATTCTTGGAACGTCAATCATCTGCTGAGGCTGTCACGCCTGTTCCCCAGAGAGGACGTGGATGCTGTGGTGGATCTGTACTATGCCCTCCCTCACGCCGTGAGGCTCCTGCAGAGAGTGGTGGACAAGAACGTCACCAAAGCCCTCAAGGATGTCTACGACTTCACAGTCCTTCATGGCGTAGGCATTTCTCATGTCGCCAAGGAAGACTTTATGTTTGTGATGAAAACTCTCCTGGACACCATTGAATTAGTATCGGACAAGCCAGGGGTTCTTGCCCAGGTTGTAACTTGCCTTCCTGTGGTTTGGTGCCGGAATTACACAATATCTGGATTTCAGCAGGATCCAGAATTAGAAGCCTGTAATGGCCGCTTTTACAGCAAAGTGGCTAGTATACTTGACCACCTCCACCTGTCTCCCCCGGGTGAAGTTTCACAATGTTCAAATAAAAGCTCACGGATGGAAATAACTAAGAAAATGGTCTGCGTAATTCATGAGCTAGTGAACTGGAGCTCCATTCTTCTAGAGCTGTCTGAAGTCTTCCACGTGAAAACCTCGCTTGTGAAAACTGTGCAAGAATTTAGGCGTAAGGTGTTTCCATTTGTCCTATCTGGAAATCAGAGCAAGGGTAGCACCTCTGGACTCTGTCCTCCTGGCCCCTTGAAGCAAGTTGCTTTACAAATCATAGAAAAGTTTAGAAACGTCAGTTTTACAAAAGCTACATCAGATGAAAACATTCTTGATAACTTAGCTCTTTTAAACAGGATCCTTAACAATGAAGGCGCAGAGGCGTCTCTCAGGAACCTTCCCTTACGTTTGAGAAGGGTGATAAATTCACTTTCTGGGGATGAGAGCCTAGGAAATAGTACTCGCTCTGTAGTCTCTCTATTCATGACATTTTTGAATTCAAACCTTCTAGGAAGGCATTTCGAAGCACTGTCAAGTTTTATTAAAAAGAGTAAAACAGCTTACAAGTTTGAAGATCTGTGGCTTGAGTCTGAACAAGCCATGAAAGAGCCAAACCTCAATTTCAAGAGAAGAACCCTGTTCTCTAAAATAAATGAAGAGATTCCAATGATTAACTCAGTGGCTCTTCAGAAAATGACCGAGCAACTTGTCCACATTTTGGAAAGCCTGAATTCATCATCGTTGCCTTCATCAGAAACGACTGGAGGTTTTCCATCCGTCACAAAAAACTGGCTTCGTAAACATGCAAGTGAAGAACACTCCAGAATAATACAAATACTATTCCTCCTTCTGGTCAGTGAGAGTTCAACATTGACTAAAGATATTAATACCTTTTCGGATTATCTCAAAAACATTTCCAGAGGAGGTGATTCTCCCGTTGACCTTCTTGCTCAACTGGTCAACCAAGAACAGTCAACCAATTTCTCAGTTGCTAGGTTGCTTTTGAAAAGCTTCCTAATTAATTCAGTCAATAACTTAGCTGCGGGCTCTCGACAAGCAGCCTGGAACTTAAGTGACACTGACCTTCAGATCCTGAATCTCATTAACCTCACCGTGAACCAGACACCGTTAGAAAAGGGTGAGAGGGTACTTCTCCCTCCAGGAGGCATGGTGGAGTCCATGGGACAGCTTTTGAAAACATTCTTCACCTTTTTAGAGAAGGAAAATTCTGAGAATAAAACATCTCTTTTGCCAAAAGACCTCCACGACATTGTTGCAGAGATGAGGTGAGTCTGCTTCTGTGCAGTACATGTCGTTACACGTTCAACCCACTTTACCTCCCGCGGCGCACCTGCCACGAGCAGCACTGTGCCTGGCCCTGTGAAAGCTCTTTGAAGTGAATTGTGGCCTAGAGAACATCTTACTGAAACGTCAGGGTAAAGTAACTGATGACTGTTGTTTAACTACTAAACATACATAGAAACTGCTTAGCCCCTGGCAATTAGTCACTTACTCTACTTTCTTGTCTTTTTTGATTATGAATATAATTATGAAATTCTGTTATATGAAATTAAAATTAGTTTTTAAATACTTACGCATATAAATCATGGTCATAATTCAAATTATTGTAATAACTGTCTAATCGCAACTGAGGAGTTTAAATATTTTCAGTTTATGTACTGTGATGTTTATATTTGGGAATTGACAAAATTCAGAAATTTTAAAACGAACAGTCACATGTTTTTCCCATATACCCTTTTCCATCCCTTTGAAGCTTGCCAACAAGCTTTATTTTGTTTGGAACAAATATTAACTTTCATTGGCGGTGTATTTTAGCATCAGCAACCAGTCAGTATTATCCCCCCGTAATGCTCGTATAAAACAAAAATAATAACTGTATGTTTTAATCTTTCCATTGCTAAACATGAAATAAAAAAATATATATTTACAGCTTTGTCCCAAAGGATAAAGTTTTAGAAATTCTGAAAGTGGACCAATTTCTTACCTTCATGAAAGAAGAGAAATTGATGAGCATTTTTCCAAGGTTAAAGGAGACTGTATGCCACCTAATCAAAGGGTGGCTCGTGTCAGACCACACAGACTTTTATTTTGGTAATCACCGGGGATGGAAGTTCCTGCGGGATTTATTTAATGCTCTTCTAAGTAAAACTTCTGTGAGAAATAGGACTGAAAATAATTTGGAGTTTCTTACCCAGGTAAGTCAGTTTTTCCACATGAATAGTTCTGCCAACCTCTCCCAGCTCCGCCACCAGCTCCAGGCAGCTCTTCACCGCATGCGAGAAGCCTCAGTAGAGATGGCAACTGTTACGGATTCTCTTTTAAACTCTCCCAACCAGGACCTCCGTGCCGCGTGTCCTTCCCTCCGAGAGGCTCTATTTGCTAACCTGACTGATCTGCTTTCCTTCACAAACCACTCATTCCCTCTGAGAAACAGAGCAACATTAGAAACTACTAAGAGCTTTCTTGGTGTTACCTCAAGAGCTGGTGGAGGACGCCCCGTCCCGGAACGCCTCCCGGAAATGCCTGGTGCTCTAGGCGTGCTGGTGAGCGCAGGTGTGGAAATGAGGGACCTGGCCGCGTCTGTGAACTCCACTGTGGCGTTGCTCCAGCTCGCCAAGAAAGTTTCCTGGAAGGTGGCCGCTGCGTTGGAAACTCATCCTGTCTCGGGTACCAACGACACCATGAAACTCTTTGATTCTCTGTATTCCATTTTGCAACAGAATGTTGGAAATGTTGTGAATGAAATAACTGCTTTGAAAAAAGTGGATCAGTTAGTATTTGAAAATATAAATGACTTGTTGGTCCCATTTCTGGACTTGGCCTTTGGGATGATCGGGATCAAACCTAATATTTCCCAAGACTCTGGTATTTTCAATATGTCATCTAGCATATTGTCCTATGCCAACCAGTCCAGGGACTTCTCTGATATTTCAGAAGAAATTGCAGAATTTTTAACTTCTGGGGAAATCAGTTTGGGAGACATGGAGCATCTTCTGGTAGCAATTAACAATGGAACTCAAGTATTTTCTATGGATTCTGTCAACGTATGGGAAGAAATCCTAGATTGCTTAATTTCTATAAATCACATCACCAACCAGACAGACTTCCTACGTCCGAATCCCGTTTCCACACGTGGTTTCCCTTGGGATGCTCACGCAGTGGCCCTGGTTTTGGATGAAATGCGGTCACGAGACAGCACAGACATGGGGCCCCTCTTGGGAATGGTGGCTGACCTGGCCGTCGCTCTGTGGGGTCCCTTAGAGAAGGATGCCTTGAATGTTTCTCAGCTGTGGCTGACGTGGGCTCAGCATGCAGACGCCCTTTTGAAAGCCGTGGGGACGGCCGTGGAGGTCGCCCGTGGAGGCGCCGGGAGTGGAGCCTGGGCTCTCACCTCCTCTCTGGTTCGGGCAGTGACGCCTCGACACCTGGAGGAAGCCGCCCGGAGCGTGCTGAGCGGGGCGGCGCTCCTGCGGAAAGAGCTTCTCTTGAGCAACCCTCAGTGGACCAGTTCTGCAGAAACTGCGCTTCAGCCGGTCCTGGAGCTTTTCCTTAATGCGGCCGCTGGAAAGAGTGTCACGTCAGAGGAAGGGGAGAAGGCCCCGAGGGAGAGGACCGCCTCTCCTGACCTCACACCGGCACCGGCACCGTGTGAGAACTGCGTGAAGGGGCTGATTGCGTGGACGGAGTCCTGGCAGGAAGTCCTGGCAGATGAAAGGTATTTCACACTCACTCGCTGTTTCCTACCACAGCGGCTAAAGCAGGACAGGCAGGGCGTACACTGACCAGGGCCCGTGTCCTCACTGCATCTTCATTATTGTCTGAAGGCAGCTTCCATGGCGCGAGTCAAGTCCAGTCTCTTTCACTGTCTGACTCATTTATTTGCAAATAGAATTTGAATTTATCCACAAATTTTCAAAGGTAAATTATTTTATTTTCAACAGTAAAAACCTCTTAACTCTGTTCACCTATCCCAAGACTTGGTCGATACACAGCCTTTCTGTTCATGTGCTCGAGCAGCCACAGGTCACGCCGTGTCAGGTGAGACGGAGGCCACATGCCTCCCACAGGAAACGCTGCTTCTAGCTGTGACTGCCGGGCCACAGCGAGGGGCCAGGCAGTGGTTGGCTTTCTCCCTCTTTAGATTCAAACCTCACACGACCTGGCTGACCCACTCCAAGCACTGCCCCCGCCCCGGGATGGTAGGTCGGGGAACCCTGCTCTGAGAAGCCTGCACATGTCAGGCTCGGAGTTGTCTGCTGCCTGAGGTTGAAAGGACTTGCTCCCGTGTCTCAGAGATGCACTGGCTGTCCCGGGCCACCCTTTCTTCTTCTTCTTTTTAAAATCCTCACCTGAGGATAAGTTTTTATTGATTTTTTAGAGAGAGAGGGGGAGAGGGGAAGAGAGGGGGGGAGAGAATGAGAGCGAGAGAGAGGCATTTATCGTTGCCTCTGATAAGGGCCCCAACCAGAGATCAAACCCGCAACCTAGGTATGTGCCCTGCCTGGGAATTGAACCTGCAGCCTTTTGGTGCAAGGAGACCCGAGCACTTGTCTCCACAGTGTCAGCTCACAGGACCAGCGCCTCCCTGGGAGCTGGTGGGAACCTGCCCGTCGAAGCCTGTGTGTGATGAGCAAGGTCGCCGGGGCTCTGCAGCCATGCTGTCTGACATCCTGGCCTCGACCTCACTCATTTAGAGGCTGGGACCCTGACACAGGGACCGTGCGTTTTCATGCTCAGAACAACACATCTACTGAGCAAGAATGAAAGTCACCCTCATGGCTGTGCAGAGACTGAATAGTGACTCTTGCTCCCAGGCCCCGATCTTGTAGCACAACTGAAATATAATAATTCAATCTCAGGATTTACCAAAATATATATTACCTGATGGTGATTAGTAAATGGCTCTACACACCGTCATGTTTTTTTTTTTTTTTTTGGCCAGAAAGATAAATTCTTATGTTTGTCCTTCTGTGGCTAAAACATAGTTCAGTAATAACTAGGCTCAGCCCACCTTCTCTTCCAGTTCGTCTATGTTTTCTTGTAGCCGAGAAGTAGACCTTTGTCTCTTGTATCTGAGCAATGCTCGGCTCTCCCGTCTGGCTCCCCTGAGGCTGGCCTACAGAGGTGCCAGGTGGCTTCAGACTCTGTCACTTGCAGGGGCTCATGGCAACTCCGCAGAAACCCGTTTTCGGCAGCTCGCGGATTGCAGCGGCCCGTCCCAGTGCATTTAGTCACAGCACTGAGCTCACGTGGTCCTGGCGTGGCAGCACCAGGCTGAAAGCCGTGCCTGCGGTCGAGCTGGAGGCCCTGGCGGTGTGCGCGGTGCCGGGGCCAGGAGTTTCCACTCGTGTGCTGCCACTTGTTTCCGGGCACAGGGAGGACGCCGTGGCCCACACCTTCACCCTTTAATGGCGTTTCTTTCTCTCCCGAGTGTTGCCAGAATGTGCCAGGATTCCCAGCCGCCCTGGAAGCCCGCAGCAGCCATGGGGACCCTGCAGAGAGCGAGGACGCTGGTTCTGCGTGTGCTGCTCATGCTCACAGGTGGGCCGCTCCATGGGAAGTGCTGCTAACGCCCCAGTCTCCAGGGCTGGCTGTCAGCGAGACGGTGGACACCTCCCTAGTTTCTTTGAGGGTAACATGCAGCCTTCGGAGCTGGGGTGGCTCTCCAGGAGGCCTGCCTCCACCCTTCGCTGGCCGTGGCTTGAGCAGACCTCTGTCAGATGCGATGCCGAGGCGCTCACTAGTGTGTGTACAGCTCCCTCCTCTATCAGAGTCGTGTTTCTTGAAGGCAGCCGCCACGTCGGCACCTGGCGCACAGCCTGTGCCTGGCACAGAGAATGCTCGTTCCTCCCCTCCCCCAGGTGTGCCGAGGGACCCACGCGGTCACCTGGACGCAGGGCCCTCAGTGCTCATGTTTCAGGCTTTCCTACCACTGTCTGACTTCCCCGAGGGCAGGGTCTGCCGCTGACTCCATCCGTCTCCGCCCCCCCACCCCCCCCCGGCACCTGTGCAATGAATGACTAGACCAGGGGTCCTCACACTTTTTAAATGGGGCCAGTTCACTGTCCCTCAGACCGCTGGAGGGCCGGACTATAGTTTAAAAAAAAACTATGAACAAATTCCTGTGCACACTGGACATATCTTATTTTGAAGTACAAAAACAAAACGGGAACAAATACAGTATTTGTATTTGCATGTGGCCCGCGGGCCGTAGTTTGAGGACCCCTGGACTAAATGTTTGGGTTGTAAATGAATTAACTCGTCTACTGAGGTCCTGCTTGCCAAGTCCTTTCCTGCGTACCTCAGTGAGCTCTCCCCTGTGCTGCTGCTGAAGGAAATGCCGGGCTGCCTCCCAGGAAACCCACTGGCCACGGAGGGTCTTGTTTTCTGAGAGGGAGTCTGTTTCCGGGGGGGGAGGGTGTGAGGCCCGGGCAGCACGGTCAGTGCAGGGCCTCAGTGCCCAGGTCCCGGGAGGAGGCTGCGCGGGTCGGGCTTGTTGCTCTTCCGCCCGCTTATGTGGCACCCTGCGCCCAGCCACCTCGGAGGGGTGATGATGCTGACATCTCAGTCAGCTAGTGGGCGGGCAGCGAAGGGAATTTACATTCAATAATACCTGAATTTATGTGCGTTTTGTCATTCTGCGCTGCGGCTGCTAAATTAATATAGCATACTTGAAGTTACATTAGTAACAGAAGTTAATTTTGAATTTTTGCATTTCACAACAAGAAAACTCAAGTATGTCATCCGCAAGCTGCCAGAAAAACACCTGTCGCGCTCCTTTCTGTATCAAACGGCCGCTTCGTTCTGTAGAGCAGGAGGCGGTGACAGGCCCAGAGAAGGTACCGATAGGATTCGGGCCCGAATGGGCCACAGTGGGCATGGCTGCTCCTCCAGCATCCGGGCGCGCAGTCAGCCCAGTGACTTTCCTACTGGAAGTGGAGTAGCTATTAACATGCCACTGAGCTGAGTCTGAAGCAGGAGGAGAGCTGTCATTTCCTCCTGCGGATCGAATACTTGAATTATGTCGGAAATGAGTGCGTGAGAACAGTGACCTGGACAAGAAGTGAGCACAGCCCTGCACAGTCTGGCCCAGCGTGTGCGTGCCGGGGGTCCATGCAGCTGGGATGAGCCCCTGTCGGTCCGCACAGTTGGGGGCAGGAGTGCAAGGCCCTGCGCCGGGGCCGCAGGTGTTCTGAGGCCGGGCCCCGAAAGGCAGGTCGGAGGGGAGGCAGCACGTGCAGGAGGTGCAGGAGGTGCAGGGGACTGGGGAGCTGGAGCTGGGGAGTGAGCTGGGGGGAGGCCCTACATGTGACCTGAGCCTTCGGAGGACCCATAACAGCAGCTCCCTTTAGGGGGAGCCCCAGGCTCAGAGAGGAAGGCGGTGCAGGGGTGAGCTGGGGCAGAGACCCAGTGGGTGCTGTCAGGAGGAGAGATGGCTGTGAGGATGTGAGGTGGGGGGAGATTTTTGGATGTGACCTATGAGTATGCAGGCTGGGTGCCCTAACCTTGATCAGTGTGCCACTGTCCGTCCTTTTGGGACTGAAAGGGCACTGCCATCTCTGCTCAGGGACAGTAGGTGAGAATCTGAACCCTAACCCAAACCCTAACCCCTAAACCCTAGCCCTAGCCCTAAACCCAAGCCCTAACCCTAAGCCCTAACACTAAATCCTAAACCCTAACCCTAACCCTAACCCCAACCCTAACCCTAGCCCTAATCCTAATCCCCTAACCCTGGCCCTAACCCATGATACTGATTTCTGCTGAGTCTGGTTTTGATTTTTTGCTGAGTTAGGTTCTTGATTTTTTTTGACTGAGTCATGGTTTTGAATTTCTGCCAAGTCATGGCTTTGCCTCTTTGCTGAGTCATGGCTTGGAATTTTTGCTGAGTGAGTAATTTGAATGGGAGAGAAGCTAGATATCAGAGAAAATGGAAAGAATGAGTCAAGAAGAGAGAGATCAGAGAAAATAGTGAGAAGTGGGAAATCAAAGAAAATGGGGGGAATGAGGAGAGAAGTGAGAGAGCAGAGAAAATGTAGAGAATGGGGAGAGAAGCAAGATTTCAGAGAAAACGGAGGGAATGAGGAGAGAAGCTCAGAGTGAGTGAGTACCTTGCCCAGCGGGTGCAGGAGAGGGACCACTGTGGGGACATGGCTGAGGGAAACGCATTTCTGTCCATCGGGTAGGCCCAGGAAACTGAGTAACTAGTTACATTTGGAACTGAAAAGCCACAGCTCTCCCCTCATGTTCCAATGTTCATTTTGATGATTTAAGAAATCTCTGAATTTGTATCACTTTGAGTCTTTAAGAAATGACACCGGGAGAGCAGCTCCTTCCGGAGAAAAGGGGTGAGTAATTATTCTCTTTCTCCTCTGGCAGAAAACCCATCCTTGGCCAGGGATGTCCTGTGTGCTGCTCGGAGCTGCCAGCCAGGTGGGATGAGGTGGCTCATTGTGTCTGCCCTGCAGGGGGTCCCTGTGCTGCATGACCTCTACCAGGTTGGTTGTCTTTCATGTTTCAGAGTTTCATGTCCATGGGGTTGGCCCGTGCAGCTTGCTGGTGCTGGGTGTGGGGAGCAGTGAGGGCCCCTGAGCTTGCTGAGGGTGTGCACGGTGGTGGGAGCAGTGTGGGCCCCCCGAGATTGCTGACGGTGTGCACGGTGGTGGGAGCAGTGAGGCCCCCTGAGCTTGCTGACGGTGTGCACGGTGGTGGGAGCAGTGAGGCCCCCTGAGCTTGCTGAGGGTGTGCACGGTGGTGGGAGCAGTGTGGGCCCCCTGAGATTGCTGACGGTATGCACGGTGGTGGGAGCAGTGTGGGCCCCCCGAGATTGCTGACGGTGTGCACGGTGGTGGGAGCAGTGTGGGCCCCCCGAGATTGCTGACGGTGTGCACGGTGGTGGGAGCAGTGTGGGCCCCCCGAGATTGCTGACGGTGTGCACGGTGGTGGGAGCAGTGTGGGCCCCCCGAGATTGCTGACAGTGTGCACGGTGGTGGGAGCAGTGTGGGCCCCCCGAGATTGCTGACGGTGTGCACGGTGGTGGGAGCAGTGTGGGCCCCCCGAGATTGCTGACAGTGTGCACGGTGGTGGGAGCAGTGTGGGCCCCCCGAGATTGCTGACGGTGTGCACGGTGGTGGGAGCAGTGTGGGCCCCCCAAGATTGCTGAGGGTGTGCACGGTGGTGGGAGCAGTGTGGGCCCCCCAAGATTGCTGACGGTGTGCACGGTGGTGGGAGCAGTGTGGGCCCCCCGAGATTGCTGACAGTGTGCACGGTGGTGGGAGCAGTGTGGGCCCCCCGAGATTGCTGACGGTGTGCACGGTGGTGTGGGGAGCAGTGAGGGCCCCCCGAGATTGCTGACGGTGTGCACGGTGGTGGGAGCAGTGTGGGTCCCCCGAGGTTGTTGACGGTGTGCACGGTGGTGTGGGGAGTCAGGGCTGCAGGTAGTTATCACTTGTGAACTGGAGGTGCCTTCCTGTGAGGGGTGTCACGCGGAGCCCCAGGGCCATGCCTTCTTCCAGCCGCGTTCTCGGGACCGCCTGGCTCCTCACTGTTTCTCTCGTTCTGGGAAAATGAGCTGAAACCTCCCAGCACGTGGGCTCAGACCTGACCCCTGACCCAGCTGCGTTCTGGCTCTCGTTGCTGTTCCAGGACCTGGAGAAGGTGTGGTCCGCGCCCGGTCAGCTGGACTGTGAGGGCCTCCGCAGGAACCTCGCCCGCTCCCTGCGGCGCTTCAAGAGCCACCTGGAGAGCGCCGCCGCCCGGGGCTGTGCGTGCCCGCCCGCGTGGGACTGGACCCCGCGGCGCCTGCACACGTATGTCAGTGGGCCCACTGCACCACGGTTTCCTTCAGGTGGGCGCTGCCTTGCCTTTTCCAGTTGCGGATTGCAGGCAGCAGCGTGGGCCGCACCCTTCCCGTGTGCACAGTAACGTGTGTGGTGAGATGGGAGGGCAGCGCTAGCTCTCAGGCTTTGCGGTGGTCGTGGACTTAGATCAGATGCTGAGACCCGACACTACAGTCAGAGGTTCCCACACGACCTCCTCACAGTGGAGTCATTGTTTTATGTTCTCCAAGTGCAAACCGCAGGAGGGGAAATCGGGCACTTGGTATCCTGCTGGAGTGAGGCGTTCTTCCGACTCCTGGTTCCTGAGACATCCCTGTGTTCCACCCACCCCTTCATTTTAGTCCTCACCGGAGGGCACACTGACTGACTTGAGAGAGAGGGGGAGAAGGAGGGTGGGAGACACAGTGGTGTGAGAGTGAAACATCAGTTGGTTGCCTCCCGCATGCACCCTGACTGGGGATGGAACCCACAACTTGGGTATGTGTCCCGACGGGAATCAAACCCACCACCTTTCTGTGCACAGGACGATGCTCCAACTGCCCGAGCCACCCGGCCAGCGCAGTGTGCACCCTTATTCCCCAGACTCATCACGCCCAGCGGGGGGGCCCTGCAGCAAGGATTGGGGCGCAGTGTCACTGAGTGGCCGCCCACACAGAGTGCCAGGAGACATGTCTGCTGGTGGGAGGACTCCGTGGAGATGCCATCTCGTGGTCACTCCCCTCCGGGGGCCAGGCAGGGCTCCCCACCCGGCACCGCCTCTGTCGTGGCGTCTTGTGAAAATCAGCTTTAATTTCTGCCATTTCAGGTTGGCCCAGAGGCTCGAAAAGATTTTGTTTCCTGGGAATTTGATGATGACTTCTCCTAGCAGTTTCACAGGAGCTGTGGGTAAGTATGTGGTTCTTCCAAGTTTGCGGATTAAAAGTGAAGTTCAGTTTCTCACACAAAAATATGATAAAAATAAAACATAAAAGAGAAAAGTCACGCTGTTGTGATTAAGAACAGTTCAGAGCTCGGCTGGCTTGAGGGGTTTGTGGTGAAGGAGGCAGGTCCTCAGATCCTGCTGCCAAACCCACCCTGCTCCCAGGCCACGCGGGGACCCATGGCCCTCACTCTGGCAGTTCACGGGCGCCTGTGGCATTAGTGCCCGGGCCTGGGGCCCCCGGCAGCCCATGACCCTGCTCTGGTGGAAAGCAGCAGATAACTAGATGCATGGAGGGAAGGGAGGCACGTGGTCCTGCTCCCAAGGGAACCTCTTCCCGGAGGAAATCTATAGCGCGCAGGTCTCAGAGAGAGCGGGGAGAGCCGCCGCGCCGGGGCTGCTGGGCTCCGGTGAACCGGTGAACCTGCCGGCTCCGAGGAGCGGGCAGGGCTCAGGGCGCGGTCAGTAAGACCATGTGGTGTTGGTGTGGCTGCGCCTGCGGGAGGAAACGGGCCTCGCCAGGTGTTAGCATCGAACCTCGTTTTCAGTACCAGCCCCGGCATGCGTTACTGTATTGTTTCTCCCGCTGCTGTTTCTCAGATGTGAGAGTGAGAGACCTGATGAAGAACCTCACCGCCTTCACCGAGGAGCTTCGCTCTGCCCACCTCTCAGATGACACCGTCAGCAGTATTTTGGAAGCAGTTATTTCCCGCTCACAGGTACAGTGTGGCCGCTTCCGCCCTCCTCCCACCCTCCCACACTGGGCTGGGCTGCTGTGATCCATGCCACCTGGAGGCAGAGGGAACTGAGGTGCCCTTGTCTGATGCCAACACCTCGGGGCCCTCAGTGTCACAGTGTTGCCTCCCTGGGGTGAGGAAGGATGAACTTGGCGATATACTTACTCCAGGGATTCTAACCCCGACGCACGCCCCACACGCCTCAAACTGTCTGAGTGGGCTGTGGCCTCCTGTAGGGAGAGAGCAGCTGTGCCGTCTGACCGCTAGTGTGGTGGGCTGTGGTGAGGGGCTGGGCCCCGCAGGGTGGCTGAGATGCATGGCAGGGCGACTGAGCTAGGGCGTGGGGACGCACGGAGGGCGGGGCAGGCAGGTGAACCTCATGCTGCTCTGGGAAGCACCTGAGTCTTAGCAGGTATTTCTCGCTGCCCTTCCAGCACTTCGGCCAGTTGAGGGTTTACTTTCCCCGCAGAGAACCTTCCAGAGCAGTCACCATGAAGATGGCTTTCCAGTGAACATTTTTATTGACAATCAGCTGGACCCCAATTTCATGTGTTAAATTTCATGTGGATTCTGGCTAATTGGGGCTAAATGCAAACCGTGGCAGGTAGATCAGTTAATGAAGAATGAATCTGTACTAAGAAAGAAATAGAGAGAAGCTAGGAACCCAGAATTCAAATTACAGCATCAGCAAGCTCTTTGCGGTTGTCACAGAACATCTGTCTTGAAGGACAATCCCAAAAGGCGGCTCATTGAGTGCCACATACCTGGGTGGGGGGGTGAGGTGGTAGGAGAGGCCCCAGTGCCTGGGTGGGTGGGGGCTGAGGTGGTAGGAGAGGCCCCAGTGCCTGGGTGGGGGGGGGGCTGAGGTGGTAGGAGAGGCCCCAGTGCCTGGGTGGGGGGGGGGGGCTGAGGTGGTAGGAGAGGCCCCAGTGCCTGGGTGGGGGGGGGGCTGAGGTGGTAGGAGAGGCCCCAGTGCCTGGGTGGGGGGTGAGGTGGTAGGAGAGGTCCTAGTGCCTGGGTGGGGGGTGAGGTGGTAGGAGAGGCCCCAGTGCCTGGGTGGGGGGGTGAGGTGGTAGGAGAGGCCCCAGTGCCTGGGTGGGGGGTGAGGTGGTAGGAGAGCACCTGTATGCAGCTGTGATCAAATTCCGTGTGGGACCTCCAGGCAGCGGGGCAGGACTGGCTAAGGAAGAGGCTGACCGCCGGCTGGAGCTGGGACAGTCGGCTCCCTCCAGGCCCTTTCCCATCAGGCTCTGACCTAGGCTGGTGCTGCTGCCTGTCAAGCATGCTGCCACCAGGTGTCGCCGGCGCCCCATCTCAGGAGGCTGTGCTTGGAGGAGCCTGTGCAGAGGGACATTGCTGTGCAGATGGCTGCCAGCTGATCCCCGCATCCCTGCTTCTCCCTCTGCCTCCTTGACAGTGGACGTCGCTGTGGTCACCTAACTGCTGGACAGTGAGGCACGGGAGGCTATGAGAAAGCTCGCATCCTGCCATTCAAGTACACGACACACTCGCGCTTTGATCATGATGTGTGTCCACGAACCCGCACGCGTCCACAGACCCTGCCTGCGCATGGGGTCCCTTAGGAGGCGACCTTGGGCTCTGGTTTCCTAGGTTGTCCCATGGCAGCAGGTAGCGCCCTGCGTGTCCCTGTGGCCACTGCTGATACCCGTCTCCCTGGACTCGCGGCACGGCCGGTCGGTTGTGCCTTCGTCGCATCGGATCCTCAGTCCAGCTGTTGGCCGCCTGCAGGGAGCACTTCTCCACTGAGCAAAGTAGCAGGGCCTCACTCACACGTCCACGTGGACACGCCCTTCCCGGCGGCGCCTTCAGAAGCCGGGCTGTCCCCGCTCCGAGCAGCAGGGTTCTCTGGGCAGCGGCTACGTCAGGACATGGGATGCGGAGAGGCACGTGTGGGTGGCAGGTGCTGGGGACCTTGCAGGGGGTGCACCTGTGTGCACTTAGGTACATAGTTCTGAACCTCACTTTCAGGGTTTGCATTGATCTCTGCAAAGCGCTTGCTATTCTGGCCAGTGATTCCAACGGTCAGTTTCTGTTTCTAAATCCTCACCCGAGGATGTTGATTGATTTTAGAGAGAGGAAGGGAGACACAGAGAGAGAAACATTGATGGATCGGCTGCCTCTCTATGTACACTGAAGGGGGATCGAACCTGCAACCTTTTGGTGCACAAGATGTTGCTCCAACCAACTGAGCCATCCGGCCAGGGCCCTTCAGGTATTTTAAATCCCCTCACTTCTCCGTCTTCTGGCGAAGGTGAAGGTGTGTCTGCACCATGAGACCCTGTGAAGAAATTGGTGAAGTAGGTCTGGACACACCTGACGTGTCCCCTCACAGGTTGCAAATGTCCTTCCGCACATCCCAGTCATTGTGGGGTTCATTTAAATGCTGGCTTGGCTGGGCCGCAGCACCCAGATATTTGGTCAGACACAAACTGAATGTCTGAGAAGGTATAAGACGAGATTAACCTTTAAATGGATAGACTGTGAGTGAAGCAGGCAGCCCTCCTTGGGGTGGGCCGCGTCCCATCAGTTGAGGGCTTCAGAGGAGACGGGCTGGCCCTGGGCCCGCGCTGCAGTGTCAGCTATGCCTGGGGCCGCCTTCTTGCTGGCCCACGATTGTGTGAGCCAGCTCCTTAGAAATATCTCTGCATGTTATAGACACGTCCTATTGGTGTGTGCGGGAGAGCCCCAACCCTAACTGTTCATCGTTTTGGGCATTTTATGACGTGATATGAAAGCATCTGATGAGTTCCGCCTGCTCTCAGGCTCCTGGCAATTGAACAGTCGCTTGTGGTCTCGGCCCTCGCTGGGTCGAACGTTTCGCAGCAGTTGTACCTGTCAGAGTATGAGCATAGACAGGAAGGGAAGCTCATGTCTTTAAAATCTTATTGTTCAGTAATTGAAAGCCACACCCACACAGAGAGCAGCTCAGCTCCTCTGAGGGCATTATCTATATATATAAAAGGCTAATATGCTAAGTGCCTGACTGTCTGACCGGTCGCTATGATGCGCACTGACCACCATGGGGCACATGCTCAATGCAGGAGCTGCTGAGCTGCAGCGACTTGGCAGCAGCAGTTCTAGGGTGACACACCCCAAAACCAGAGAGGAGGGAGCCCGATTCCTTGTGGGGCTGTGGGATTCCACCTTCGGGCGTGGGTTATGTTGTTGCTGGGGCTCTGTCAGCCCCGAATCTGGTTTACTGCTCACTTGAGTTTGTGTTCCACACCCTGTACAACAGCAACTTGCAGAGCGCCCTCTCGCACTCTGGACCCCTTGGGGGATGTCGGAGAGCCAGTTTTGGCCTGATCCCCGCAGGCCAGGCCGAGGGACCCCACCTGCCAGAGGGACTCTGTTCACTCCGCTGACGCCGGGGAGGGACCGTGGGAGATTGGCTCCAGGTCGTGTCTGGCCCGTCTTGCCCAGTCCCACCTCCCTGGCCACCGTCTAATTAATTTCCTTTCAATGTGCACAAACCCGTGCACTGGGTCACTAGTCACAAATAGATTGAACACAGGTCCTCCTCAGCCCCTCCTTCTGGCTTTGTTTGCTTTTCCTTTTCAAAAATTATAAGAAGCTCAGAACTCTGGTTTTCAAGTCGCAAAAAGAGGAGAAAACACATAGTTTCACACTGATAACTGTGAGAAGTAAAAGTGATAAGCTGACAGCAGAGGCTCAGGCTGAACGTGAAGAAAAAGTCACAAGCGCTCCATCTGAGAGCAGCCAGGGTTGGAGGGCCGGGGGGAGGCGGGTGGTCATGTATTGCCCTGAGTCATCAGAGGGCAGATTGCTTAAATTAGGTGCACATTTCAGAAACATTTTCATCCAAATGTGTGAGTGGAACAGAGGTGGGCTCGTGTGTCTCCAGGTGAACCCCCCGCATTCAGGGCTTTGGGTGCTCAGGCTCCTCCCTGAGTGGGGCTGCCCAGCTTGGGTGCATCTGCTCAGACCCTCCTCCACCAGGTCCTGTCCGGCGCCCTGACGGTGGCTCTGTCCGGGAGATGTGACCAGGACGTGCTGCGGCTCCTGCTGGCCTTTCCTGAGGACGGGAAGGCTGGCGTTGCCACTAAGGAGCTGTGTGGCCTGCCCGGGGCCAGAGTGTACTCTCTGCTTGTGTCTGTGATTCGCAACCTGGACCTGCACAACTTCATTTACAAGGTAGGGAGCCAGCTGGCGTGGCCTGTGCGACGTCTGTGGGGCTGCTGCCGGGGGTGGGGAAGAGGTCAGGAGAGAATGAGAGCAAGCAGGTCCTCGCCCTCAGATGACGCCCCTGGGAGGCAGAGCGTGGTGGTGGTGATTTCGTGTTGTGTGCTTTCCTTCAAGACTCTGATGCCGGCGGAAGCCAAGGGCGTGCTCAGCTCCCTCTTGGACGTCGTCTCCAGGCTCAGCCGCCTGCTCCCCAGAGCCAGCCGCGTCCTGGAACACCTCCCCCAGTTCCTTCACACGGCGAACATCACAGCCTTGCTGGACGTGCCCGGCTTTCAGCAGGTGTGTGTTTGATCTGGGCCTCAGGGAAGCATTCAGACGTGCTGGGCCCTCGGTCCTTCTGCCTGTATTTCTTTTGCCACATCTAGCTGCTGCCTGAGACAACAATGTAGGGACAGGAAAACCTTTGAATGGCTCTGGGGCAACACGACAAAAAGCCAGGCCCGGCGTCTCTCTGAGAAGGGAGGCTGGGGCCGTCCGTGCCTAGTCTGTCAGCACAAATGAGAGTCCAGGGCTTATTGACTCAAGTCGGAGAGTAAATGCTTTCTCAAACCTGAGACAGTTACTTCCATGTAAATAATTGGCATAAAATTACAGGGCATTTCTGCAAATACAAACAAACTCGAAAGGTTAGTGGTGTGATATTTGTCTCTGCTTCAACTCTCTGCCTGGCATGGAGCTGACTGGGAGGGAGTGTATCGGGTGTGGACATGGGGGGCAGGATGTGGCAGATGGTGGAGTGAGTCCTCGGAGCTGCCCATCAGCCCAGGGACACTTAGGGGAGACGTCGGTGTGGGCAGTTTGCCAGTAGAGACCACACTGAGAGCGTTCGTCTGCGTTGGTGACATTGCGTGGATCATGGTTCATCGTGGACAGGGATTGGCTGTGTGTGTGACCCACCCCTGGCGGTTTGCATGGCTTTCGCAGAACAGAACAGGCCACGGCAGGGACTGCACACCTCTGACTAGTTGCCGTGTGTTTTCAGTGGGAGGAGGGGGGCTTCCACAGGCCTGCAAGGGCATCGCTCACGTCACTGCTCACTGAGGTGTGTTTCCCTGTGCTCAGGCTTCCCCCCTGGACCCGGCCCGTTCAGCCTTCAGTTCTTTCCAGGCCGTGATGACGATGGTTTGCCAGGAGCAAGAGTCTTTTCTCAGCCACTCGAACATGTTCTTTAACTTGCCCAGAGTTCACGAGCTCTTGGCAAGTGACAAAGAAAAATTCAACATTCCTGAAGACTCAAGTAAGAAAACTGTAATCCATGTCTGCTTTGATTAATTTGCATATTGACCATTCACTTTGCTTTATACAAAATGCTTGGTTTAGAAGGTTGTCAAGGAATTGCTTTCCACCCTCTAACTTTTATCCTTCCTTCTTATTGGAATTTTAAAATTTCAGTTACAGTTGACATTCAATATTATATCAGTATCAGGTGTACAGCATAGTGGTCAGACATTTATATAATTTATGAAGTGATCCCCCCCCCCCCCCGCCGCCCCATTAGTCCAGTGTCCACCTGGCACCATAGGAGCAAAAATTCTCAACAAAACGTTAACAGATCAAACTCAGCAATACATTAAAGAGAAAATACCCATGATCAAGTGGGATTCATTCCTGGAATGCAAGGTTGGTTCAATATCTGCAAATCAATTGACATGTTACATCACATAAACAAAATGAAAATCATATGATCATACCAATCGATGCAGAAAAATCATCTGACACAAGTCAGAACCCGTTCATGACCAACGCTCTCAGCAAAGGGTCCTTCCTTTTCAGTCAGGCTGCCCGGCGCTGGCGTGGCAGCTGCACATAAACACGAATATGTCTCTTCTGAAATCAAAGTCGCTACTGTCTACATTAAGCTCATAATTTAAAGTGCAAGTTGTTAAAATGCAGAGCAAGCTCTATAATTCATGCTTTAAATTTATTATGTACTCATGCTCTCACTTGACATTTTATGGGATTATTTCTATCGGTTTTATGGTACTCTCTGAGTCACATGGTGAATGTGGAGGAAATAACCACAACCGTGCTCTTCACGCCTCGGGTGTCAGGAATCGGGGATCGCAGCAGAGAGAGCATTTCCATTCCACATGCTCTCTTCAGGGGAAATGCAAGAGGGATGGGAGCACGCACGCCGGCTTCAGGCCTGATGACACTTGATTACTCATCGCTATGGCGATGCAGGCCCTGCCTTCATTCCTACCTGTGCTTGAGTCAAGCAAACCCCACTACACCACCATGAGGAATGGAGGATCTGAGTGAAAACAAGGCAGTTTCACATATCAAAGGAGTGAGTTCCACAGCTCTGTATAGTGCAGCAAAGACAATCAGTAGCAGTTTATAAAGCGAATTTTATGTAAAAAAAATCTATGCTGGCCCCCAAACTCTACAGGCTCTCTGGACTGGGAGCCAGAGCTTCCCTTTCTCACCATGTCTGTCTTCGGTGTCCCTGCCACCCTAGTGCTCTTGTCGAAGCTCAGTTTGGAATGTGAAGGTCACACTCCGTTTCTTTCAAATATCGATGAGAACGTGGTACCTGAGGCTGCTCATGAGACAGGAGCCACTAAACACAGTCAAGAACCACATTCCTGAGTCTCCGCCCAAATGCAGACTTGTGTCCATCACTCACTGAAAGCAAGGCGCATGGATATGCAAACGAATCCCCTCACCTGGGCATCCCATCTTGGTAACACTCTTCCTGTTTTTAATTGCAACAGCACCATTTTGCTTGAAGCTTTATCAGGAAATACTACAGTCTCCAAATGGCGCTTTGGTGTGGTCCTTCCTAAAACCTGTATTACATGGAAAAATACTGTACACACCCAACACCCCGGAGATTAAAAAGGTCATCCGAAAGGTAAGCTGCAAATGAGGGTCGGGTGAGCCATACAGGCAGTACTTCTGGAAGCAAGGTGTAGCGGAGGCATCTGCTGTTCTAGACAGTGAGGTCAACGTGGGGACTCCCTGGGGAACGGGTGGGGGACCCCGAGAGGAACAGATGAGGACCTGAGGGGAATAGGCGGGGACCCCGAGAGGAACAGGTGGGGGACCCCGAGAGGAACAGGGGGAGACCCCGAGAGGAACAGGTGGGGACCCTGAGGGGAACAGGTGGGGACCCCGAGAGGAACAGATGAGGACCCCAAGGGGAACAGGCGGGGACCCCGAGAGGAACAGGTGGGGACCCTGAGGGGAACAGGTGGGGATCCCGAGAGGAACAGATGAGGACCCCAAGGGGAACAGGCGGGGACCCCGAGAGGAACAGGTGGGGACCCTGAGGGGAACAGGTGGGGACCCCGAGAGGAACAGGTGGGGACCCTGAGGAGGACAGCAAGGGCACACTGAGGTGGACAGGTAAGTGGGTGGTAGAGTCTGGGCGAGAGGTCTCGGGGACACACCTCAGACCGGAGGGCCTTGGAGTGGAGCACCGGGCAGACCGGCACTCGGGGTCCAGTCATTCCCGCTCATCTCTGCAGGCGCCACAGCTGCCATCCTTCCAGCTGAGACAGCGCCATAACCACGGGGCTCTGTTCTGCAGGCTAATCACACGTTTGTGTTTGTGGACAAGCTGAGGACTTTATCACAGACACTGCTGAGCATGGCCCGCCGCTTCCAGAGCAGTGGGCATGGCCAGATGCTGGGGCAGCTGCAGGTGAGCGTGGCTCCTCCTCTGAGGGCTGAGGAGTGTGTGTGTGTGTGTGTGTGTGTGTGGGGGGGGGGGGGCGCGTCCAAGAGAAGGGTGTGCGGTCACCTCGGCGCGGCTTTCCCAGTTGACTGGTAACACTGACGCGCAGTTGGATATGTGTGAGGACTTTTTGTAATGGTCAAATATTTGCCCACCATGCAAGGTATTTATAATAATAAAAGTGTAACATGCTAATTTAGACCGGATATCCTTCTGGACGAAGCTGGGGCTGCGAGGGAAGCCCGGGTCCTGGGTGCTAGAGGGAAGCCGGCAGCCGGGGGAAGGAAGGCCTACTCTCACACGAATTTCATGCATCAGGCTGCTAGTTGTTAATCATTTATTAATAGTTACACAAGCTTTATGTTCCATATTAACTTAATGCTTTTTGGGGTGGTTTGTATACTTTTCAACTGTAGGTCTATTAAAATGATCAGTGATCACTTCCTAATATTCTGTGTTGAATACGTAACACATTCCAAGATCCGCGGGCTGCGGTGTACAGTGAGCCCTTCCGTGGGGCCTGCAGCCCGCGACTGCAGAGGTGCGTCAGGGAGGTCACACCCTTGGGGGCATGGGTGCCGCTCTGACGGACGCCTGTCCTTTGGGTGAGAAACAGGCCACATCTCTCTTCGCGTTTGGTTATTCCTCGTGCCCCGGTGAGCAGTTCAGGTGATGGGAGCAGGGCTCGGGGGCTGGTCGTCTGGTTCCCTCCAGCCCTCGCTGTGTGATCGGGCCGTCCCTGGACCGCTCTGTGCAGTTTCCTGCCAGTGAAGGGAGGGGTGGTGGCCGGCAGCTGTGAATGGCGTGGGGCGTGTAAAGCGCGCGGAGCGGTGTTGGGCAGGCAGGACGTGCCTCGTGTCTGGTCCTTGCAGAGCAGATGCCAGGAGGGGGTAGCGCGGGCGAGATTGCATCACAGAACACCTGGCTGTCAGAGCAGAGGAGGCGGGAGCTGGAGGGAGGGCGGAGCCCCACGCCAGATGGCGGTGCAGGTCTGGCCCTGGTGGAGAGAGGGAGGCAGTCGCTGCAGCGTCTGGGACAGCCCTGCCGTTAGGGACCGACCGCCATCCAGCCACAGTCAGTCGTCAGCGGGTCCGGTCAGAGGAGCCCTGCTCCGGGGATGGGCTGGTGGGGTGGCCCTGGGCCGGGAGCCAGCGAGGCAGGTGCGGCTCTGGGCGAACTGGGATGGGCATCCCTGGTGGTGGAGCCTGTGGCCCAGCTGTGTCGGCGCTGGCCGTTGCTGGGACACCTTCTGCAGCTTGTTTGCTCGGGACTAGCGCGCTGACCCAGGAATGGGGCTGCGTTGCTGCCGTGAGTTGGGGTGAGTAGGTGAGGCTTGGGTGAGGGTGCGAGGCTGCGCGGGTGCGAACAGGGTGCACGTCCCTGCGCATTGCCCACCTAAAGCCGAGGAGAGCAGTCCCGGAGCATGGCCCCCGGCACAGGCGTCGGCAGGGGAGGCAGGGGGGGATGTAGTCGGGAAAGAGGACCAACAGGGTGACGGTGACGGTGTGGAGGGAGCCGGAGGCTCAGAGCGTCACAGGGTTAAGGGTCGGGAAAGTGCAGCCCCTTCGTCACGTTCTGCCCGCGGGAAAGGCCGTGGAAGGCCTGCTGGGAACCTGCCCAGAGTCACGCCCCCTGCGTCTTGGCTTTCAGTGTTCGCAACAGGTCCACGCCTGGCCTCGCCTCGCGGGCACAGCTGGTCTTTGTTTAAGCCGAAGTCCTACCACATCCTCCCGGGCCCACTGGGACGTGTAGGCCCGCTTTCAAGATGACGCATGTTATGTGCCTTTTTCTTGAACAACAATAAACGGAGTAAACCAACCAGTATTGTCAATAGGAAAAAACGATGCCGTTATTTTTGTTAAACTGTTTCCTGTAGGAGGTCCTGAGGATCAGATTCATAAGAAACTTTGTGGAAAGCCAGTTACACATCAGCGTAGACAAACTGACTGAGAAGCTGCAGGCGTATGGTGAGTAAGTGTGTGTGAGTGTGAATGTGTGTGTGTGTGTGAGTGTGTGTGTGTGTGTGTGAGTGTGAATGTGATTGTGAGTGTGTGTGTGTGATTGTGAGTGTGTGTGTGAGTGTGTGTGTGATTGTGTGTGATTGTGAGTGTGTGAGTGTGTGTGTGATTGTGAGTGTGTGTGTGAATGTGTGTGTATGTGTGAGTGTGTATGTGATTGTGAGTGCGTGTGATTGTGAGTGTGTGTGTGTGAGTATATGCGTGAGAGTGTGTGTGAGTGTATGTGTGTGTGTGATTGTGAGTGTGTGTGAGTGTGTGTGAGTATATGTGTGTGTGTGAGCATACATGCGTGTATGTGTGAGTGTAGTGTGCATGTACGTGTGTGGTGGGTGTGTAAAAACATGTTGGTGTGTTTGCATGCATGTTCACTGCTCGGACTTTCTTCGTAAAGTCCTGCACCAGCGTCTGTGGGTGCTGTTGGGGAGCGAGGCGGGGGAGCGGGGGAGCGGGGGAGAGCCCTGTGCGGTGAGCATGGCACCGGCGAGGGGAGGGCCTCCACCTCCGCTCACACCACTGTGGGGCCACCGTGATGGACCTCTGGGCCTGGGGGCCTCTCCTGCTGCGGGGCCCTCGTCAGAGCAAACCCGGGGCTGGATGCCCCCACGCCTGCCCCTTCGGTAGTTGTTGTCCGGGCCTGGCTCTGCTCTCTCCTGGGATCCCGCCCCTCCTCACCCAGAGCCAGTCGCCTCCACGGCCAGCGGAGGTGTTGCCAATGCCACCTGCTGCGCGGACGCACCCCCTCACCCCCCTCACCCCCCCCTCCCCCGGGGCCGGGAGTGCCGCGGACTTGCCTCCATAACTGTCCGTGGACTCGGCCTTGCCGAGGAGCGGCTACCACAGGCCTGGCTCCAGGGCGGCGCTGGCCGAGGGTCCGCGAGTCCCGGTGACTCTTCCTGCTGCCCAGACCGGCTCCGTTTACTCTCCGTCCCCTGCCCCACGTGCCCAGCCTTTGCTGATGTACCCGTTTCTTTTCACTTTCGTGCAGTGTCCGTGTCATGGGAGCGCATAGGAAAGGGTGGGTACGCTCAGCGGACAGCAGCAGTTTGCTGAACAAAATTGGGTCTGGACTAGCGCCCCCTGCGGGAAGTTAGTGCGTGTCCCTGCGCCTGTGCAGTGTCCGCGCGGGCGGGCGCTGTGCTGGGGGAAGCCGCATGTCCCCGGCTCACTGTCCTCCGCAGGGGGCCTGGACTGGATGCTGAGCCGCACGGGTGCCGCCCACCTCCTCTCCCTGGGCCGCGCGCTGGTCAACCTGTCGTCCTGTGTGCGGCTGGACCGTTTCTGGGGGCTGCAGTCAGGGGCCGCCCTGGAGGCCGCCGCCCACAGCCTCATGCGGCAGAACAGCTTCTTGGCCAGTAAGTGTCCAGGGGCGAACCATGCTCACGGGGCTGCGCCAACACGCCCCGCCCCCGGGACAGCACGCCCCGCCCCCGGACAGCACGCCCCTCCCCCGGACAGCACGCCCCTCCCCGGGACAGCACGCCCCTCCCCGGGACAGCACGCCCCCTCCCCCGGACAGCACGCCCCTCCCCCGGACAGCACGCCCCTCCCCCCGGACAGCACGCCCCTCCCCCGGACAGCACGCCCCTCCCCCGGACAGCACGCCCCGCCCCGGGACAGCACGCCCCGCCCCCCGGACAGCACGCCCCGCCCCGGACAGCACGCCCCTCCCCCCGGACAGCACGCCCCGCCCCGGACAGCACGCCCCCTCCCCCGGACAGCACGCCCCTCCCCCGGACAGCACGCCCCTCCCCCGGACAGCACGCCCCTCCCCCGGGACAGCACGCCCCGCCCCGGACAGCACGCCCCTCCCCCGGACAGCACGCCCCTCCCCCGGACAGCACGCCCCGCCCCGGACAGCACGCCCCTCCCCCCGGACAGCACGCCCCGCCCCGGACAGCACGCCCCCTCCCCCGGACAGCACGCCCCTCCCCCGGACAGCACGCCGCGCCCCCGGACAGCACGGCCCCGCCCCGGACAGCACGCCCCTCCCCCCGGACAGCACGCCCCGCCCCGGACAGCACGCCCCTCCCCCCGGACAGCACGCCCCGCCCCGGACAGCACGCCCCCTCCCCCGGACAGCACGCCCCGCCCCGGACAGCACGGCCCCTCCCCCGGACAGCACGGCCCCTCCCCGGGACAGCACGGCCCCTCCCCCGGACAGCACGCCCCTCCCCGGGACAGCACGGCCCCTCCCCCGGACAGCACGCCCCTCCCCCGGACAGCACGCCCCTCCCCCCGGACAGCACGCCCCTCCCCCGGACAGCACGGCCCCTCCCCGGGACAGCACGCCCCTCCCCCGGACAGCACGCCCCTCCCCCGGACAGCACGCCCCTCCCCCCGGACAGCATGCCCCCTCCCCCGGACAGCACGCCCCTCCCCCGGACAGCACGCCCCTCCCCCGGACAGCACGCCCCTCCCCCGGACAGCATGCCCCCTCCCCCCGGACAGCATGCCCCCTCCCCCGGACAGCACGCCCCTCCCCCGGACAGCACGCCCCTCCCCCGGACAGCACGCCCCTCCCCCGGACAGCATGCCCCCTCCCCCGGACAGCACACCCCTCCCCCGGACAGCACGCCCCTCCCCCGGACAGCACGCCCCTCCCCCGGACAGCATGCCCCCTCCCCGGACAGCACGCCCCCGCTCCCTGGATGTGCCTCCCCTGGCTCAGAGAGAAGCGCCCTCCACACAGAGCAGGGCTCCGCCTGAGGAAGAGGTGGTCGTGCCGGCTCCTGAGCTGTCACCGCCTTGGCCCAGGCTGTGCCTGCACCTGCCTTACTGGGTGACCCTGTGGTTCTATGGGGAAGTCTCACAGGACAAATGAGATGTTTCCTGATTAAACTGCTCCCACTTTTATCAGTTTCCTGACGTCTGGGCTGGGGGGTGTGGGGGGAGGAAGGACAGCGGCCGATTCTGCCCCATCTACTGGGGGTTCCCTCACTCACGGTGAATCCGATGTGTTCAGACGCGACTTGAGTAGACATGGAAGGCGCGGGCAGAGGCAGCTCCCTGTCACTGAGCGATGACACCCAGGACATCGGTGCTTAGGAATGTCCTGGGTCCCAGAGAGCAAAGTCCCGAGAAACGCAGAAACAGCCGTTTCTGCGCACGGGGGTGCCGTGTGGGTTCACTGCAGTGAAACGGGGATGGCCGAGGAGCCGGAGGCCTCGGTCCGTTGCCCCAGCTGTCTGTGCGACGCTGGTGACAAACTCGCTCACGTGCTTCCCCCCCCCCCATACGTCCTCCCCTGGGGCCTCCTGCCAGCTGCTCCGTGGTGATGGCCGTCCGTCCGTCCGTCCATTCATCCGTCCATCCATCCGTCCGTCCCTCAGGTGTCATCTTCAACAGCTCCTCCGTGCGCAGGCGCTCCGGCACAAACGCGCCCCCGCTGCCGCCCCGCGTGGCCTACACCATCCGGACCAGCCTGCTGTACAGCATGCGGACCGACCAGGCGGAGAACCCGTTCTGGAAGTTCCACCCCCAGAGCCTGCCGGCCGACGGCTTCAAGTACAACTACGTCTTCGCCCCGCTGCAAGACATGCTGGAGCGGGCCCTCGTCCGCGTGCAGACCGGGCAGGAGGCCGTGGGGCCCACCGCACAGGCGCAGCCCATCCCGTACCCCTGCCACAGCAGCGACCTGTGAGTCCTGGTCCCTCCCCGTGGCCCCTCAGTGGGAGGCCGGAGTGGGGCACCTCCTGGGCTTTGTGTAGTCACCTCAGCATCAGGAGACCGCCAGGCGCGCTCAGTGTCTTAGGCGCACTTCTCGGCCCGAGCCGTGGCGGGAAGAACAGCGTGGCGGGAAGGACAGCGTGGCGGGAAGGACAGCATGATGGGAAGGACAGCGTGGCGGGAAGGACAGCGTGATGGGAAGGACAGCGTGGCGGGAAGGACAGCGTGATGGGAAGGACAGCGTGATGGGAAGGACAGCGTGGCGGGAAGGACAGCGTGGCGGGAAGGACAGCGTGGCGGGAAGGACAGCGTGACGGGAAGGACGGCGTGGCGGGAAGGACGGCGTGGCGGGAAGGACGGCGTGATGGACGGCGTGGCGGGAAGGACAGCGTGGCGGGAAGGACAGCGTGGCGGGAAGGACAGCGTGATGGGAAGGACAGCGTGATGGGAAGGACAGCGTGGCGGGAAGGACAGCGTGGCGGGAAGGACAGCGTGGCGGGAAGGACGGCGTGATGGGAAGGACGGCGTGGCGGGAAGGACGGCGTGGCGGGAAGGACGGCGTGATGGACGGCGTGGCGGGAAGGACAGCGTGGCGGGAAGGACAGCGTGGCGGGAAGGACAGCGTGGCGGGAAGGACAGCGTGATGGGAAGGACAGCGTGGCGGGAAGGACGGCGTGGCGGGAAGGACGGCGTGATGGGAAGGACGGCGTGACGGGAAGGACGGCGTGGCGGGAAGGACGGCGTGATGGGAAGGACGGCGTGATGGGAAGGACGGCGTGGCGGGAAGGACGGCGTGGCGGGAAGGACAGCGTGATGGGAAGGACGGCGTGATGGGAAGGACGGCGTGGCGGGAAGGACAGCGTGGCGGGAAGGACAGCGTGATGGGAAGGACAGCGCGGCGGGAAGGACAGCGTGGCGGGAAGGACAGCGTGGCAGGGCTGGTGGCTGTAAGTCGGACATTCCGGTTGGGGGTGCGGTGCTGCCCAGGCTCCGCAGGTCAGACTCCCAGGTCCACCTGTGGGAACGACGGAAGCAGAAAACAGCTCTCTTTCCGCAGATTTTTAAAGATGGTTGCGCTGCCCACAGCAGGCCAGAGCGCGATCAGAGCCTGTGCGGCTGCTGGGGGTTGGGGGGGAGGGGATGTGTGTGTTCAGGCGTGGCCAGTGCGCGCTCGGGCGGGGTCCGTGTAGGGGGCACCTGGGACACTGAGGACTTCACTAAGGCAGCCTCCACGGAGGGGGTGAGGGGGTGCAGCCAGGTTAGCGAGGACACTGGGACGGGAGGGCAGGAGGGAGCCAGCCTTCAGACCGCCCAGGAGGCTCTGTAGGGGGGAGAGGGAGGTGGGCAGTGGGAAGAAGAGGTTTTCTCAACTTTTTCTGTTAATCCTCGCCTGAGGGTATTTTCCTGTTGCTTTTCAGAGAGAGTGGAAGGGAAGGAGGGAGGGGGGAGAGAGAGAAACGTCAATGTGGGAGAGACACATGGATTGGCTGCCTCCCACACGCTCCCGACCAGCACGTGCTCTTGACCGAATGGAACCTGAGACCTTTGGTGGGTGGGCCGATGCTCCAGCCGCTGAGACACACCGGCCAGGGCGGTTTTCTTACATTTTTGAAGAAATAGGGTGCTGTCGGTGATAGTCCAGTAGAAGGCGAGGACTGATGGGTGTGACTGCAGTGATGCAGGGGGGCAGCCCTCGCAAGGGGCGGGGCCGAGCGCAGGCCTTTCATCCAGAGGAACAAGGTTCAGCTCCACTGATCCGACGCATCCCATCTCAGCCACAGGTCTCCCCCTTCCCTCTCCTTTCCCCCTTCTCTCTCCCCTTCCCTCTCTTTCTCTCTCCCTCTCCCTTTCCCCCTCTCTCTCCCCCTCCCATTTAATATCTATTAGCAGCCATGGCTCATGTTTTGTGGGACATATGGGGGAAATGTCACTTTAGGAGTGCAGGGTGGGATGGGAGTGGGACTCTATAAAGTTTAATGTTCCCTTCAGCCCGTGATTCATGGTAGTTATGGCAGGACAACTTTATGGTGCGCTTCGTGCATATAGAGAATTTCAAGTGTTAATACATTGCTTCGGAGAGCAGGGCAACTTAATGAAAGGCTTTCAGGAAATGAAAAACAACAGCCTGCAGAGTTGTTCCATATGCACACAGCCTGGCTCCTGGGAAGGGCGCCGCTCTCTGCCCCACAGCTCAGGCCCTGTTGTCCACAGGAGCGGCTGTTCCAGAGGAGGGGGCAGCGCAGGTCTGGAGGAGGGGGGAGGGCTGGTCCAGAGGAGGGGGGAGGGCTGATTTGGGGGAGGGGGCGCGCAGGTCCAGAGGAGGGGGGAGTGCTGGCTGGAGGAGGGGGGAGCCACTGGGGGCCGAGTGAGGGCTCCAGGGGAAGTGAGGAGTGAAGGGTCAGGGGTTCATGTTTGAAGTGTCAGGTTCCTGCTTCCAAAAAAATACCAGCGTGACCCTCACAGCCTGCGAGGGCGTCTCCCTACACTCCTGGTCATGCTTTCCTTGGGAGTGTCCTCAGGTGCCTGTAGGAAACCCCCTCTCACCTGCAAGCAGAGCTGTTGTTTGCTCAGAAGCTCCCCCTGCTGGTCGTCCTCAGACCTAGGAAGGCCCTCTGGTCTGTCCCCCTCCCGCCAGGGGCAGGCAGGCGCTGGGGGGTGGCACCCCCTGTGGGGGAGGGAAGGGACAGACTCTCAGATTGTGTCACCATCACTGTCTCCTGCCTGTGGGCTGGTCCCCAAGGAGGACACCCTGCAGCCCTTCCCGCTGCCCAGTGGCCTCTCGGTGCTGCTGACCTGTGCCTGGGGCGGGGGTGGGGCGGGGGCAGCAGGAGGCCGGGTGGGGTGGGGGGGCAGGCACTGCAAGTCCCCCGTCATGGACACTTGGATCAAAGTTGTGTGTCTTTGACAAACACAAGAGCCAGTTTCCCTGGTCCCTTCCGGTGTGATTTGCATCCAGCAGGATGGTGCTAATAGAGGGGAGCCCAGAGAAAACACTGTTAAGGCGAGTGCCATGTAGATGGAGCACTTGCGCTGCAGGAGAGAGAGGTGACAATTAAATGTGCTGAAGACCAGCTGTCCTTTCAGAGTGCCAAGAAGAGGAGCTTTGATCCTGATTGCCCCTGGGGGGCAGTGCTTTTGTTTGGGCTCCTGACCAGGGGCCAGTCCCCAGGGACCTGGGGGGACTGCTTTCCTAGGATGGGGGGGCCTGCTCTCCTGGGGATCTGGGGGGCTGCTCTTCTGGGGATCTGGGGGGCTGTCCTCGGGATCTGGGGGGCTGCTCTCCTGGGGATCTGGGGGGCTGTCCTCCTCGGGATCTGGGGGGCTGTCCTCCTGGGGATCTGGGGGGCTGTCCTCCTGGAGATCTGCGGGGCTGCTCTCCTGGGGGTCTGGGGGGGGCTGTCCTCCTGGGGATCTGGGGGGCTGCTCTCCTGGGGATCTGGGGGGCTGTCCTCCTGGGGATCTGGGGGGCTGCTCTCCTGGGGATCTGATGGGGGGAGGGTGCTGGGCGATGTGCCTGACTGGAACTTGTCTCCTCTGTGACTGTTGGCTTTAGAAGTCAGTGGTTACCGACCGAGAGCTGAGAAGATAGAGAAGAACGCTAGCTCAGCGCCGTCTAAACATCAGGTGGTTGGTTGCTTGTGTCGGGACGATCCCGTGACTCTTCGATGGGCGATGGGTGCCTCACACACTGAAACGACCACGTTTTGCCAGGAGAACGCCCTCTCTCTGCTTTGGAAACCCTGTGGCTGATGCGTGGTGAGCAGTGGGTCACCTGCCTCGATGCTGGTGACCAGGGCTGCTCAGGACAGAGAGCCTCAGGCCCCAAGGGGTGCAGGGCCTCGGGGGAGCGAGTCACCGCAGTGGCAGGCGGTGGAGGCCACAGCCCTGTCAGCGAGACGTGTCTCCCTGTGAGTTCGCGCAGCTATTGAGTCAGGACCCCAAAGAGCTGTCCTGCCTGTCACAGGCTGTGGCCATGGCCGCGGGAGCCTGTTCCCGACAGCGCTCAGTGGGAATGGGGGCGGCGTGGGGACCGTGTGGGAGGGGACGGTGTGGGGACCGTGTCTGTGGGAGGTGGTGGTGTGGGGACCGTGTCCGTGGGAGGGGACGGCGTGGGGACCGTGTCCGTGGGAGGGGGCGGCGTGGGGACCGTGTCCGTGGGAGGGGGCGGCGTGGGGACCGTGTCCGTGGGAGGGGGCGGCGTGGGGACCGTGTCTGTGGGAGGGGACGGCGTGGGGACCGTGTCTGTGGGAGGGGGCGGCGTGGGGACCGTGTCTGTGGGAGGGGGCGGCGTGGGGACCGTGTCTGTGGGAGGGGGCGGCGTGGGGACCGTGTCTGTGGGAGGGGGGCGGCGTGGGGACCGTGTCTGTGGGAGGGGGCGGCGAGGGGAGGCATGCCTAGTGTGGTGCTGCCTGGCGGGAGCAGAGCCGCCCGCTGGCGCTCACAGCCCCTGGTCCCTCCGTACAGATTCTTGAACAACGTGGGTTTCTTCCTGCCGCTGATCATGATGCTGACGTGGATCGTGTCTGTGGCCAGCATGGTCCGAAGGCTGGTGTACGAGCGGGAGATCCAGATGGAAGAGGTGAGCCGCCCGGGGCTGCCTGGGAGATGGGCCTCTGCCCGCCCCTCCTCTGCTGGGCTCTGCGTGGAGCCTGGGGCCCCTGTCCCGGGAGCATCACCGTCAGTCCCAAGCCTGCGGGTCAGTAGGCCTTGCCTTGGAGATGGAGGAAGTGAAAGGCAGGTGACATGGGAGGAGGGAAACCCATGTGCTCACTCCCGAGGATGTTTATTGGAGAGAGGGAGGGGCGAGGGAGGGAGAGAGAGACACTGACGTGAGAGGAACGTCCACGTGGCCTCTGTACACACCCAGCTGGGGGTCGAACCCGCAGCCTCGGTCAGTGCCCGACCGGGAAGCGAGCCGGCAGCCTTTGGTGCCTGGTTGGTGGAGCCGCTGCCCAGGGCTCAGCCACTCTTATTCCACCCAGGACGACAGGACAGCCAGCTTCCTGTCCTAACGGAGCTGGGGCTCTTCAGGCTCAGCCTTGCTATTTTTGTCAAAACCTAAACTATCAAAATTGCTTTTAGCAAAGCAAGTATTGGGGAACCCCTCCCCCCTTTAGCCACAGGAGGGCGAGGCCGGGAGACAAAGGCAGAGGGTTTATTTACCGGCTGTTTATTAGGCACAGACAAGCGTGCGAGTGCCCCGTGTACCGCTCGGCTCCACGTGGCGCTGCCCGCTGCTCTGCACGCCTCCCCCCTGCATCCCGGTCTCTCCGATCCAGGGGGGCCCCTGGGCAGAGGGCCTGGGGGACGGTCATTCTCATGGGCTCCCAGCTCCTTGGCCAGAAATCCTTCTTCATGCTCAGTATCGTGATGTTATAGATGAGCAAGTGAATTAATTTTATTGAAGTACTTCAAACTGAATTATTTAGCAAAACTCATTCTAAAACCTATGCCATAACCCCTCGAACTTAAGGAAAAGTGTTTCCCCTTTATTGTTTTCTTTGCCCTTATGAAACAAAACCAACACAAGCAAAATGAAAAACAGCACAGAATGGAAGTGAGCAGGAGGCGCAGGAGAGAGGAAGCCTGCGGCCTGCGTGGTCAGCGGGCGCCGGGCGGGACTGGCCTGAGCTGTCCCGTGTGGTCTCCTGCCAGGAACTTGTTCCCACGCACTCGCGCCCAGCTCTCTGCCCTCACGCGGGACGGGACCGGCCTCTGTGGGCTCCCAAGAATGAAACGCGGGCGCAGGGGACCTGCCTGGCACGGAGCCCTCGCGGGGCTGGAGGTCCTGGCGGGGCGCCCACCCGCCAGCTGCCCTCCCCCAGGACGAGGACACCCACTGCTGTGGTAACGGCTTCCTCCCCCGCAGCACCTGCGGATGATGGGGGTGCACCCGGCCACCAGCTTCCTGGCCTGGTTCCTGGAGAACACGGCGGTGATGGCCGTGGGCAGCGCTGCCCTGGCCGTCGTCCTGAAAGCCAGCGGCATCTTCGCGCACAGCAACGCCTTCATCGTGTTCCTCTTCCTGCTGGACTTCGGGGTGTCGGTGGTCATGCTGAGCTACCTGCTGAGCGCGTGCTTCCGGCGGGCGCCCACGGCCGCGCTCTGCTGCAGCCTGCTGTACATGGCCAGCTTCCTGCCCTACGTCGTGCTGCTGGTGCTGCGCAGCCGGCTCAGTGCGGCCGCCCAGACGCTGCTGGTGAGTGTGCAGCTTTGCAAGATGCCCGACGAGACAGAACTCCACCACCCACAACACGCATCGCTCGGCCCTTTCCGCCTGCGGCCTTCTGATCTCCTTTCCTCAGGGGGCCCTGCGGGGGCTGCGAGTTTCTCCCCTCACAGCCCCTCCCGGGGAGACGGGGCGATCCCCAGTACCCACGAGAGCATGTGCTTCAGGTCTCTGCTCCGCGCGTGGGAGGAAACGCAATTCCATAGCTATCGTAGCGTAAGCAGCCAGCCTTCTCCCGGAAGCTCCATGAATGCCAGCGCATTAAGTGGAAGTCTGTCCATCAGCAAAGTCAGGCTTTCCCCACTCAACGCGCTTCCGGAAGGAGCGGCAGGACACATTCAGGTCTGACGTGACTCAGGGAGAAGACAGTGCTGCTCGTCGGTGGACACGTGGTCGGTGGGGAAGGGACGGGTCGTCATTAACGGGGTCGGGCTCAGCGCGTGGGCACGGGGCTGTCTCACGGTTCACCCCCTGCAGGTGCGGCCTCGGCTGCCTGTGGCCTCAGTGGTGGGAGGGTCTCCTGCTGGTGCTGACCTGAGGGTAGAATATTCTGTGCGAACCACATCCCTTTCTCCAGCGTCAGTAGACCGCTCTGTGCCCCGGTCCCCGCGGGCCACGCACACAGCACCGTCCGCGTGCAGGGGGACAGGAGGACAGGCGCTCCTGTTGGGCGAGCATCGTGTGCATGCCTGGTGCCGTCAGTGTGACTACTTGCCTCTCGCCTGTGAAAACCCATGACCACGGTTTGGGGCTGGTGTGGGTGTTTTCAGGGGAACGAAAGCCGCCGGGGCCGTGCAGGGCCCATATGCTCTCCACGGAGGGAAAGGGAGGAAAAGGGCCGTTCACGCTGCACGGGTTTCAGACGCTGCGGCCGGTCTCACCCACCTCGTGGGGAAGGGCTCCCTGCAGTCTGATCGCCTCTGCGTGCTCAGGTGGTTTCCAGCCGGGAAAGCCTGCCTCTGGTACCTTACGCTTTAGTAACGCGAGGCGCCTTTTCAGCCGCCTTCCTGACCCGGGAGCTCTGCCCCGGAAGCGGAGCGGCGGTCCCCTCGCGCTTGATCGTCCCGGTGAGGACACGTGCGCATCCTCAGCCTGCGCTGGGCTGGGGGCCTCGCTCAGCACAGAACATAGGACAGGCCCTGCCCTTCCCCGCCGTGTGCCGCATTCTGCCCCCAACGTGGGGTCAGCCCTTCAGGCGCTGCCGGAGAGAGACCGTTCCTTTCAGCGTTAGAGACAAGCGTGTCCCCCGCGTCTCCGGCGGCTGGCAGTGGGCTGCGTGTCCAGGTGTGGACACGGGCATACGGGGCCCTTAGGGGGAACCGCGTGGCGCCATGGACATCCTGTCCCGTCACGCACCAGCGGCTGTTTCTCTCTCCTCGCTCTGCGCAGTGCCTCCTCTCCACGACCGCCTTTGGACAAGGAGTGTTTTTCGTCACGTTCCTGGAAGGGCAGGAGGCAGGTAAGACGACGCGCGGTTACAGGCGCTCTCAGTGGCCCGGGTGCTAGGGGTTTGCAGGGTCCTGTTGTGGGGGGACAGTAGTAGGTCCCCACCCCAGAGCAGGGCCCTTGGGATGAGATGCTGGTGCTCAGCGTGGCTGCGCAGCACCTCCCGCGTCCAGCTGCCCTGGCCCTCAGAACGCTCGGGAGTAGCCACGGCGCCGTGGCCCAGCCGCTGCCCAGTTCGCCCACCAGCCAATGCCCGGCTTTTCCTCACGGCACCCCGACACCCCGTTCCCTTAGCAACCTTCGAATGCTTCCAGGAACGGGGTGTGCACACGCCCGGCTCTCAGGGTCCTGTCGAACTGAACTCTGCCTCCCTGGGTCTCTGCCCACTTTCCTAGTTCCGTTCCCATTCTCTCTCTCACGTGTCAGCCTCCACTGCGGTCTGCCTGCTCTCGTCTCTGCGTCCAGAAAGGGACTTAACCAGTGCAGAGAGGGTACGATTATCCACTTTACTCCCATGATTGCAGCCCTATTAATTCGGCCTAAAATAACATTTTAAAAAATTGATTGTCAGCCTTTTTCACTTATCTTGAAATTTTGACAACTGACATCCTAAGCCAGGACAGACATATATTTCTTCCATGTTTATATGGTGTTTGTGAACGCTTACTGTTAAAATATACGCAATAAATGCAACTCACCTCCAGCTGCTGTGTACTAGCCCTTTCACTGGGCGCTGGTCTCGTAATTCTCTGGCATTTCAGCAAAACACGCTGAGCCATTTGCCATTTCACATGGAGGCTGTGCCGAAACAGGCTCGCGAGCCAGCCCTCCGAGTGCCCGCAGCGGCTCCGAAACCAGCTGGTCCGGGAGGCGGAGGGAGCAGTCACTGTCAGGCCTTTGATCGTTTCGGACAAATTCCCACAAGTGTCAGCATTTACTCTGTGAGTCCTAGGCTTGTCCTTAGGGGACTGAGGAAGAGGGATATCTTACTTAGCGTGTATTTTAACCCGCAGTAAATTGCAAATACATTGTAAGAAATAATGGTCCTAGCCCGTCCCAGGCCTTGTATGTCCTGTCTATATATTTCCTGAGAGCAGGGAAAATGATATAATTTAGGGTCTGGATTGCAAGGAGCCTTCTTTATCTTTTTGTATCACATGCCTTTTTTCTCAAAACCAGTAAATGAGGAAAGCACCGTTCAGAAAGTTTAAATGTTGGATGTTAATGTTCATGGTCACTCTGCCTGTAGCACTGAACCCAACACACCTTCTTGGGCTTCAGCTGCTGCCAGCTCTGCCAGAGCCTCCAGGACTAGCACCCCCATCGCCCTCCCCGGTTGACTCTGCCCTCCCTCCCTCCAGGGGTCCAGTGGGGCAACCTGGACCAGCCTCCGGAGCAGGCGGGCATGGCGCTTGGCTGGGTCTGCAGGATGATCCTGGTCGACTCGGGCCTTTACTTTCTGAGTGGCTGGTACCTGAGCAACTTGGTTCCTGGTAAGACACCTGCACTTTGTAAGATGACAGAATGAGCTTAAAGCGAGTGAGCTACTGTGCTGTTGCAGTGAAACTTCTGTGCCAGAGACAGAGAGAGGAAATGCGGGTGCTTATTGTTTAAGGAATGCTGACTTTCTCCAGTCAATGTATACATTATTTTTTAAAATATGTTTTTATTGATCTCAGAGAGAAAGGGAGAGGGAGAGAGAGATAGAAACATCAACGATGAGAGAGATTCATTGATCAGCTGCCTCCTGCACTCTCCCTACTGGGGATTGAGCTCATAACCCAGGCATGTGCCCTGACGGGAAATCAAACCGTGACCTCCTGGTTCATGGGTTGATGTTCAACCATTGAGCCACACTGGCTGGGTACTGGGGTCCAACCCCAGCAGGTCCAGGGGTTCCCAAAGGCGTAGACGGAGTCGGCGAAGAAGGAATGACACGGAGACAGCGTTCAGTTGATCAGCAGCCTAGCCAGGATCTCCAGCCAAGTTCTGGTCTGGATCTCCAGAGAGGTTCTGTAGCCATGTTCCCTCGCTAGGTTCTCCAGCCAGGTTCTGTCTGAGATCTCCAGCCAGGTTCGGTCACCAGGTTCTAGTCAGGTTCTCTTGCCATATTTCTGTAGTCAGGTTCAGTCCAGGATCTTTTGCCATGTTCTCTCCAGCGAAGTTCTTCTGTCTGTAGGTTCTGTGTAGGTTCTGTCTTCTGAGTTCTGACTTCTAAGTTCTGTGTCTTGCTGTCTTGTTACATCTGTATTTATACCAGTTGATTCAATCCTATCAATCTCTATTACAAAGGTTAGGGCGTTTCTTATCTCCGTTCCAGGGAGTAAAGATTATGTAGCTTAAGCATGATTGTTCGTAGTTAAAGTGATTAATTACCCGCCTGGCACTTAGTTGAGGGGTTTTATTCCCTCCCTAACTTCAGGGGAAAATCCCTACCTGGGGAAACAACCTTTCTCAGAGAGGAGACCTTGGTTAAAACACAGCACCAAGAAGGCGAGCAAACATATTAAGAACCGTATGCCATATATGCCAGGTCCCTTGAAACAGCAAGGATGGACCGGCTCCCGGCAGCTGGGCCTAATGTATACATTTATATAACTTTAAGTTATGTAACATGTTAACATAATATACTAAAACACAAATTATTTAAATAAAATACTAAAAATGGAAATTTTTAATTGATGAAATGTTTCCAAAAGATAGACATTTAAATTAATAATAACGTTCAAGAATCATTGAAAATAACGACAGCAACTGGTGATGGTATAAAACCTTCCTGTAACTCGACGAGGATGTAAACAGTGGAGCCATCAGCAGAGCAGATGGCAGCGCTCAGTAGCCAGCCCACTCGTGAGCGAGTCACTCTGTAGTGGCGTTTGCATGTCAGTCAATGAAAAGAGACACATATTCAGTTAACCTACTAGCGAGAAAACCAGACTCGTTCATAGCTCATCAGAAACAAACATCGTGAGAATAATGAGTCAATAGGAAAAGCACGGTTGTTAAAGGTAGGGAAGGTTTTTCTAAACACCAAAGACATAAGTAATGAAAATCGATTGAGTTTCATTTATAAGAATTTAAATCAAATTGCAAATAGCCAAATAAAGTTATAAGACAATTTATAAGCTTATAAAACTATTTAAAGAAAATGATAACATTCTCAAATCAGATTTAAAAAAGACATATCTCAGTATTTAGTTAACAATTTTAAAACATCGTAATTTGGTTTAAATGCCAAATGGTTGTTTATGTGGACTTATGCGACATCTTTTTTCCGTTGTTAATTTTTCTGCTTTAAACATGCACTTCTCCTGTAAGCAGTTAAACTACAGGAATTGACTACATGCTTTGTATTTCATCTTTTCAAAACGCGAATGATTTAATGAGCGCAGAGAGCAGGCGTGTTGGGTGTGGCCCCGCAGCTGCACAGCAGGGAGAGGCGTGCTGGGGAGCAGCCGCTGGTGCTGCTGGGAGGAGTGAGCCTGGACGCGCCTGTCCTCCTCTTCCTTGGAGACGGGTGCGAGGGCGGGGTCTGCTCTCCCTGGGAGGACTCGAGGGTCGGAACAGCGGTCACAAGGCCCAGAGCGGGTGGGGCAGTGTCTTGATGAAGGTGGCGCTGTGCCCTGGGGAGAGGAATGATGGTGAGGGATGGCCCTCGGGTCTGAGCGGGCTCTGCCCTGGGTCCCATGCCCTCGGCTCGCTGCAGGGGCGCCTGTGTGTCCCCTCGCTCTTCCCTCTTGTCTGGCAGCAGGTAGCAGTCCCCGCCCCTCTCTCAGCGCCCTCCCTCCGGCCCTGCCCCCCCCCCCCCCCCCCCCCCCCCCGTGCCAGCGCCCTGTGCGTGTGTGGCACAGCTCATGGCAGTTTCTGCTGCTTTCGGCTCTGGCAGCTCTGGGTTGACACCTGCCCAGACTTGCGCCAAGTTTTGCAAAAGCCCTGCTCTGGGGAGGGGAGAGCTGACGAGAGGCGTGGGGGTGGGGAGTCCTCAGCACCCAGGCTGTGCCCCCGCCCCTCGTAGGGCGTCTCTTCCCAGGAGCCCACGTGTCCCGCTGGCCGTCTCTCTGGAGACCCTGGCAGCACCCGAGAACAGTCACGGTCACGGAGACGGAGAGTGGGTGGTGGGCGGGCGGAGGGAGGTTCTGGAGGTTGGACAGCAGTGTGAGCGTGCTCAGCGGCGCTTTAATGATGAAGGCGGTGTATTTTGTCACGTATGTTGAAGACCATTACACACAGAAGACTGGGGTGCAGAAGTGCACTTGGTGGTCACCTCTGGAGAGACTCAGGTGAGGGAGCTGGTGGAAGCCATGAGGAAGGCGGCTTGGCTCAGGGGGCCAATCGGAGCGATGGGGCATCCAGCGGGTCCTGTGGGGTCAGTGGGCATCAGCCAGGCCGGGGCTCAGAGGAGCGCGGAGTTTTCTCTTTGCAGAAGCTAATGAAGCAGCTCAGGGCTCCGGGGACAGGACACCGGGAGAAAGTTTCGGGAGCCCTTGGCGGGTGGAGAAGGCTGGGGATCTGTCCCTTCCTCCCGGCTCGCCTGCTCGCGGGCTCTTGCTTGGTGCCTCCCGAGGGGAGGGCCGTGTGTCAGCCTTGTACCCAGCAGTCCCGGTGGAGCTCACGGCAAATTTCTACCCCTAACGTCTTCTCATGAACTGGAGCAGTTCCCTCGGACCCAGCCACACCCAGCCAGCTCCAGCCAGGGCCCCAGACCGGCGGCTGGCGCTGTCTCTACCTCCCCTGGGCGTGCTTGTCCGGAGCACCTCCCCTCCCCCCAGGCACGGCGCAGTGTGTGCGCCCCAGTGAGCGAGGCCCCAGCCAGTCGCTTCCACACCGCACAGGCCCCCAGAGGCAGACACTGGGTGCAGCCCCCTCTGAGTGATGAGCGCCCCCTCCACACCGCACAGGCCCGCAGAGGCAGACACTGGGTGCGGCCCCCTCTGAGTGATGAGCACCCCCCTCCACATCTTGCTTTCAGGACGCACCTGGGTTTAGATCTCTCTGCTGCTGTGCAACCACGTCCAGTGGCGGCCTCGTGGAGAAGGAGGGCCAGGCCTGCACGGCTCTCCCGGCCTCGGCCGTCAGGAGGCTCCCGCTGCCGCAGCTTAGGCCACGCCTGGCCTCTCAGGCTTCGTGTCTCACAATCTTCTTCACGTGCGTGCGGGCCGCTCGCATTCTCGGGTCTGCCTGACGCCCCTGCCTGCTTCCATCACTGCCAGTGTGGGGCTCGGCTGATGGGTTCCCGGCCTGGGAGGCGAGCTCAGGGCCCAGGTGGATGTGCAGCCACACTTGGTGGTGGGCAGGCGCGGAGCGGGCAGCGTGCACGGGAAGCAGGGCACAGGGCGAGGAGCTGGGAGCCCCGGCCCCGCCAGCCTGGGTTTGGCGGCTCCCATTCATTTTCGTTAATAGATCAATGAGGGGTATCTTTAAAGTCCAGATCGGTTAGAGCTGGGATGGCCTAATGAGCAAATCACCATGAATATCCAACTTATTTCTAATGTCTTTCTCCTAATTCTGCAAGGCCTCTCCCAGCTGTCTGCTTTCCACCTGTATTGCCACCTGCTCAGGAGGGCCCAGGTGGCCCTGTGCAGTGAGGAGGGGTCAGGCCTGAGATTGCCGCTGGCCCGTCCACGGCACGTGTGTGGAACGTGTCGGCATGGAGTAACGCGGTGCTCACGCGTTAGGATGTCCTGTTGCAGGATGTTGTTCTGAGTAGAAAAGAGCTGAAAGGGTCTGACGGGTGCCTTGTTTCCCAGGCTCCGGGGGTGTCCAGAAGCCGTGGTATTTCCCCTTCATGGCATCCTCCTGGAAGGGCACGTGTGGCCTGGCCACCCGGAGGCCGTGTGCTCGGGCTTCCAGGCTGTTCTCCCTCCGTGAGGGCGTCGGACACACAGGTGTGTACAGAGCGGCATGGGGCACGGCAGACACTTAGGTTTCCCGGGGTTTCCCACGTCCTCCCCTGGTGCTTCCCTGGGGGGCGCATCCTGGTCCTGCTCCCGGGGAGCCACGGGGACAGGCAGGCGGTGCCCCTCTGCCCAGGCCTGCCATCCCTGGGCCCGCGGGAGACGACGGCCGGGCATCCGAGTGCACAGGCCCCGGGACGGTGGCTCTGCAGTCAGTCTGTGAAGGGATGGTCTCCCCCGTCACACGGGGAATTGGAGCCTCTTAGGAGATCGGGCGCAGCAAGCACCTTCCCTCCTCCGCCCGAGGCTATTGCCTGAGGACGTGGTGGTGTGTGACTAACCTGCTTGCTGCTGTCCTCTGCAGATGTACATGCAACGTGTGCTGGCGTGTGAGTGTGCACGTGTACATGCATGTATGTGCACGTGCACGCGCGTAGGTGTGTGCGTGCATGTGTCCATGCGTGTGCATGTGTGTGCGTGTGTGTGCAGGTGCGTGTGTGCTTATTTCTGTTCCATTACAGAATGGATACCATGAGGGCACAAACCTTTGCGGCCAGAGGTTTCACTTGTCGCCGTTATGTAATTTGCCTTTTGATTTTGGTGAAGGGAGGTTTTTGCATGTTTCACGTGTTTTGGAGCCAGAATTGATGTCTGGGGCCACGGCTGGGTCACTGCACTGTGGGGGGTGCCACCCCTCAGGTGTGTTTGCACCTTCACAGGGTCGTGGCCTCAGCAGGGGAAAGGGGAGCGGGAAGGAGTCCCCCCGGGCGTCACCCTGGTGTCCGTGACCAAGGAGTACCAGCCCCGCCAGGCGGCCGTGCGGGACCTGACCCTCACCTTCCACAGAGGCCAGATCACTGCCCTGCTGGGGGCCAACGGCGCCGGGAAGACCACCGTCATGTGCGTCCCCTTCCACCTCGTAAAACTCGGGGCTACCCTTCCTAAACGCCAGTCCACCGAGCAGCAAGGCTCGGTTCCTTTCTCATGGAGGAAGCATGGCTCTCTGCCCTCTGCCCCCTGCCCCTGCCCTCTGCCCCCTGCCCCTGCCCTCTGCCCCCTGCCCCCTGCCCTCTGCCCCCTGCCCTCTGCCCTCTGCCCCCTGCCCCTGCCCTCTGCCCGGTTGCTGTGCCCCCCCCCCCCCCCCCCAAGCCACCCTGCAGGCCTGGGGCAGGCGCAAGGGGAGGGTGATGGGTTTTAAAATCTTTAATTCTTCCTCTTTTCCTTACAATGAACTCGCCTGCTTTTATTTGAGTCTTGGAAAGTTCTAGGGCCCTTTTCATTGTTCTCCTCCGTTTAATTGTGTTTCCGTTTCTGTAGGAAGGTGACATTCAGAGCGGAGTTTGTAGCTTTGTAAACACCTGAGTAGTTTTTCATGTTCTGATTTTGTGTGGTTGGCTGTTCTTTTAAGATTTGATGTTTAGTTTAGAATCCAAAGGCTGTGCTTTTGGTTAAAGCATCCAGCCTCCTGGTCCCAGGCAAATAAGGAGCTCGGACGGGCGTGACCACAAAGCAGCCGAGCGGCCTGTGGCCACGGTGGCCCTTTAAGGCTAAGCCTGCAGCGGTGAGGGACGTCCCTGGCGGAGCAGCCGCTGTCTCTGCCTCATGACAGCGGCCACGGGAAAGGAGCACACACGAAGCTTCAGGAAGCCCAGCGAGAACCGCTGGAGGGAAAACACCGGCGTTTCCTTCTCCCCGTGGGCCTGGGCTGGAGCCGCGGCCCCGCTGAGCCCGCTGCGCTGCTGTGTTCGGTGGGGAGTGCCCACCGCCGCCGCCACCAGGGCCCCAGGGCCACACCTGCTCCTGCAGGGCAAGGGGGGCAGGCGGCCCTGCTGCTCCGAGGTCCTCTGACCTGTCCCTGCAGGTGTGAGGAAGGACCCTGGTCACCTGGGGTTGTCCTCCCAGCAGCTCCCAGAGGACAGGCTGCAGGGCCAGTTAGCAGAGGGGTCGTTACTGTTTAAACAAAAGCCCTGAGGCACAGCAATGGGAACACCTCTCCTGCGGTCCAGAGGTTTGAAATCGCCCAGCAAACAGCTGATGAGGAAGGGCATTGAAGTGCAGTGCACCCACCAGGGCGCTGAGCTCCCACGACTCCCTGTGCCCCTCCCCCGGCCCCCATGCCCCTCCGTCTGGCCCCCATGCCCCTCCGTCTGGCCCCCATGCCCCTCCCTGGCCCCCATGCCCCTCCCTGGCCCCCACGCCCCTCCCCGGCTCCCATGCTCACAGACCCAGCATGATGCCCACAGACCCACCCCGCACCCAGCGGCCTGGGCTGGGCTGACCTGCCGGCGTCTTCTCCGCAGGTCGCTGGTGACAGGGCTGCACGCGCCCACCTCTGGAGCCGTCCTCGTGGGCGGCAGGAACCTGCAGACAGACCTGGCCGCGGTCAGGAGGGAGCTGGGGGTGTGTCCTCAGCGGGACGTCCTTCTGGACAGGCTCACTGTCCTGGAGCACCTGCTGCTCTTCGCAGCCATCAAGTTGCCTCAGCGGACGCGGGCGGAGCGCCGGCAGCAGGTGGACAAGTGAGTGGGGTCCCTTCGGGGCCTCCCTGCTCTGTGAGGCCGTGAGGGGAACAGGGAGAGGCGCTTCGGAAACACGTGCAGTGCCTTTATCACGAGAGGAAGTGCGCACACGACCCCTGATGGCGGTGACGCGCCGCCAGCCCTGGGCCCCGAGGAGCGTCTGGGGGTCTCGCTGACTCGCCCTGGAGGGGGCGGAGGACACGGTGCGTGTGGGTGGCTGCCAGTGTGAGTCGGTGCCGCGGACCTGGGTGCAGGGCGAGGGCACTGTGTGAGGACAGGAGCTGGAGCTTCGTCGTGCAGGGGTGGCCCTGGCAGCGCAGGGGTCACTGAGGGCAGGACAGAGAGCAGAGCCCAGAGCCAGGCCTCCCTCGAGGAGAGGAGAGAAGTCGGGGACCTCGGCCAGGCCTGGGTCAGGGGTGCTGTTGGCAGCCAGCTCAGCGCCTGGAGCTGCGGGGGGCTGGCTTGTTGGGTGGTGATGGGCGGTCGGGGGCGTGTGTGCAGGTGGACGGCAGGGGAGGCTAAGGACCGAGCCCTTGTCACTCCGACTGGAAGAGGCTGCAGAGGTGAGGGGAGCCCAGCAGGGAGGAGGGAGGCACGTCCATGAGAAGGAGGTCAGGTGCAGGGGTGCTGTGGAGGGTCGTTCAGCGAAGCCTGAGAAGTGAGCTCGGGGTGGAGAATGCTGGGCCTCGGTGACCGCGGTGGCCTGTTGAGGAAGGTACGCGGTCGTTCCAGGGAAGGAAGGAGTTTTGCTGCAAAGGAGCAAAGACACGGGACGGGATGGCGATGGGAAAGTGAGGTGACGAAGGGAGGCGCCACCAGCACCCTCGGCCGAGGCCCAGGAGGGCGGCCTGGAGCCCTCCGTGCGGCGGGAGGGGCTCGGGGAGGCGGCAGGAAGGACGCAGGGCCGAGCCTGTGGGCTTTAATCCCACGGTTGTGGGGTGGGGCGGTGGGAGACAGTTTGTGGGGTTGAGTGACTGTGGAGGCGGGTCAGCGGGAGGAAGGAGGTGTCAGGAGGGGCAGGAGCAGATAACGAGACAGACACACCTTCCGCCGCGGGTCAGCAGGCAGCCCTACCAGGCCCTGGGACTCTCTGGGGCCCGGCCGTCCTTGGAGCCCAGCGTGACCCTCGAGGTGCCGCTCCCGTCGGCCTCCAGTCTGGGGGCTGCTGGGGGTCAGGTCCTCCTTGCCCACCGCCCTGGCCGCCTGGCCGGGTGCTGGCGGCGGTTTCCGGAGGCAGCAGAGGCCCGTTCTCCCGTCAGGACTCTCCGGGACGTGGGGCTGACGCAGCACCGGCACCAGCAGGCCCGCGCCCTGTCCGGAGGCCTGCGGCGGAGGCTGTCCATCGGCGCCGCTTTCCTCGGCACGTCGCGGACCGTGGTGCTGGACGAGCCCACGAGTGGGGTGGACCCCTGCTCCCGGCGCGGCATCTGGGACATCCTCCTCCGGCACCGAGAAGGTGGGGCACCGCACCCCGGCTCTCCCCGGGCCGGGCCCCCCGCACCGCGAGGTGGCACCACCAGAGCCCATCCTGCCCCGATGCCAGCGCAGGGACCACAGAGCCCACCTCACCCCGATGCCAACATAGGGACCACAGAGCCCCCCCCCCCGCCCCGATGCCAGCGCAGGGACCACCGAGCCCCCCCCCCGCCCCGATGCCAGCGCAGGGACCACCGAGCCCCCCCGCCCCGATGCCAGCGCAGGGACCACAGAGCCCACCTCACCCCGATGCCAACATAGGGACCACAGAGCCCCCCCGCCCCAATGCCAGCGCAGGGACCACAGAGCCCACCTCACCCCGATGCCAACATAGGGACCACCGAGCCCCCCCGCCCCGATGCCAGCGCAGGGACCACAGAGCCCACCTCACCCCGATGCCAACATAGGGACCACAGAGCCCCCCCGCCCCAATGCCAGCGCAGGGACCACCGAGCCCCCCCGCCCCGATGCCAGCGCAGGGACCACAGAGCCCACCTCACCCCGATGCCAACATAGGGACCACAGAGCCCCCCCCGCCCCGATGCCAGCGCAGGGACCACCGAGCCCCCCCGCCCCGATGCCAGCACAGGGACCACCGAGCCCCCCCCGCCCCGATGCCAGCGCAGGGACCACCGAGCCCCCCCGCCCCGATGCCAGCGCAGGGACCACCGAGCCCCCCCACCCCGATGCCAGCGCAGGGACCACCGAGCCCCCCCCCCGATGCCAGCGCAGGGACCACAGAGCCCCCCCGCCCCGATGCCAGCACAGGGACCACCGAGCCCCCCCGCCCCGATGCCAGCACAGGGACCACAGAGCCCCCCCGCCCTGATGCCAGTGCAGGGACCACAGAGCCCGCCCCTCCACCCCGATGCCAGCACAGGGACCACAGAGCCCACCCCTCCCTGATGCCAGCACAGGGACCACCAGAGCCCCCCCTCCCTGATGCCAGCGCAGGGACCACAGAGCCCTCCCGCCCCGATGCCAGCGCAGGGACCGCCAGAGCCCCCCCGCCCTGATGCCAGCACAGGGACCACCAGAGCCCCCCCGCCCCAGTGCCAGCGCAGGGACCACAGAGCCCTCCCGCCCCGATGCCAGCGCAGGGACCGCCAGAGCCCCCCCGCCCCGATGCCAGCGCAGGGACCACCAGAGCCCCCCCGCCCTGATGCCAGCGCAGGGACCACCAGAGCCCCCCCGCCCCAGTGCCAGCGCAGGCACCACAGAGCCCCCCCGCCCCGATGCCAGCACAGGGACCACAGAGCCCCCCCGCCCTGATGCCAGTGCAGGGACCACCAGAGCCCCCCCGCCCTGATGCCAGCGCAGGGACCACCAGAGCCCCCCCGCCCTGATGCCAGCGCAGGGACCACCAGAGCCCCCCCGCCCCGATGCCAGCACAGGGACCACAGAGCCCCCCCGCCCCGATGCCAGCACAGGGACCACAGAGCCCCCCCCGCCCCGGTGCCAGCACAGGGACCACCGAGCCCCCCCGCCCCGGTGCCAGCACAGGGACCACAGAGCCCCCCCGCCCCGATGCCAGCACAGGGACCACCGAGCCCCCCCGCCCCGGTGCCAGCGCAGGGACCACAGAGCCCCCCCGCCCCAATGCCAGCGCAGGGACCACCGAGCCCCCCCGCCCCGATGCCAGCACAGGGACCACAGAGCCCACCCCTCCACCCCGATGCCAGCGCAGGGACCACAGAGCCCCCCCGCCCCGATGCCAGCGCAGGGACCACCGAGCCCCCCCGCCCCGATGCCAGCACAGGGACCACAGAGCCCACCTCACCCCGATGCCAGCGCAGGGACCACCGAGCCCCCCCCGCCCCGATGCCAGCGCAGGGACTGTGTGCAGAGGGCGGTGGGTAGTCGGCCCCGTCTGCAGGTTGGCGCCTCTGGCCTCCCCTCCTGTCCTCGCCTCCCCTGCCTGCTCACCGGCTGCCCCGCCCGCCTCCCAGAGCACCGTCTGTCCGGCTCCCATCCTCCCACACGCGCATGCTCCCTGGTCGGAAGGACACCCTCCAGCCTCACAGGCGCCGTCCATTTTCTTACACAACCGCCGCTTCACAGAGGAGGCTTCCCCTCCAGTGCCCGCCAGCCTGTGGCCCGAGGATGCGTGGGGAGACGGGGCCCGGCTTCCTCTCCTCTTTGTAAAACGTCTCCTCTGCGCGCACAGTGCTCCGGGCGGACACAGGGCCCTGCGCTCGGCCGCTTCTCCCGCTGGGCCCGTCCCAGCCCCGAGTGCTGAGGGGAGGATCTGGGAGCTGGCCCCGACCCTGAGGCCGCAGAGGGGAGGGTCGGGGCTGCTTCTCTCTGGCCTTGCCCGCTCCCCGCTGCCTGTGTCAGGCCGGCTCTGATGCCGCCTTCTTGGCCGCAGGTCGGACGATCATCCTCACCACCCACCACCTGGACGAGGCGGAGGCGCTGAGTGACCGCGTGGCCGTCCTGCAGCAGGGCCGGCTCCGCTGCTGCGGCCCCCCCCTCGGCCTGACCGAGGCCTATGGCCAGGGCCTCTGCCTGACACTCACGAAGCAGGTGACCGGGGGCTGCCTCCTGGGGCCGGACGCTGACACCAGCGGCTGAGTGCTTGGGCGCTGCCCTCATGCCCCTGCGCCTTCCTCTGTTGGACAGCCTTCCGCTCTGGAGCTGGACAGCCTGCAGGACGCGGCTCGCACCACGGCCCTGATACAGACCTACGTCCCACAAGCGTTTCTCAGGGACCGCAGCGGGCGCACGCTGAGCTACGCCCTCCCCAAGGACGCCGACCGAGCCGGCTTCAAGGGGCTCTTCCAGGCGCTGGAGCAGAACCAGCACCGCCTGCGCCTGGCGGGCTGCGGGGTCGCAGACACCCCCCTGGAGGAGGTACTGGGCTCCCGCCGCCCGTCCCTGTCCTTGTCGCTCGTCAGTGAGGAGGGTGGGCCGCCGTGGGGAGGGGGTCGGACACCTGCGTGTGTGTTTATTCCAACTTCCCACCGTCAGGCGGGGTGCAGGCCAGTTCGGAACTGCACACACCCGACCGCGGCTTCTGCTCTTGCAGGGAAGCGAGCACTTTCTTTTCTTTTCTTTTTTTTTTTAAAAATATATTTTATTGATTTTTTTACAGTTAGGAAGGGAGAGGGATAGAGAGTTAGAAACATCGACGAGAAAGAATCATCGGTCAGCTGCCTCCTGCACACCCCGCACTGGGGATGTGCCCACAACTAAGGTACATGCCCTTGACCGGAATCGAACCTAGGACCCCTCAGTCCGCAGGCCGACGCTGTATCCACTGACCAAACCAGTCAGGGCGGAAGCGAGCACTTGCATAGTGAGAGCGTGGGCGGCGAATCCAGGGCCATCCGTGTCCCATGCGGTCGGGCCGGCGCTGGCGGGTTCCCTCACGGAGGCACCTTCCCTTTCACTGCCGGCCTTGTTTGGCTCAGGAGCCCGGGTGCCCGCGGCCCTTGCTGGGCAGAGAGGCTGAGCAGAAACCAAGCGCCAGCAGGTGCACACGCTGACCCCGCCGGCCTCTGCCGGGGCTGCCGATGGCGTGTGGCTCACACAGCTGGCAGGTCAGACCAGGTCCTCCCGGGCCGTCCCCGACCGCAGGCCAGCTGGTGTGGGGCTGGGCTGCCTGTGGGGCCCGATTCGAGTCTCACTTTACGTTGCTCAAACCTACAGAAGGCCTTGAGGGGTGAAAGCAGCAGTCAGTGCTGAGATGAAAGCCAGAGTGGGAGGCTTGCCCGTCCCTGCGGTGCCCGAACGCAGCGCAGACTCGGTGGGTGGTGGGTGGTGGCTCCTGGACTCGAAGCCGTGTCAGAAGCTTGAGGAACCACGAGAACTAAAGTCCCGCAGCGCTTAGGGTGCCAGAGCCCCAGCGTTCACGCAGTGCTTGCGCCTCAGATAACGTGGCAGCAGCGCTGAGCACAGGCTGCACAGAGGGGTGTCGCCCAGTGAGGGCTTCTCGGTGTCCCCCTTCCTGCCGCCACACCCGGCACGCGGGCCCTGGGCGTCTGCCACCCGCGTTCTGCTAGAGCCCGCGCGGGCGCTCCATGTGGGAGGTGTTTTTGTCTCCGCGTCGCTTCTGAAAACCCTGGTGATGCTGTGTTCCTTCAATATTTCTTTTCTGCTTACTACGCATTTTTCTCCAAAATATTAGAAAAATGTTTAAACATTTTTATTGATTTCAGAGAGGAGGGGAGAAGGGGAGAGATAGAAACATCTATAATGAGAGAGAATCATGGATCGACTGCCTCCTGCACGCCCCTCACTGGGGATCGAGCCCACAGCCTGAGCCTGTGCCCTGTTGGGAAATCGTTCCTACGCCAGCTGGGCTCCAAAATATTTTGATTCATACTTTGCCCATCCATGTTCCTTTTGGAAATGTCTTAATCTTCGTCCTCTTTGCTGCTGTTTTTAAAATGTTTGGTTGTTTATGAGGTTGCACATGGCCAGATCCACTCCCCTCAGTTCTGACAAATGCGTGGGGTCAGGGAGTCACACACAGTGGAGGGGCGCCATGCTCCCGCCCTAAAGCGCAGTTCTTCCCACAGCGCGCCTCTGCGCATGCTCCCCAGGCCCCGCTCACACCTGCAGTTAGTCACCAAGAACCCCGACAGCCAGCCCCAGAGCCCGCGCCCGGTTCCCCGGGAGAGGCTCCCTGCTGCTCCCGCCCGTGGTGATTGCCACCGCTACGCTGAGCTCGTGCCTTGCACATAAGAGCTGCTAATAAATACCAGTTGATCAGATTCTCTCTCCCACACACAGATGCTAAAAAAGAAGTTATCTGTGTGAAGGACAGCCATAAGCAAAGGATACAAACCGCATTTAACAAAATACAACATGATGGCACATCTGGACCTGTTTGGGGAAGATATCTTAAATTGGAAAAAGATTAAGCACTTAGAGAGCTTTCCTTTGTGTAGTGTAGTCTATAAAACAGCCGCCCAGCCAATCTCGACTTCTCACACTCGCCAAGTATTGACTTTCCTGCCTCCTGCCTGCAATCGACCACGCGATCACACGTGCCTGCTTGCTGCTAATCGGCGGTCCTGCCCAGGACGCTGCGGGGAGGGGGTCACAATCACCCGACTCTGTGCTGGGGAGCAGGTCTCGCTCTAAACCGCAGGGCGTTGCTCGTAAACATGGTCCCCACGTAGACCCCCAGCCAGCGAGGTTAAGTGTGAAACCTGACCACTGCCGTCACCGGTTTCATTACAAAATGGACACGTTCTTTCTCCTGCGAGGACCTGTGTTTGCCGGGTGTGGGGCTGGGCCAGGGTGCTGAGGGCTCCATGGCACAGGGTGGCGCCCACACAGCCCCTGAAGCCACGGGGTCTGCTGACGCAATGCAATCAGACCGGTTTCAGTGGTGGATTTGTTAATAGACCCATTTTTGGAGCAGTTTTGGGTTCACAGCGATACTGCGCGGAAGGTGCAGACATGGCCCACGCGCCCGCCCCCACAGCACAGCTCCCGTGACCAGCACAGGGGTGTGTCCTCCATGGTTCCGGAGGGTTTAGGATCACAGGCTGGCGGCTGTGAGGTGGGCGTCTCTGCTTGCCCACCCACTCTGCTCAGCGGGCCCCTGTGTCTCAGGAAGGATCTGGTGCCAGATGGGGAGCGTGAGCTCAGACCCCCCACCTGCACGCGGGTGGAGCTTCGGTCCCGAATGACAAAGATCGGATCCAGGGGCAACAAGGCCTGATGTGGTGGTTTATGTTCTGCGAACAAAGAGCTCCTGGGCAGACTTTGCCCATTGCGTACCACAGGGTGGGGGCCTGGGGCTTGGATTCAACCAGACGGAGGTGGGACTTGTGCTCCCAGCACCGAGCAGGGACCTCCTCAGCGATGTGCACACAGACACCCAGTCCCCGCGGAGGAAGCTGAGAGCGTCAGGGGCCACCCAGCTGCAGGCACCGTGGGTCGGCACTGGGACGGGGTGGGGTGCTGTGGGCACGGCTTTGCCGCCTGCGCCTGCTGGTCTGCCCAGTCTGCCTAGTGTAAGGGTCTCGGTCAGGCCACTCCCTTCGCGGCCTGTGAGCCGCCTCTCAGCCAGCCTGCCCCGTGCTGTGGCCTTGGGGTCACACCAACGAAAGGAATGAAGACGTGAGCTAGGATGCTTGGTGGGTATCTTCCTAACGAAGATAGGACCCAGTTGGGTAACTAAGGCCAATAAACAGTGCGGTGTGCAAGGAGCGTATCTAACACGGAGCTCTCTTCATTCTCAAAAAGGTGTTTCTGATGCTTCTGCAAGATCCCAGCGAGCAGCCTGACCTGGCCCCACGCACGGCGTTGGAGGCGCAGAGCCCGAGGCCTCCGGCGCCCACTCCCGGCTCCCACTGTGAGTACAGAGCGTCTGCGAGGGCTTCCCGGAAGGAAGTGCCTCGTCCCCAGCAAAGCCCTGGCTTTGAAGTTGAACAGAGAGAGACTGAAGGCAGGGCCAGGTGTGGCTGGACGGGAAGGAGAGGTTCCCAGCAGGAAGCTCAGGGCTTTCCCCTCCCTGCCCCGCAGTCGCCCTCCCCTGCTCAGGACTGCGAGTTGAGGTAGTTCAGGTGCCTCTGCGAGGGGGCCTCAGGCCGCATTGGTCTCTGTGTCCGGCTTATACAGAGCCCGGCGGCCATCCACGCGTCACAAGGGTCACCCCTGAGCGATGGCTGTGGTACCAACAGGGCACACTCTGTCCGTTGCCCTCGGTGGACACGTGGGTGGTTCCCACGGCTCAGCGGCAGGGACATGCGTGCAGGCCTCTCTGTAAGATCCTGACTCGGATTCTTTCGGATAAACACCCAGGAACGGGCCCAGCGGGCCATATGGCAGTTCTCTTTTTAAAAATATATTTGTGTTGATTTCAGAGGGGAAGGGGGAGGAAGAGACGGATAGAAACATCAGTGATGAGAGAGAATCATGGATCGGCCGCCTCCTCCATGCCTCCCACTGGGGATCCAGCCCAGAACCTGGGCCTGTGCCCTGACTGGGAATCAGTGTGACTTCCTGGTTCATAGGCCGCGCTCTGTCCCTGAGTCACTCTGGCCGGGCGGCCGTTCTCTTTTTAATATTTTCAAGAACTTCCACAGTGCCTTCCACAGCGGCCGCACCCATTCACATCCTGCAACAGTGCACAGCGTCCGCTCCCCCCCCCCCCCCCAAGCTGGTGCACAGCAAAGGAAATGACCGAGTGAAACGGCAACCCCTCCAATAACCGGATTAAAAATTGGCAAAGGACCTGAACAGACATTTCTCAAAAGAAGAGACGGCCACCAGGGGCAGGAAAGGTGCTCAGCCTCCCCGCGCGTGGGGCCCTGCAGCAGGAGCCACGTGGTGACCGCGCCCCCGTGGGCATGGCCGTCACAGACGACCCGGTGCTCATAGGAGGGCAGGCGCTTAGGCCCAGCTTCCGCTCGCTGGGTTCTGAGGACTCCGACGTCCACGTCTGTTAGAGAAGCGCCGCTTTCCTGTGCGCGGGCCGGGGCCCCTGAGAGGCTGTGAGCGTCGCCACGCTCAGCCTGTGGGAAGGACCCCAGATCCTCAAGTGCAGGGAGGAGCTGGGAAACGTGGTTTCCCCTTTAAGGCTTCTCCACGGCTTTTCAGAAGCCTCACCTCTCCCGCACGAGGTCTGAGACTGCGTTGACATTCTCAGCTCCATGGTTTGTCAGGAGCACTCCACCTACCACCGTAGCCTGTTTTCTCCACAATTTCATCCCCGGTGCTCCGTTCCTCATTGCTGCTGCTTGTGCCGATGGAGAGCAGTGTCACAGTGGTTAGCGGAGGGCCTGCAGCCTCTCTCGTTGGCTTGTTAAGGATTGTGTTTGCACAGCCCCCCCTGCGCGCCGAGGCATCATCCTCTGCCCCTGAAGGAGCTGTTCCAGGCTCTGTGTCTCCTGGGCTGAGCCGTGCTGCTAACCCCAGGGCTCTCTTTCCTTTTGTCCACATTTCCTCGAACGTGGGCACTGCCTCCCCTGCAGGCAGGCGGGGGTGGGGTGGGGAGCGTGGCTGCCGCCTGTGGTACAGGCCAGGGAAGGCCCGTTTCCCACGTTAGCGAAAGCCCCGGAGAGCTGGCGGCGGGCGCTTCGCAGAAAGCAGTCTGCCCAGATGAACTCGGGCAGACAGATGCCAGGCAGGTCGGACGCAGCAGCTCCTGTCGGGCTGTGGGGGCCGGGGAGGTGAGAGGCACGAGCCCTGGCAGCCACCCAGGCCAGAGCTGCCAGAGTGCGCCAGGTGGTGGCAGGCGGCTCTGGTCCTGGGTCAGGGCAGCAGGCACCCCAGCGGGCTGTGGTCCTCCAACCTGAGCCCCGTTCCCTCCCCCACTCCCTCTTCCCTGAGGACAGGCGCCTGGGCCCCTCTGAGCAGCCCTGCCCTGCTCACTTCTTCAAGCCCCCCCCCGTCAGCAGCCAACTGTGCTGGACTCCTGGCCCGGCGCCCCCTCAGCCTCCGCTGGGCCACGTCCTTCTGCTGTCCTCGGCTCACTGACAGGCTTTGTCAGGGTCTGACTCCCTCACACGACCAAGAGCCCTGAGGATGTTTTTTTAAAATCTTTATTGTTGAGATTATTATAGATGTTCCTCTTTTCCCCCCATAGCTCCCTGCCATCCGGTCCCCCCCCCTCAAGCCCTCCCCCCCGCCCCCACCGACCTCGTCCATAGTACACGTGTAAGCTCTTTGTCCAATCTCTTCCCGCACCCCCCACACCCCCTTCCCCCCGAGAATTGTCGGTCCGCTCCCCTTCCATGCCCCTGATTCTATTACATTCACCAGTTTGTTCTGTTGGTCAGATTTTTTATTCATTTGATTTTTAGATTCACCTGTTGATATATATTTGTTGTCACTTTGTTGTTCATAATTTTTTATCTTTAAAATGTTATCTTTCTTCTTCCTCTTCTTAGAGAACACCCTTCAGGATTTCATGTAACACTGGTTTGGGGGTGATGAACTCCTTTAGCTTTTTCTTGTCGGTGCAGCTCTTTATCTGACCAGGATGTTGTTCAGAGAGGGCCGTGACCTAGGGCCCAGCCAGTGCTACGCGCAGTGAGCGCCAGGCTTTGTTCCCCAAGTGGAACTCGTCTCACAGCCTCTCCTGAATGGGGTGCATTTACAAATGAGACAGATTTAATCACATCAATTTTAAGGTTCGTTTCAACTCTCAAATTCTGCAACTCAGTGAACACAGAATGATTAAGTTTCTATTTCATGAAATCGGCTTCATTTTCGGAATAAGTACACAGCATTTACAAAATGCTTATTGATTACAAGATGCCCAAATACTCATTGTGGAAAAAATCCAGAATATTTTGAAGAAAAAATGTAAAGTAGCCATGTTCTTACCACATAAAAATGTAAATATTTAAGTCGATTGAAAATGCACGTGCTGCTTTAGCTTTCAAATACAAACACGCAGTCAGACAGCACAGCGTGCGGAAATGGTTTCCTGAAAGACACCTTATTTCATGGGAGTACATATGCCCGGGCGTGTCCTGTGAGTTATGTTTATCCTGTGTGCTGCTCTGCGATACACTGTTCATCTGATGTCTTTCCTGTACTTACAGATTCACATTCTCATCCTTGCCTTTTTGGGGGTCATATTTCCTCCACCACTCATTTCACTGATGCTTAGACATTTCTTTTGAAAAGATGACATCATCCTCTTGACGTGCTCTGTTCACCTCATGACACGCAGTGAGCGCCCCGCGTGGGTGCCGTGCTGCTTCCCGGAGGCTGCTCAGCTCGCGCAGGGCCTGCCACCTGTTCCGTCAGCCCCACGCGCGGGCAGCGCGGGCGTCTCCCACTCCTGGCGGCTGTTTCCTCCGGGACGCAGCAGCTCCTTCTTTGGCGTCCTTGATGCATTTCACCGGACCCTGCTGGGTTCCTGCAGCCAGGCTGCGCCTGCCCCGGCCCTGCAGAGCGGGCCAGGGCTCCCACGCCCCTCCGTTAGGGTGTGCGCCCCGCCCCGCGCTCTTGGCCGTATTGGTGCGCTGACGCTCTTCCTGCTGCTCCGCCTCGCGCTCGTCGGTGTGGCCCTCTTGTGGGCTGTCTGTGAGCTGCGTGTCCGTGCATGCGGTCGCTTGGCTATTCTTTTGTCACTTTAAGTGGTTTCTCACTCGGCATTCCGTAATTGTACTCATAAGTCAGACACGACCACTCCCAACAGTTTGGGTCAGCATTTAATTCTGTCTGTTAAATTATTCATGCAAACGCTTTTATGAGTTTAGCCATGAATATTTGATTGGTGGTTGATTCATGGCCATGAACTACCTTGGCCTTTTACTTTTCCCATTAGCATATGGGGGGAGGTGGGGAAATTCGTTTTTCTTAATATGAGCAAAGCCTTTCCCCCCGACTTACTGAGCCTGTGTGGTGAGCACTTACTGTGACTGAGGCCGATGTTGTCTCTGTTCTGTAGCTTAGTGAGGGTGGCAGTAACAATCCTCATCACTTAGAGGGAAGAGGTCCCAAGTCTTCATTTTGCAGCCGAGGGAAGCGGCATTCAGAGTGGGTAGTCATTTTCCAGAAGTCACACAGCATGTGTGGCGGAGAGTTCCCCAGCCCCAGTGAGTCTCCGGGCCAGGCCGTGGGCACCCCTGGCCACCCTCTGCCTCTGCTCCTGCCCTCTACCACCAGGCACGTTTCCTGAGTGGAATCCACAGCCAGTGGTCTGTCTCCTCTTTCTGTACCACCTGCCGCCCAGACAAAACCTTCCACATCAGGTGTTTGGAGCCCTTACCTGTTGCACACGTCTGAGAGGGTGCAGCTTGTCATGGCCATTGATGTCCGGAGGTGACCCGTCGTGTAGATTTTTCCAGAGCTCTCATTCAGTGAGGGGTCGTCTGTGCTCAGAGCTGCCCGGTTTACCTGGGGTCTGGGGCCTCCCAGGTGAAGGGACACAGCCGGGGCCCCGGGTGAGGGGTCACAGAGCTGGGGCCCCAGGTGAGGGGTCACAGAGCCGAGGCCCCAGGTGAGGGGTCACAGAGCCAGGGCCCCAGGTGAGGGGTCACAGAGCTGAGGCCCCAGGTGAGGGGTCACAGAGCTGGGGCCCCAGGTGAGGGGTCACAGAGCCGGGGCCCCAGGTGAGGGGTCACAGAGCCGAGGCCCCAGGTGAGGAGTCACAGAGTCGAGGCCCCAGGTGAGGGGTCACAGCTGGGGCTGTGGGGCCCTAGGTGACTTGGGCGTGTGTTCTTGTCCACAGACGGCAGCCCTGCCAGCACCCTCACGCAGGTGGCTGCCCTGCTGACCCAGCGGCTGTGCCGCACACGCCGGGCCTGGCGGGGTGCGCTCTGTGACCTGCTGCTGCCCGTCCTCTTCATGGCCTTGGCGATGGGCCTGTTCATGGTGAGGCCTCTGGCCACCGACTACCCTGCCCTCCAGCTCACGCCTGGCCGCGACGGGAAAGCCCAGACTTCCTTCTTCAGGTGAGAGGCCCGCTCTTTCGGGGAGGCCCTCACTCCCAAGCTCCGTGGGGACAGAGGGCACAGCAGCAGCTCCGGGACCGCGTGTTTCCTACATGGAGTCCTAGCAGGAGGGTCCGCTCTCCAGGCCCCGTTCAGGGTGAACGAGGCAGCCTGGCCTCCAAGCTCGTGTCTCGGGGCACCCGCAGCTCCCCAGGCACCAAGCCCCTCCGTGAGGGCCCCTGGCTGACATGCCACGGCCCGGCCCCTCCAGCCCACGGCCTCCAGCAGGTACCGGAGCCAGGTCTCTGGCGTGGAGGTCACGACCCTCCGCTCCTCCTTCCTCTGCGCTCTCCCCGCTGGGGCGCAGGGGGGCATCTCGCTGCGGGGCCGCTTGTCCTCCACTCCTGGGGTGCAGACCGGGGCGCTTCCTGGTTCCCAGCCCCGGCTCTGCAGCTGGTCTTTAGGCCGCATTCCTGTGCTGCCGGACACTGGGGAGGGGCAGTGACTCCCAGGAGCCAGGCCCTGCAGCTGCTCATCAGCCCAGCCACCTCAGAGGGGAGCTACTCTCCTGCCTGAGGCCCCCCTCCCCCCTCCCACCCTCGCCCTCCTGCTGTCTGAGCTCCATCTGCAGCAGAGTCATGGGGGGGGGCAGGCAAGGACACAGGCCCTCAGGGTGGTGTGCCGGCCACGCTCTGTGCAGCAGGCTGCGGGGTCGCGTGGACGTGGCACCTCGGAAGTGCTGTCGTGAGGAGAGCACGGGACCCACTCAGAGCTGCCTCAGGAGCCACAAGGAAGCGCTGGTTTCCATCCTGGTGGGAGGGCAGGGTCCTCCCTGCAGCACCTTAAGTAGCCCCGTTCCAGGCACCACGGAGCAGTCGTGGAGGAGCGAGCCTTTGAGTTTTATGGCAACAGGACAAGCGAAAGCCAGTTGGTTTGTTTTTTCAAACAGTGACCTCTAGACCGAAGCAACAAAATAGCAAAAAGTAAACCATAACTGTAAATCTTGCTCTTAGTAATTATTCCAAGGAAACCACTTTATGGGTCGATATTTTTCCCCCCAGAAAAAGCATTTTAAACTTTTGTGTTTGTTCTTAGATTAATAGGTCGAAAGAGGGCGATCTGAGCATTTTCACAGATGTCACAGGAGCGTTTTCCTTTTATGAGCGACATTTTGGTGGGAAATGTGTCTCAGTGTGGAGTGTTTTCTCATTTGTCAGGAACGTGAGGGCTGTGGTGCAGGGGTCACACTGCCCGCTTACGGGACGTAACTTCGCTGTAAACGTCAGCGTTTCCATCAGGAGCGTTTCTGGCTGTAGCCGTGGGAGTCATATTAGGCCAGTCATAGACCATGTTGACTTCACAGTGAAAAACCCAGTTACTTTTACCAGCAAAAGTGGTGTATTTGGAAACAGCAGAGAACTGCAGTCTGGGGTGAGGACGCTGTAGCAAAACTAGGCAAGTTAAGCCAAGAGGAGAAAGAGCATTAGAGACAGAGGAGGAAGTGGGGGGGCGCTGTGAATGCAGGTCCCAGGGAAGGGAGAGTTCAGGGGGGCGATGGCTTCCCATTGGCTGAGCTAGTTGCCGGGCGAGGAGAAAACCTTCCTCCCCTGTGGGGGGGTTGGACTACAAAGCAGTCTCGTCCCTGAGGCCCACTCCACGGGGAGGAGGTTCCTTCCCTCGCTGTCACCAGCGCCTGAGCAGTTACGGTGGGTGCCGAGTCCGTGAGAAGATGGTGCGTTCTGTGACATCCCCCTGGGGTCTGGGCTGCAGCGGTGGGTGCATGGCTACTGCTCAGCAGGACAGACCCGGCGTGATGAGCGCGTCCTCTCCGTTGCCGTTGTTCCCTCCAAAGACAAGAGGTCAGGGCAGAGCGGTTCCAGGGAGTGACTACGGAGCGGAGGCGAAGGACAGGCAGCAGTGACCTCGCAGCGTTCACCCGGCGCCTCTGGAGAACATGCTGTGCTCCAGCCACTGTCCTTCGCTCGTGGAGCAGGGGTTCCAGGAAAGAGACCGAGAAGCCAGACTTGGCACCCATGGAGATGCCGGCAGGGTCCCTGAGCACAGGGGGGCTCACAGGAAGGAACTTACCGGCGGGGGGGGGGGGGGTTTCCAACCAGTAGCAGGAAAGGGGGTGCCCCTCTGAGGAAGCTGCACCTGGGTGTGGCTCCCGGGAGAGGGTGTTCGTCCCAAGATGTGCAGGTCTGAGAGTGCGGAGGGATTCAAGCACTGTTTCAAGGCTCCCACGTCGGCAGCAGGGAGCCATTGGTAACTTGTGAGATAAGAAATGCCAGATGGGTCTGGTAGAGGCTCAGAGAAGGGACTAGGGGATTAGGAATCTCGTCAAATCCCCACCGAGTAGAGGGCGACCGGCACAAACATGACGTCACCTCTCCTTTGGGGCGGGATTGCTTTCGGGACGTGGGGGCAGGAAGCCTGACGGCTCGGACGTCCCTGTGCTTGAATGCTGGTGACCGTCCAGAAAGATATTTGGGAGTCAGTCAGATGGCCACTGTCCATGACCCAGGAGACCAAGTAGAAGCAGCGGGGGCTGAGGAGGCTGCGGGCTCGGTGCTCCCAGGAGGGGCTCCTGCTGCACGTCCTTGCCCGGAAGACGAGGGGTCTGCGTTAAGTCACCTTCGCGCTCAGAGCGCCCACTCGTCTTTGCTTTTGGGATGCATGTTCCCACGGCACGTACCTAAAAGCATGTGATGACAGACGTGATGTAAGTCTTAGGCCAGGGGTCCTCAAACTTTTTAAACGGGGCCAGTTCACTGTCCCTCAGACCGTTGGAGGGCCGGACTATAGTTAAAAAAAACAACTATGAACAAATTCCTATGCACACTGCACAGATCTTATTTTGAAGTAAAAAAACAAAACGGGAACAAATACAATATTTGTATTTGCATGTGGCCCGCGGGCCGTAGTTTGAGGACCCCTGTCTTAGGCAGTCACAAATCTGTGTCTGTGAGACCGTCCTCCAGAATTTTCAGTAAGTGCAGTGAGCCCGACTGCCCGTCAGGCCAGCGTGCAGGGGCTGCAGTGTCGTTTCCTCCACATTCTCCCACATCCGCCGTTCCTGCAGTGGGTGTGTACAGTTTCAGTGGAGTTTCTTTCCACCCTCCCCCCAGACTAGGACCGCCCGTCTTTCGCTGGGAACGGTGGGCGGCCTGGTTCTCCTCGGGGGGCCTCAGCTGCCGACGGCCCAGGAGACCTGTGTGTGCCGGCTGCGCCCAGGGCTCTGCGCCGGGCCTTCCTGGGAGCAGGGGTTCGAGAGAGAGCACACAGGCGGCGGCGGCACAGGCACGGGGTTTCCCTGCAGGCCTGCCAGGGCGCCGGCTCCGCCCGCCGGAGCTCCAGCAGCACAGAACGTTGGCGGAGACGTGAACGTCGTGACACCGTGTGATACACGCGGCCTCTGAAACTCATTTCAAATCCGTGTAAAAACGCCACAGCTGGTGACGTCACATTAAGCGAAAAGAGGGGAAGAGAGTACACCGTAAGGCAGCTGTGCACACATGGGGCCTGTCCTGGCAAACTGGTCAGAGGGAGAAACTTCTTCCCTCCTTCCTGGCTCGGTTTTACCGTGGAAACCGAACCAGCCGCTGGCTCTGAGCTGCGGAACCGTGCCTGTGGCCAGCCCAGCGCAGGCAGTGAGGTCAGACCTGCCTGGGCCTCCGTCTGACGGCTCTGCGCCCACCTCCCCCGCCCTTTGTCTCCGACAGCAGTGACAGCGATGGCATGGACCTGGCCCGCGTGCTTCTGCGCGAGTTCGGAGACAGGGAGCAGCTCTGCGCCAGCCTCGCCCCCGGCCTGTGAGTATCAGTAATTCCCAGCATCCCGTGTCTGTGGGGAACCCAGTGCTGAAACATGAAGTCGCAGTTAACTAGGTGTGTGTACCACCTGCCATTTACTTTTAGGGAAACGTGTGTGTGAAACAATTCACTCTAATTCTTCTTTAACTGAGGGACTTAGTGACTTCAGGTTGGGAGCCAATTGCCCTGAATATCTCTTCTCACGACGTGAAGGGATCCTAGAGGCCTGGCCTTCAGCGAGCATGGCCCGAGCCCGCTTTCTCGCTGAGCCCCCCTCGCGGGCCTGGCTGCTACTTACTGAGGAGCTCCATGTGGCGGAACCGGGTGGGTGTGGGCACGGCCTGGTCTCAGGCGTTAGCGCTCTGGGCAGAGCAAACGGGGAAGAGATGAAAACCATGATGATGTATTAAGGACAGCAGTGCGTGTTTCCAAGTGATAAATATAAAATGCAGACAGTAATGCCATGTTGGGAATCTCTTTTTCTAATTGATGGTGACACTTTCTGCCCATTAGTCATGACGGCCATTAGCTCCAGACTGAAAGGCTGTTAATGGTCTCGGCAGGGGGATTAATAGAAAATTAATTATGTTGTTTCCCTTTCCTTTTCTTCTGAAAAACAAAGTAATTGCTTTAACTAAATAAAGCTGCTCTGTGAGGCTTTCATTCTCTGCAACTGAACTGAGCAGGACGTGAAATCGTCTGCGAGGAGGAACTCGTGGTCTGGGCGCCGTCCTGGCCCAGCCTCGCACAGAGAAGGGCATGGGAGGGGGGGGCGGTTCCTTATCTGGCCTCTCGAGGGAGAAGGCGTAGAGCCAGTGCCAAGGGCAGCAGGACGCTTTCCACGTTCTGTGCAAACAGCAATTTCACCTTTAGGTTCTCGGCCAGGCAAGGCCCTGGTCCCCAAACTCCCCAGCCCAGCCTGCAGGCCACGCTCTGCCTTTCCCTGCCCTCCTTTCTTTATCTGTAAAACCCAGGTAGCCTGTTCCTCACTTACTCCGATTTTGTCTCCATTTCTACCCTTTTCCTTGGGCAAAGGCTGGGCTGAGGGCTGCCTCATGCAGGGGTGCTGGGCGCACCTCCGTGAACAGCAGTTGCCGTCCATGCCGCACAAACAGCTGAGGTCTGAGACCGAAGCAAAGGCTTTGACTTAAAACAAGGGCCTTGGCTTCTCTGGGTGTAACGTGTGGCTGAGTCCAGTGATTCCTCCGCGCTCCCTTCCTGGCGGGCCCAGCTACCACCCTCCCGGTGCTGGCCACACCTGTGCGCTCGGCGGCCTCTCTGCTGAGCTCTGAGCGGTCAGGCCTGCAGAGCGCCGGCCCGTTGAGACCGAGCTGTCGCGTGTTCTCCTAACGGGGTGAATGAAGTCTGAGATGTGCCGGCGTTGCTAACTTAGAAACAGGCGGCAGGTTTATGTCTAGATTCATTTTACAAGGTAGCAACCCGCTGGCACTCCGGGACGATTCCCACGATTTCGGAGGTAAAATGGTCCCTTTCCCACCCGTTCTCGCTGGTCTTTATCTGTAAATTGAAAGTGGGAGTTAGCCAGTCCATGTTCCTGTTGAACTCCTAAGACCGGGCGGTTCACCTTGCACGTGGCCTGCTGTGCTGCTGCTGAAGGTGCTGGGGTTTGAGACCAGGACTCGCCCGAGTCTGGAAACCCTGTCCTCAGACCGACATCTGCGTGGGGGCGCGTGGGGGCGCGTGGGGGCGGGCTCGCAGCCAGCGATGTGCCTGTCGATGGGACTCGCCCAGAAGCCGGTGTACCCCTGAGCCTCACTCGGTCCTGTTGTTTCCGCAGGACAAATGGCTCCTGTTGGCACCCGGAGCCCGCGTCTCACCCAGAAGCCCCGGGTTCCTGTGGCTGCCTGGTAGGTGTCAGTGGCATTCTGGTTTTTTAAAAAAGTCTAAACCTCAAGTAACAATGTTTACTTCACTTATAAAACCCCCGTTTCTGTTAACTCTGAGCCTGGGGGCTTCGGTTGACGTGGGGAGCTGCCCCTTGGGAAGGTCCATCCCACAAAGTGAGCGTTCACACCCTCGGACGTTACGGACATTACGTGGGTTCCACGGCGGCCCCCCGTTTACGCTTCAGCTGACGCCGGGAAGCTGGACTCGCCTGGGGAGAATCTCCCCACATCCCGGCAGGATGCCCGGGCTCCTGCCCCACGTTCTTTACGTGAGTTCTGAGGATGGGGGTGAACGCGAAGATGCCATCGGCCTCCTGACGACGGCTGATGCCTGCTGAGCGGAGGTGCTGGCATCGATTCCAGGCAGAGGCCTGGCTGCCCCGTCTGCAAGGAGCGCAGGTCGGGGTCCCCTTGGAGAACCGATTGGAATTCATCTCAAAGGAAAACTCAGCGGGCAGTTAATGCAGGCGTCGGCCTGTCGGCCACAGTCGGCAGCTAACGTGGGACCCCGGTTATGAAAAGGAGGAGAATCAGCTTCGGAAGCCGATGCGCAAGCCAGTGTCCCGTCCGGACTCGTGACAGTCCTCATGCGTGACCTTCCCTACACGTCCCGAGAGATGGGAGGAGCACGGGGCCCGGGTCCGAGGCGGCAGGCAGGGCCTCCCCCCGCTGGGCAGTGAGTCCATGATTCTGAGCGTGTGAGTCACCTGAGAGGAGCGGTTAGGCTCCTGCTTGAGGCCCTTCGGGAAGAAGCCCCGAATTCACCCGTCGCTGTCCCGACTTCCCGCCCCTGCGTCCCGGGCTCTCCTCCAGGTCACGGGCGAGGAGGCACTTCCCTGCCGCGTGCTCGCCCACCTGCCTATCTCAAACCGAAAAGCACCCCCAGTTCCCAGTGTGACCCGCGCCCCGTCCAGCGGGTCTGTGTCATGGCGGATGGGGGCGCCCCCAGAGGAAGTTTGAGAAATCAGCGTAGACGCCAGTAGGAATGATGCTGCAGCGATGCCACGCTTAGAACGTCAGCCCACCCACTTGTGTGGGTTAAAAACACGTTTCTGTTCTATCTCCCTGCCAGCACCTGCAGAGCTGCCCCAACGCCAGTGCCCGGGCCCCCGCCCTGACGGACCTCCGGGGCCACACGCTGCTGAACCTGTCGGCCCTCCGCCCGGAGGAGTACCTGCTGGCGCCCGGGGAGAGCCCCAGGTGGGTGCGGAGCCGGGAGCGCTGGGCAGGGCCGGCTGCTCCTCCAGGGCCATTAAGATGAGCGCCGTCAGGACGAGCGCCCGCGTGGGGCCCTGCGCGCCCTTGGCGAAGCCCTGACCGTGCTCCCTGTCCCCAGGCTCGGGGGCTGGTCTTTCGGAGGGCGAGGCCCGGATCCTGCTCAAGATGCGAACTCAAACCTGTCAAAACCAGAAAACCTGGCAAAGGTAATAGTTCTTGTTTTTCCTGTTGGGAGGCATTTAGGATATCGCACGCCTGAGACCCAGGCATATTCGTGGGCTCAGGAGGAACCAGGCCAATCCCAGTGTGTGTTCCTGTGGAGTCAAAATAGTTCAACGGCCCCAGCGAGGTCCTGTTCCTGTAGCCACGGAGCACACGGCCTCTGTTGGTTAAGACCAGACCCACCCAGTAGACCTGAAGCACATGGGAAGGCGCCTGGGGCAGGACAACTGGAAGCGCCCCTGGGGCCCCTGGTGGCGGGACGTCCCGCGCACTAGCCTTCCCCCCCCCCCCCCCCAGAGTCCGGAGGTGGGGCCCAGAGACCACACAGACGCAGGGGCTCAGCAGGACTTCTGCGCCCCGCGAGTGTGCAGAGGGCTCCTCAGGTGAGGGGATGAGGACGGGGAGGACAGGCCTCCCACCAGCAGGAACTTGGGTGCTGAGTCCCAACAGGGTGGTCACAGGGAGGCCACAGGGCCTCACTCACCTGCACACACAAACCCCGATGTGGCCTCACTCACCTGCACACACAAATCCCGATGTGGCCTCACTCACCTGCACACGCGATCCCCGATGCGGCCTCACTCACCTGCACACGCGATCCCCGATGCGGCCTCACTCACCTGCACACGCGATCCCCGATGCGGCCTCACTCACCTGCACACGCGATCCCCGATGCGGCCTCACCCACCTGCACACACGATCCCCGATGCAGGGCCTCACCCACCTGCACACACGATCCCCGATGCAGGGCCTCACCCACCTGCACACACGATCCCCGATGCAGGGCCTCACCCACCTGCACACACGATCCCCGATGCGGCCTCACTCACCTGCACACACAAACCCCGATGCGGCCTCACCCACCTGCACACGCGATCCCCGATGCAGCCTCACTCACCTGCACACGTGATCCCCGATGTGGCCTCACTGACCTGCACACGCAATCCCTGATGAAACATTACGTTGCTGTGTAGACTGTTCAGCAGTCCCTCCTTCAGCAGGCAACACTTTTGTTCATTTCCTCTAAGAATATTTTAGCCTTTCATGGCACTAACACAGACCTTCCTATTCACATGGGTGCGTCTTCGCTGGCGTCTGGGCCGCAGCTGGGCCCCCCAGTCTCTGCTGCACGGGGTGTGGCCTCCGTGCTCTCCTTGCGGCTCCTCTTCCCTGGGCTTAGCTTCGTCTTCTGCACCGACCTGCGGGACTAGGGGCTTCTGCAGTCTTGAAGTTGTTGATCTAAGAATGTCCAAACGTACAGAGAATTTTTCTAAATTTCCTGCATAGAATTTTTATGAGTTTATTTGAGCCAAACTGACAGCATGCTGGGAAGCAAGGTCTCAGACGTCCAGAGGACATGTTCGCAGTTTCTTTCCTGCATCTGGAATGGAGGCGGGAGAGGCCGGCAGGGACGGCTACGGGGAGAACAGGATTCTGTCTCTGGAGGGCCTGGAAGAGGGGGTTTCAGAGGTGTGCTCACCGGGGTGCACAGGAACCGTGGGCAGGGCTGGCCGGAGGCAGAGATGAGCCCGTTAGGAAAGGAGTCACCTGCCTGGGAGCCACCATCCACCATGAGCCGTCTTGTTAGACTCTGGTCCCATCGCCTGCCTGTGAGGTTACTGCTGTTAGAGGTATTGCAGCCCCCAGTTTTCCCTCCGTGTGCTTGGCGTGTCCGTGGCCGGGCACAGGAGTGCTGGCGGCTGCCTTGGGCACATGTGTGATCTCTGTGACAGTGACCCTTGCGCCAGCAGCAGAGCCTGTCTCTGTCGCCGTGCACATCCCAGCTGTGAGCCGCTGTGCGGCACTCGCTGCTGGCCCAGTCCGAGGCCTGAAAGTCGCTCGGGGAGGTGTGGGTGGGGAGGGTGGCGGCCGGGCTGTGGGTGCAGTCCAGCCAGAAGCCCTGGGGCCCAGAGCATGGAGCAGGGGAGGGGCGGCCTGTGTCCCAGTCCCCACGGCCCCACTTCGGTGTTTATACCCTTGTACGGTGTCGTTTTTAAGATGGAAAAAGTCACCCTGCTTTTAAAATAAATGAAAAACAAAGCATGTGAGTCCCCTGATCTCATACAAAGATGCCACCGTTCCTCGCCTTCTCCAGCTGAACAGTCGGGGAGGCAGGTCGCGGGCAGTGGGGGTGCAGGGTCCACAGGCAGAGGTTTTCTCCATTTGGTCCCTTGACTTGCACAAAGCCCCATGCTTCTGTCACGGCCAGAAACAGGCTGGTGCTTATGCGGGCGGCAGGCGAGGGCCGGGCTCAGTCCCGCAGGCAGGAGACTCGCTGAGTGGGTGCAGGAGGCCGGCACGCCTGTGGGGTGACACCCCTCCTTTGGGGCGGCCAGTCCGTGCTTCCCTGCTTTTCAGAACTGCGTCTGTCACACACGGATCTGCGCTCCCCTTGGTGTCTCCACACCGTCCTGCCATCCGCCATCCGCCTCTCGTTTGCCAGCCGAGGGCATCGTGCCGCCCTGGGGCTCCAGCGGTGTTCCTTCCGCTTGGAAACGCTGGAGGAGGGAGAGGGCAGCGTGGCCTCTAGAGGAGACAGGGCCCATCTCCTGAGCTGCCAATGAGGTGGTTGTCCGAGAGACGGGGGTATACAGGTGTCCGTTTTAACCACGTGGACAATCGTTTACCACTTAGCTGTTCCGTGGGCATCATAGTTGCCACACGGGACCCCGGTTAAGTGTCGGGCACAGTTCGACGAGGTGGGAGGACAGGGCTTCAGGGCCTGAGAGCTGGTCCTGACGCAGCGTCAGCTGGACGGCTTGGCCGCCCCGAGCACGCACACCCTGGGAGCAGCCCAGCTCCGCAGCGGGGGTCTGTCCCAGGGACGGCGTGTCCCGAGGGGTGGGCTGTCCGTCAACAGAGCGAGGACCGGAGTTTGCTGGTTGATGTACTTTCTTCTTCTTTTTTTAAAAAAGTGTTTTTTACTTATTTTTAGAGAGAGAGAGAGGAAGGGAGAAGGAGGGAGAAACATCGATGTGAGAGGGAAACTTCCACAGGCTGCCTCCTGCACGCCCCCCACCGGGGGTCGAACCTGCAACCGGCACGTGCCTGACCGGGAATCGAACTGTGACCTTTCGGTGCCGGGACGCTCAGCCACTGAGGTGCACCAGCCCGGGCGATGCACTCACTTCAAGACACTCGCCAGCCTTCCACATGGAGATTGTTTTTTAAAATTCTCTTTAAATACGAGCATTCTGAAATACAGATACTGATGGCTCAATCAGCACCTCTTAGTTACTGACGATCTCAACTTTAATGACGTCGTCCATCTTGCTTCCTCCCTCACTGTCCTCCGCTCTGGCAGGCGCGCGGCTCCATTCTCCACGCTCAGCGGACGCTCAGCTCCCTTGATTTTAAGAAATCATGTCCCACGTTCAGTTATTAATTTGAAAGTAATCTTTTTTTTTTATCACTTTCCCCACTTTTAATTTGCAGGTCAAATTTCATTAGCTTACCAACCGAGAAAGAAAAAAGATGATGGGTTTAGGTTTTTTCTCGCTGTGAGAATACAATTATAGAGCAACATTCACATTTGTTCTGGGGAAAATTAATCTATTTTTAGCTGTGAATTATATGCTTGAGATAAATGTGAAATTAGCGGATGGGAGCTGACCGCTCACAGTCAGCTGTGCACGGACATCGCTCTGAGGCAGCATTTAGGTCCCGCGAGGCCGAGGGACACGCGTGGTCCTCGTGTCTGAGAAGCGCTGGCGAGGAGACGCGCCCCCCCCCCCCCCCCCCCCCCGAGCGCTGCAGCTGCCCTTCTCTCCCAGGTGTGGTACAACCAGAAGGCCTTCCACGCCCTCCCTTCCTACCTGAACCACCTGAGCAACCTCCTCCTGTGGAGGCTGCTGCCGCCGGCCGCGGACTGGAGACAGTACGGTGAGCCCTCGCGCAGGCTGCACGCCTCTCCCTTCAGACGCGCGCGCTCCACTAGCGAGAAGCAGGGGATTCATTCGGAACCGGAGCCCGAAGGTGGCGAGCGGTCAGCCGCGCTCATTCAGGCGGTGCAGGCCCTGCTGGGTCGGGCACTACGGCTCCCTCCTCGGGCTGTGCTGGGGGTCGGTGACGGGGAGCTCTCCCCAGCGGGCTGGCCGGACCTCGGGGGCCTGAGGCAGCCTCTGCCATCACCGGAACCTCGGGAAGGGAGGTCGAAACCCCTCGGGCTGGGCCTCGGCCCGTCACGTCTGTGTGGGCCACGGTCCACGTCCAGGCCCGTTTTGGCAAATGACGGTTCATCCCGGGCGCGGCGCGGAGTGGACGACTGGCTGCGGAGAGGCCAGCTGCTCCCCTTGGGGGGGGGGGGCGGGGAAAGTTGTAATTTACCAAATTCATCTCCTTTTTTTCAAAAAGAAAGAAAAGACGTATAAGACCAGCCGGCCCTCTGCACGTAGTTTATTCACCAAGTCTGTGCCAGCCACGTAGACATGAAGGGAAACCTTCGCCCCAACGTCCCAGCACCTCGCTCCTCCTCACCGGTTCTCCATGTTGGGCTTCCCTCACCACCCGTTTTAAAAATACATTGGACTTGCTTATGTGGGGGCCCTGTATTTTGGAATAATAGTAGCAAAATAAAAGCTAGAGAGGTGGCTGGGAACGGAAACGCGCGCGAGGCCTGCAGTGGGCAGAGGCCGCGTGGAGCACGTGTGGAGCCAAGGGGACACTAGATACTCGGCATCACTGGTCTCGCTGCATCTTCCCGTCGCTCTGCTTCCTGGTGAGACAGGTCTGCAGGCTCGGGGCCAGGGCTGCAGGGCTGGCTCTGCCAGGGTGCGTCCCTGAGCCGGCTCAGAGGTCAGAGGTCACCGCTGTCGGGCGCCCGCCTGGAGGGGTCACACACACTGGGTAGGGGTCAGGGTGAGAGAGGAACCATGGTGTCCATTCCCAGGATAGGCTGGGCCAGTGTGACCTTGTACAGGAGGGTGTGTGTGGGGGTGGCCGTGACCCCTCCAAGGCCCTCTGAAGCCAGGCCAGCTGAGCTGGACCAACAGAGAGGAGTGTGGCCTTTACCGGCAGGCAGAGGACGGCTTGCTCTGACATCTGGGAATGAGAGTGGCATGTCCAGCTTATCCGTTAGGGAGACCCCTCTGGGAGCCGCGTGGGAGGGAGGGCTGGCTGTGCTGAGAGGCGCCGGGCTGGCTCGGGCATCTGGGAAGTGACAGAGCACAGACAGGTGGGGGCTGGGGAGGGGAGATGTTTAAAGACTCGGCAGCCAGAGAGCTAGGCCCCCCAGCGTTAAGAGGGAACTGTGTGTGAGGTAGGTTATACCCGTGGTCGGCAAACCGCGGCTCGAGAGCCACATGCGGCTCTTTGGCCCCTTGAGCGTGGCTCTTCCACAAAATACCACGTGTGGGCGCGCACGTACAGTGCGATTGAAACTTTGTGGCCCTTGCGCAGAAGTCGGTATTTTGTGGAAGAGCCACACTGAAGGGGCCAAAGAGCCACATGTGGCTCTTGAGCCGCGGTTTGCCGTGTCGCGGTTTGCCGACCACTCTAACTGTTAGGGTGACACCCGTTCACATGGGGTCACTTTCAAGCCACTGGAAGGCACTGGCCTAGACCAGGCGGGCGTGGCTTCCCAGGGAGCCCCCAGGCGGGCCCACCGGTAGGAAAATGGTTGACTGAGCTGCTGTAGCCGTCCATGGAGTACCACTGCAGCTCTTTAAAAGAATAGATTCTGTTCTGACCCAGGAAAGAAGATGCGGCTCTATTATACGACCTGTGTGTTTGTGGGTCACGACTGGACGCACTGTGTGGGCTACTGTCATTCTTTAAATTGACGATTGGAGGGAAGAGAGGTCAGTGCCCTGACTAGATAGTCAGGCGTCACATGTTTGAAAACTTCCTGGGCACCAGAGGGAAATGGCCCACTCAGGCCACGGGGTGCTTGTCACAGCTGGAGGGCAGTGTCCCCCGGTCAGCACCGGGCCTGTCGTTGGGTGTGTCCAGCGCGCTGTGGCCTCCCCTTCCCGGGCACGGGCGCCCCGGCCAGGGCAGAGCCCACAGGAGTCCTCGGGCTCCCGCCGCCCGTGCAGGGGGAGGCCCGGCTCACGTCCCCGTCTCTTGCAGGAATAACGCTCTACAGCCGCCCGTACGGAGGGGCCCTGCTGCACGAGGACAAGATGTGAGTTGAGGGACGGACGTGGGCGGGCGGCCGAGGAACGAGATCTCTGGGTGACGCTGGAGGCGGCTCTGCGCTGGCCCTGAGGGAGGCTGGCCCGGGAGCTGGGGAGCCACTGGAGCTGCCCCTGCCCGCTCCCTGGGGGCTGCTGTCTGGCAGGGCCACCTCGGCCGAAGCCACAGCCCCGCAGCGGCCGCTCCGGACGTCTTTCCTTGTAACTGGGGGTCGGGCTCAGTGGTCAGGAGCCGACTTGGAGACGCAGCCGGGGAAAGCCCCTCAGCTTTGCCCTCCTTGGTGATGCCCTGCACGTGGGAGCAGCGCCCCTGCTGGAAAGGTGGTGGGTGATGAGTGAAGGTTTCCACGGCTGGTCCCACCGGCAGGCAGAGGCCCCGCTCTTGGCCCCTGACGAACTGCTCTGTCCCCGCAGCCTGGAGAGCATCCGGCAGTGCGGCGTGGCCCTCTGCATCGTGCTGGGCGTCTCCGTCCTGGCCGCCTCCATCGGCAGCTCCGTGGTCAGGGACCGGGTGACCGGAGCCAAGAGGCTGCAGCACCTGAGTGGCCTGGGCTACGGGGCCTACTGGTTCGCTAACTTCCTCTACGACATGGTAGGTTGTGGGTACTACCCGAGTCGCTGCATGCACGTGACCTGTTTGTGTGTGCGCATGTGTGTGCGTGCACATGTGTGTGTGTGTGTGTACATGTGTGTGGTGTTATTTGGGGGGCCTGGCCACCTCAGACGTGAACAGAGCAGGGGTCATTTCACGGGCAGAGCGTTTCAGGTGAAGTCCTGTGCGTCACCGGCGGCTCCCGGCAGGCTCCTGCCTTGGACCCGGCGTGGAGCTCAGCCGACCGGGCCCTTCTGAGCATGTAGCTGGGCTTGTGGTGTCTGCGGCCACAGCGCCGCGCCTCAGCCTTTCCGGCGGCCGGAGTCTATCAGGCTTCCCCCGCCTGCCTGTGCGCGACGCCTGGGCTCCGGGACAGACGCTCCCCAGACCTGCCGCGGGTCCTGCCCGGGCCGCGGGCCTGAGTCGCACATTCGTCAGCCCCGGGGGCTTTGAGGTCTCAGCCCAGACTGAGAAAGGCTGGTCCTGCCCCACCTCCACTGGGGGGCACTCGGCTCAGGAGGGGACACGGCCACCCCGGCCCACGCCCACTCAGAGCAGGGCCAGCTCCCAGTCCTGGCTCCCGCCTGTCCCCGTCCGCACGCTGCCATGCCCCCCATTTAACCGCAGCGACGACAGCTTCCCCGGGAGAAGGGCAGAGGATAGGCCTGGAGAGGCCCCGCCTCCAGGCCCCCCGAGGCCCCTGCCTTCGCCTGTGTCCCCATGGCCGCCCTGTGCCCTTCGGTGTCCCCTCCTCTTCCTGGAAGGACACCGCTCGCATTGGCCTCGGTCCGGCTTTCCTCTCATTTTGCCGGGATCACCCTTTGCCAGCCCAGCCCCAGGCCCATGTCCAGGACACACAAGCCTGGGGGACCGGCCAGCCCGGCTGCAGAGCCTGCGACGTGCACCATAAACGCACGGCACTGTGGGACAGAGTGCGCCATGGCGGTCGGCGGAGCTGCCACAGGTCCCTCTGTCTCCTCAGCTCTTCTACTTGGTCTCCGTCGGCCTGTGTGTCGCCGTGGTCGCGGCCTTCGGGTTGCCAGCCTTCACCTTCCGCAAGAACCTGGCGGCCACAGCCCTCCTGCTGGTGCTGTTCGGGTGGGTGACGTGACGGGCCGCGCGGCCGCTCAACCGGGCCTGTGTCCCGCGGCGGGAACCCCGGGGGGGCTCTGAGCCGCCGTGGGCTGCGTTCTCGCTCCCTTCCAGCGCTGAGGCTGCTTCCATGGGGGATGCTGCGGGAACGCGGTGCTGAGAGCCGGGGGAGGGTGCCAGGTGCCCCGGAGCCAGGAAACTGTCCACCGAGTGAGGAAGGAGCGGGGCCGGTCATTCCATCCTCATGCAGATAAGCAGGCAGTAAGCACGTGTCCGCCTGACTTCCAGGTACGCAACCCTCCCGTGGATGTACCTGATGTCCGGGCTCTTCCCCAGCGCGGACGTCGCCTTCATCGCCTACGTCTCGCTGAACTTGGTCCTGGGCCTCTGCACGCTGCTCATGACCACCATGCCCCGGCTGCTGGCCATCGTCACCAGGGCTCAGGTCAGCGCCGCCGGGTCACCAAACCGAGTCACCTCCCCAAAGCCCGCCGCCAATGTCATCGCGGGGTCAGGGCCTCCCCAGATGGCTATTAGGGCGCACACACTCAGTCCATAACATTCTACCTGACTCCCCCAAGTCCATGTCCTTCTCGCATGAAGAATACATTCATGTCATCCCAGCAGACCCCAAGCCATAGCTCATTTCAGCACCAGCTCTGAGGTCTGAAATGTCACCTGAATCCCACCTGCCCGGCCCGGGCGACTCAGGTCTCTTCATCCTGAGAATTCCTCTCCAGCCACGAGCCTGGGAGGCAGAGGAGCTCCCTCCCGAACCGGTGGGGGGCAGCGTGGGAAAGACTCCATCTACAGGGAGCCCCCGGGCCGCGGGCCCACCCAGCCAGGCGGCGTCCTCAGACCGGGGCTGTGGAGTAGACAGAACCTCTGCTGGCCACGGAGAGTGTGACAGAGGCTGGGATTGGGCAGGGCGGGGTGTGGGGGGCAGGGTGTGGGGGGCGGGGGGCAGCGCAGGAGAGCGGGGCCTGTGAGCAGCCCCGAGCTGGGCTTCTGTTCCCTCTCCCTGTGCAGAATCTGCAGACCATCTACGAGGTCCTCAAGTGGGTGTTCACCCTGTTCCCCCAATTCTGCCTGGGCCAAGGCCTGATCGACCTCTGCTACAACCAGATCCAGTTCGACCTGAGCCACAGCCTGGGCGTCGACACCTACGCCAGCCCCTTGCGGATGAGCTTCCTGGGCTGGGCCTTCGTGCTGCTGGCCTCGCAGGGCACGGCGCTGCTGCTCCTGCGGCTGCTCCTGCACGGGGACGCGGTGCGCAGGGCCAGGTACGCGCTGCCCCTCGGGCGCCCACGTAGAGCAAAGGGGCGACTGTCCCGGAGGCTGTGGGCGGACGGACCGCGTCTGCCCCGCACGCTCTGGTGAGGGGGCTCGTGTTCCCTTTGCTTTGGGGTCGGGCGAGTCATGGACACGAGAAGGGGCAGTGTGAGGCCCTGGAGGTTCCTGGCCAGTGCGCAGCCCCTCCGCTCTGACGTGGCACCTCAGGTGCCCTTGGACGGTGAGGCGGCTGTGTGTGTGGTGAGGGTCACCTCCCGGGTGGGCGTGCACGGCTCAGTGCCCACAGCCACGCGCCATTGCCCAGTCCTGTTGCCATCAGGCTGTGTCTCCTCTTTGTTAGGGAGGGATGGGTGTCAGGGGGATGGGTGCTAGGGGGATGGGTGTCAGGGGGACGGGTGCTAGGGGGATGGGTGTCAGGGGGACGGGTGCTAGGGGGACGGGTGCTAGGGGGATGGGTGTCAGGGGGACGGGTGCTAGGGGGACGGGTGCTAGGGGGATGGGTGTCAGGGGGACGGGTGCTAGGGGGATGGGTGTCAGGGGGACGGGTGCTAGGGGGATGGGTGTCAGGGGGACGGGTGTCAGGGGGACGGGTGCTAGGGGGATGGGTGTCAGGGGGACGGGTGCTAGGGGGATGGGTGTCAGGGGGACGGGTGCTAGGGGGACGGGTGCTAGGGGGATGGGTGTCAGGGGGACGGGTGCTAGGGGGATGGGTGTCAGGGGGACGGGTGCTATGGGGATGGGTGCTATGGGGATGGGTGTCAGGGGGATGGGTGTCAGGGGGACAGGTGCTAGGGGGACGGGTGTTAGGGGGACAGGTGCCAGGAAGAGTGTCAGGGGGAACGGGTGTAGGAGGCATGGGTATCAGGAGGGGGGAGGGGGGATGGTACCCAGGGACAGTGTTGGGGGGGATGGGTGCGGAGGGGGGGACAGGTGTCCATAAAGCTTCCCGGGTGACTGATGACAGGCCAGCCCACTGGTGGGCACCTTGTGGCGGGTCCTGATAGCGGGAGGGAAGGAAGGGGATAGTTCCTGGTCGAGAGACGCCTGTGGGAGCCGGGGCTCAGGGCCGGGGGGGGAGGGGAGAGAGCAGTCTAAAGGCACGTGTAGAACTTGATGAATTTTCACCAACTGGACACGCATGTCACCTTCCCCAGACTGAGTGTGTCAGCCTCTCAGGCCCTCGGGACGTGGGCCCGTGGGCTCTGCAGGCGACCGCCTCCCTGCCCCCTCCCCACCCCTCCCCCCTCCCCTCCCCCTCCCCACCCCTCCCCCTCCCCACCCCTCCCCGTCCCCTCCCCTCCGCTGCTCCTCTCTCCGCTGCTGCTCCAGTGCGTTTCAATGCTACACAGATGGGATCCTGGGATGTCTGCTCCCAAGTATCTAATCTTTTCTCATCAGCTGCGTTGTCTACGGAATAAGTTGTGATTTCTCCATTGGGGGTTTCAGGGACAGAAAAATAGTACAGGGAGAGGACCTGGGGCACTGGGGGCTGGACGTGGAGGTTTTATTTTATTTTAAATACCTGCTAATTTTAAAGTAGTTTAGACGCAAGAAATTGCAAAATGGGTACAGAGCCCGTGTCCCCTGCGCCCAGCTTCTCCCAGTGACACTGGGTCATGTGCTGACACGGTACCTGCAGGGCCAGGACACAGGGTCGGAGGACACCAGCCGGCGGGCTGTGCCCTGTCAGTGAGTCAGGGCTGCACAGTGCAGCTCACAGGGAAACGGAGGGTCCCCGGAAGTTCCACGCACCGGTGAGCGGTGAGCGGGCAGGAGCAGGAGTGGGGAGTGAGCAGCTCGGGTGTGAGTGAGTAGCTGGAAAGTGAATGTGCGTCCATCTGACAAACTCATTAAATGCAGGAGCAGGCATCGTGCAGGTGCCTGGGCTCAGTCCTCCCTGCGGCCCCGCACGGCGTGTGATGCAGCCGCGGGCTGTGCCGTGCAGCCCAGGGGTCTGAGTGCCCAGTGCGGGGACTCGCAGACAGCAGCCTGCGCTGACCTCTGTCCCTCAGTGCGGGCGGCGGGCGTGTCTCACGCAGCGGGGGGGCTCGGAGGGTGTCTGCTGGCTGCCTCCTGGGGACCCTGCCTGCCCTGGTGGGTCCAGCGCGGGCCGAGCTGCTGCCGCCATCTCCAGGCCTCCTCCGTTGGGACATCTCTGACCTCCCCTCTCTGATGCCCCAGGCCCGTCTGGGTGTGGACTAACAGCGTCTCTCGTCCCAGGAGGCGCTCAGCCGTCCAGGGCACAGTCACAGCCTGTGCAGACGCCGATGTGGAGGCGGAGCAGGTGCGGGTGCTGAAGGGAAGAACCGATGGGGACTTGCTGGTGCTCTGCAACCTCAGCAAGAGCTACGGGCGCTCCCAGCGGCCGGCCGTGCAGGATGTGACCTTGGGCCTGCGGAGCGGGGAGGTGAGGGGCTGCGTGTGTCCGTGTGACCCTGGGCCTGCGGAGGGGGAGGTGGGGGTCTGAGTGTGTCCGTGTGACCCTGGGCCTGCGGAGGGGGAGGTGAGGGACTGCGTGTGTCCGTGTGACCCTGGGCCTGTGGAGGGGGAGGTGGGGGTCTGAGTGTGTCCGTGTGACCCTGGGCCTGCGGGGAGGTGGGGGTCTGAGTGTGTCCGTGTGACCCTGGGCCTGCGGCGGGGGAGGTGGGGGTCTGAGTGTGTCCGTGTGACCCTGGGCCTGCGGCGGGGGAGGTGGGGGTCTGAGTGTGTCCGTGTGACCCTGGGCCTGCGGGGAGGTGGGGGTCTGAGTGTGTCTGTGTGGCCCTGGGCCTGCGGCAGGGGAGGTGGGGGTCTGAGTGTGTCCGTGTGACCCTGGGCCTGCGGCAGGGGAGGTGGGGGTCTGAGTGTGTCCGTGTGACCCTGGGCCTGCGGAGGGGGAGGTGAGGGACTGCGTGTGTCCATGTGACCCTGGGCCTGCGGAGGGGGAGGTGGGGGTCTGAGTGTGTCCGTGTGACCCTGGGCCTGCGGAGGGGGAGGTGAGGGACTGCGTGTGTCCATGTGACCCTGGGCCTGCGGGGAGGTGGGGGTCTGAGTGTGTCCGTGTGACCCTGGGCCTGCGGAGGGGGAGGTGGGGGTCTGAGTGTGTCCGTGTGACCCTGGGCCTGCGGGGAGGTGGGGGTCTGAGTGTGTCCGTGTGGCCCTGGGCCCGCGGAGGGGGAGGTGGGGTCTGCCGCTATGGACGTGACCATGTGGCTGGGCTGCTGAGCTGGTTCCCCTTGTCGGACAGTCAGCGCAGGCTGCACTGCCTCTGCGCGGTCGGGCTGGTGGGAGGAAGCCCGGAGAACTTCAGAGGAGACGCTGATGCAGGCCACGCTCCCCGTGGGCTCTTCTCCAGGCCTCCAGGGAGCATCGCCGCTCAGCTGCTGACCGGGGCTGCCTGTAGGGCCTGGGGGGCGGATGGGGGGAGCAGGTCCGGCTGAGAGGTATCCCTGTTCCTCTGAGGATCTGTGATTGCCCGGAATTGGGAGATCGTAGCACGCCCAGTGTCACACGGTGGCATTACACTGGGCTGCCTTAGAGCTTGGAGTCAGGGATGGAGGCTGGGTGGGGGCATCTGGGTGGGGAGGCAGTTGGGTGGGGGGCAGTGTGGGATTCTTGAAGGACTGGTGCATTGTGGGGTGCAGTGTGGACAGCAGTCAGGTGCGCTGTGTGAGGGACGCCGTGGGACAGGATGGGCCGGGGGTGACAGGCCCAGCTGAGTCGGGGAGCGTGGCTATTGAAGCAGGTGGGACTCAGGGAGCCACGGCCGCCCAGAGGGACGCAGTCGGTCCTGGGATGACGAGTGGGACGGCGGCAGAGAGCCCGCAGGTCAGTGTCCAAGATTCAGGGAGGCAGGAGGCCACTGGAGCCGCAGACAAAAGGTCGCCGTCAGGAATGTGCGCCTCAGAGGGAGATGGGAGGAACCAGACCCGCAGAGCCGGCATGTCGCCTCCACTAGGAGCGCACTCAGGGCCGGCGCCCAGGTGCCAGGGGAGGACCAGGTGCAGGAATGAAATAGAGGACATTCATGTGCAGGGGACCTTGTGGAGGCAGCAGATGGTGGGGTGCTTGCTGACCCCCTGTCACTCAGCTGGGCAGGAAATGGGGTGTGTTGGGGGGACTGGCCCTTCTGCCTTCACTGGCTGGTGGACATACAATACGGCTGAGCCCAGAGCTGGCTTGGTGCTGGGAGTCGAGGCGCCACCTTGGGAGGGAGGTGGGAGGAGGCGGAGCACCTTTTAGAAAGTGCCGGCATGCGCAGGAGCCAGGGGACAGTGAGGGTCATGCTGGGCCTTACGGCATCCTAGTCCCTGGAGGGAGACGCCTGGAGCTGCTGGGCGGCCGCAGGACGCAGCATCATGTGGCCCCTCTGAGCTCCCCGTGGGTCCCGGTGGTCAGCGTCCTGGTCCACGCCGCGGGCCTGTCACAGCACAGGAAGCGTGGGAGCCGCGGAGAGCCAGTGCCGTCTGCCCGTGACGTGTCCTCTGCTCGCCCCTCCCCAGTGCTTCGGGCTCCTGGGCCTGAACGGGGCCGGGAAGAGCACCACGTTCAAGATGCTGAGCGGGGACGAGGCCCCGAGCGCAGGGCACGCCGTGGTCAGGACGCCCGCGGGGTAAGAGCCCGTCGCCGCTTTCCTGCCCGGTTGGGGGGGGGAGGTAACCCTGGAGCCGAGGGCCCGACACCTGGGTCCTGGGCACGAGGTCTCCTCCCCGAGTGCCCTCACTCCCTCCGGGGGCGGGGAGAACGGGGCCTCGCTGGGGCGCAGGTGGTGGGGTGCTTGCTCGCGGTCCCCGTCACTCAGCTGGGCAGGGAATGGGGGGGGTGGGGGGACTGGCCCTTCGCCTTCACTGACCAGTTCAGCTTCACATCCCCCGGGACTGACGGGGCTGCCAACCTCGTATATGTTTTCACCTCCTGAGATAAATCTGCCTCTAGAACAGCCGCTCTCAACCTGTGGGTCGCGACCCCTTTGGCGGTCAAATGACCCTTTCACAGGGGTCGCCTAAGACCATCCTGCATATTTGATATTTACATGACGATTCATATCAGTAGCAACGTTACAGTTATGACGAAGCCACGAAAATAATGTTATGGTCGGGTCACAACATGAGGAACTGTGTTTAAAGGGCCAGAAGGTGGAGAACCACTGCTCTAGAACGTCTTTTCGCCAGTCCCCATGTTCTACCCAGAAGGCAGTGCACTTCTCAGTGATGAGGGGACCATTTCTCCATTTCCCTTGGCCGTGCCTCTGATCCCACTGCTCTTTGTTCTCCCTGAAGCTACCAAAGCATGTTGGCCGTAGTGTGTCTGACTGCTTCCATGGTAGTACTTCTATCTTACTAAGTGTGGTGGTTTGAAAATTATATACATAATATTTCTTACCTCAAGGAAATATTATTTTGCAATTTTATTAAAAGGAAAAAATTTAATTTATCAATTTAGCATTCATATTTTATAATTCTTTTTCTTTCCACATAGTTATCCTATATAATAAAACCCTAATATGCAAATTGACCGAAGGGTGGGACAGCTGGCGAATGACCAGTCACTATGACGCACACTGACCACCAGGGGGCAGATACCATAGGAGAGAGGCGACCAGTGGTGGTGGCAGGGGGTGGGGCTGGTGAGCAGGCAGCACCAGGCCGCCAGCCAAGGCGGGTGCCAACAGGGGCCCCCAATTGCCCTGCCCACCATTGCCCCACAGATCAGCCCTGATCGCTGGCCAGGCCTAGAACCCTACCCTATCTATTGGGAACAGTGTCCTAGATTTAAAAATTAGAACCTGGCAAGGCTGCTCTAACACTGAAAAAACAGGATGATGCAGCGATGACATGCATGGATCAGGCTTGCACATTCTGTGGCCAGCTCTGATTCTGACACTTAAAACTGTGACAAAGCCAGTTACTAAACTTCTCTCTGCTTCAGTTTTTCCACCCATAAGATGGGGAAAATGGTACTACTGCCCCAGAAGGATCATGTTATGAACTACTTTTTATAATCAGGGCAAAAAATGTAGCTGCCCATACAACAGCAAGATGCCTTTCACCTGTGTGAAAAGCATCCCAGATTGTGAGGGGGATGTCCAACTGCCGGTTTAGGCCGGGATTGGGACTAAACTGGCACTTGGACATCCCCTGAGGGCGCAGGCCGCCTGAGGGACCCCCCTCCTTGTGCACAAATTTTGTGCACCAGGCCTCTAGTATCATAAATAAAACATTTCTGATTATTGATCTGTCTTTCCCTTTCTGCAGTAAACATTATTTTCTCATGGATTTAAATCTTTCTTATTTGCTGAATTTTATGTAATATTTTAAATTTATGAGTCATAAGAAAAATTAGTTTGTTGTTGAAATCTTTCATTTCCAGTCCTTGCTATTAAATTTTCATTGCATTTTGACAATTTGTATTTTCTTACAAAAACTCAATTTAAAATTGTTTACTACTTTTCATAGAGTCATAATTATCATAAGATTTGTATTTTCATTCTATCCCTATACCAATATGCTTGAGATTTCCTATAAAACTATCTGTATACTTTCTCAACTGTGACTGTTTTACTTTAAAAAGAATGAATGATTGAATTTCTTCAGCAATTCAAGTCTTTTCGTTTCCAAATTTATGAATTTTGTCATTCTTATTAAGCCCTCCACCATGCTTTTCTCAGTCTTGTTTTGTTTTTGACCTCTTGATTTGACTTTTAAAATCTTTTAAAAAATAAATTATCAAATCATTAAGTTTATAAATATGCTTCTTGATAAGCTTAACCTGGATCCTAAAAACTTGATAAGTGTCATTATTGGTGTCATATTCTCTAAACGACACATGTAAGTTTGATTTAGTCTTTCAAAAATTTACATGTAGGAGGATTTCTAGATGCCCAATTTTGTGTTCCTCGGCTTAATATTTTTCTTTTTCTTTTATATTTATATTTCAGATATATGCAGGGATGCACAGTATAGCATAAGGAATATAGTCAATGATATGGCTTAAGATTTTTGAAATTCCTTAAAAAGTATTTATTAGAGTGTAAGTTACCTATAGGAAAGAACAACTTGATGCATTTTCACAAAGTAATGTTCTCTTATGATCTGTACTAGCTCAAGAAACAGCACAAAACCATCCCATTAAACCCTTTTCCGGTCAGTTCTCCCCTCTGGGTAACGCCTCTCCTGGTTTAAAAAAAATGCCATTTTATGTATTACTAGAGGCCTGGTGCACGAAATTCGTCCCCTCAGCTCAGCCTGCACCCTCTCCAATCCGGGACCCCTCGGGGGATGTCCGACTGCCGGCAGTCAGACATCCCTCTCACAGTCCTGGACCGCTGGCTCCTAATCGCTCACCTGCTGGCCTGTTCACCCCTAACTGCCCCCCCCTGCTAGCCTGGTCACCCCTTACTGCTCCCCCCTGCTGGCCTGGTTTCCCCCAACTGCCCCCCCCCTGCTGGCCTGGTTGCCCCTAACTGCCCCCCCTGCCAGCCTGGTCACCCCAACTGCCCCCCTGCTGGCCTAGTCACCCCCAACTGCCCCCCCCCTGCTGGCCTGATCGCCCCTAACTGCCCCCCCTGCCAGCCTGGTCACCCCAACTGCCCCCCTGCTGGCCTAGTCACCCCTCACTGCCCCCCCTGCCAGCCTAATTGCCCCCCAATTGCCCCCTCTGCCAGCCTAATCACCCCCAGCTGCCACCTCTGCCAGCCTGGTTGTCCCTAACTCCCCCCCCCCCCGGCCTGGTTGCCCCCAACTGCCCCTACCCGCCGGCCTGGTCACCCCTCACGGCCCCCTGGGCAGACTGGTCGCCCCCATGCAGCCTGCTGTTCAGTTGTTTGGTCGTCCCTCACTAACACCCCTGCTGGCCTGGTCATAGGCAGCCATCTTGTGAGGGTGTGAGGGTTAATTTGCTTATTACCTCTTTATTATATAGGACTAGCCCATTCCCACCCAATAGATTCTGTGTGGCTTCATTTCCAGGAGTGTCTGAAGACACCACAGTTTAATCTCGCTCCTTTGCCAGCACTTGGTGTGGCTTTGAGTCTCTGGATCTCAGGCTCCCTCTCTCCATCTCCTTCTTTCTTTACAATCTACTTGCTGGTCCCGGCCCTGGGCCTGGAGAGCGCGCTGTCCAGGTGGCTGTCTGCGTGAGATGTGAGGACCCCTTGGGCTCAGAACCCACAGGAGCTGCCCTGCCCCTCCCACCCGGAGGCACTCGCCTGTCTTCACGCCTTTGGTGCTGCAGCTGGGAAGCCTGCTGCCTGGTTATGCCGTCACTCACTCACTGGGGGTTGCAGCATGGCGATGCTCCAACTCATTTTGTCTTCACTTCTGAGCCTGAATAATGTTACAATGAGTTGCTCTCACTATATTTTATTTGATTACTCAGAGCTATAGTTCATATGAAAAAGGACAGGCGGATGCTCATTATTCCCCTTCTTACTTATCCAGTTTCAAGATAACCGATTTCCGGTCACCCTCCGTGTGAGCAATTAGCGGGTGTGTGTTTTGGTGACATCGTTCTGGGCTATTCTGACAGATGTGGGAGAGGTCACGGAGTTTGCCGTGCTTCCGGTCCCTTTGCTCCTTCTGGTCCCCTTTCCCCACCCCCCTCGTCTGTATCCTGGGGTGATGACAACTCCAGGTGTGAATGACGTCTCATAGGAAAGCCCCCCCATCCAGTCATAGGATGCTCTTCCCATTGAAGAGTGATCCCCTCTCCTAACGGAGGTGAAGAATGTGGGAGACACGAAACCTTGTCTGCCTCACTCCTTGTCAAGCCTCCATGTTTAGCCGCCAGGCAGTCAGTCCACTGTCCCTATCTGCTCCCAGCTGTAACAGCGTTGCATATCAGCTCCCAGCTTAACAGTGTTGCATATCAGCTCCCAGCTTAACAGTGTTGCATATCAGCTCCCAGCTTAACAGTGTTGCATATCAGCTCCCAGCTGTAACAGCGTTTCATATCAGCTCCCAGCTATAACAGCGTTGCATATCGTTGCATATCGGCTCCCAGCTGTAACAGCATGGCATATCAGCTCCCAGCTTAACAGTGTTGCATATCAGCTCCCAGCTGTAACAGCGTTTCATATCAGCTCCCAGCTATAACAGCGTTGCATATTGTTGCATATCGGCTCCCAGCTGTAACAGCTTGGCATATCAGCTCCCAGCTTAACAGTGTTGCATATCAGCTCCCAGCTGTAACAGCGTTTCATATCAGCTCCCAGCTATAACAGCGTTGCATATTGTTGCATATCGGCTCCCAGCTGTAACAGCTTGGCATATCGGCTCCCAGCTGTAACAGTGTTGCATATCGGCTCCCAGCTGTAACAGTGTTACATATCGGCTCCCAGCTGTAACAGTGTTGCATATTGGCTCCCAGCTGTAACAGTGTTGCTGCTTGCAGGCAGAGGATACAGTTACACTTGGGTTAGTCCATATCACTGGAAACAAGTCAATGTTTCAAACTAATTGTGTTAAGAACTGTAAACAGAGTTTGGCTGAGGGAGTGTGTGTGGTGTGAATGGAGTGAATCAAGCTGCAGATCCAGGTGGCTGTGTGGAAGTGAAGCTCTCAGGCTGTGTTGTCGGTTTTCCCTGCAGTCCTAGGAGTGAGAAGGTGTTCTGTTGATTGGGTGGTGTTTTGTTATATATTTATTTATTTTGGTAACTTCTCTGTGTACAAGTACAAAAGGACAAAATAATCAGAATTCAAAAGGAAACAAAGATATATGGTTTATTTTCTCATCCCTGGGAGGCTGTCTGTCTCCTTTGTAATCTTGGTCCATCGTTTCTAAAATAATTGGGAAATGAAATTCAAATCGCTGCTCTGGAAAGCAGCAATGAATGCACATCTCCATAATGGTCGGCAAGCCCTGCTAGGCTACATGTCTGTGCAGCTCGTTTAATTGTAAGTAAAGCACCCCTGCATCCATTAGAGTTTCAACCTTGATTACTTGTAATGTGAATTGTACATTGGTATTCAAGGACTTAAAAGGCGATTAGGGCACAATGGAGTGTTAAGCAGTCAGTGTAGATACCTTCCTGCCCACGCAGCTCACAGCACGCCCTCCGGACGGGAGCATGTGATTCCGGCCCCACCCTATGGAAGCTCCTGCCCTTTAAGGTTCCAGCGTGAGGAGCAGTGCTCTTTCCTTGTTCAACCTATTAACTTAAAACCTGACACCGGGCGATAGTCTCGTCACCGATGAACGAGGTGTCCGGTGAGCTGTCTTGGTGGGGAGACACCGGCCCACGGCTCAGCGCTCACACACCGTTTCCCGTGACACACGCAGCCGTGGCCGCAGAGTCTGAGCACAGGTGCTGCTCAGGCCGGAGCCCTCCTGCGGCGAGTTCCTCCTGAGACAGGCCTCGGTGCCTCCGGGAGGGGCCGGGCCCAGGCCTGGTCTGTCCTGTGTGGAGCTTTCTGACCGCCGCTCTCTGCAGGGAGGACGTGCCTCTGTTCTCGGCAGGGGCGGCCGGCGTGCGCGTGGGCTACTGTCCGCAGCAGGACGCGCTGGACGAGCCGCTGACGGGCTGGGAGCACCTGCGCTACTACTGCCGCCTGCGCGGGATCCCAGGGCCGCACATCCCCAAGGTGAGGCCCCAGGACCAGGACGGGCCCGAGCGATGCCTCTCTGCTCCCTGCGGCTCGGGGCTTGGCTCCCAGTCAGGCCCCCTGCCTGCCCCCTTGGGCTGTTTGTCTGGTGTCCGGCCGCCCTGGCTCCCTGGGCTCCAACCCGGCCCTCCGAGGGCTCCCAGGCCCGAGCGCCCCTGGAGCCTCAGGAGTGAGCCCTGTCTGTCCCTCCTCATCGCCCAGGGGGGCTGGGGCCTGAGTGGGTTGTGCACAGACTCCTCTCCTCCAGGTGGCCGGGGACCTGGTGAGGCGCTTACACCTGGAGGCCCACGTGGACAAGCCGGTGGCCACCTACAGCGGGGGCACCCGGCGGAAGCTGTCCGCAGCCCTGGCCCTGCTGGGGAAGCCCCACCTTCTCCTGCTGGTGAGCAGCTGGCGTCAGCTGGGGGGGGGGGGGCGGGCTTGAAGTAACGCTCTTCGGGGTCAGCGTCCCCCACAGTCGGACCGTCCCCGGGAGTTTACGGAGTGTTTATTCTCGATGGTCCCTTTCACTGTCAAATTGACGCTTCAGTGAAACTGTGACACGAAGAGCAGCATTTGCGGATCCGGACTCACCCGGAAGCTCACCCACCTGTTTGTCCTCTGCCCGGAGGGCGCCGGCCTTTTCCATCTCGGCACTCAGACCCACGGGTGACGTCCTGCGGCACAAGAATCCGTGTCGTTGTTGCTCTGACAAAAGGTTAGGGGTCACTTGGGTCCCTCCACATGGGACGCCGTGGCTGTGCTGGCTGCTGTCCCTTATTGGACAGTCTCGGGGGAGAGGCCGGCGCCCTGACCACCTGGCAGGGAGGCCTGTGTACACATCCCCGCGGCGCCCGCCCGTGGAGAGCGGCCTGAGTGCTGGGAGACGTGTTGGGGGCTCCCGGCCGCACAAGCCAGACCTCCCACTGGGCCAGCATCTCTCCCCGACACTCCAACAGGACGTGCTTGGTGTTGAGGGGAGAAGTCGGGCTCCAGGAAATGGCACGTGACTTGACGTTGCTGAGTAAATGGAGCCTTTTCCTGCCGTCGTACGTCCTTCTTGGTGTCTCATTCTGAGGCTTTATAGCAGCTGAGGGTGCGTCTTAGAGACATCAGGGGACTCACTCCCCTGCCCCTGTGGAGGAGCTGGCATGGAGGTGCCGTGGGGAGCACGGTGTGAGGCAGTGCGGACAGCGGCCCCGGAGCCGGAGCGGGGCTCCTCAGGGCCAGGCCCTGACCCATCACTGCTGCTTTCCTTCAGGACGAGCCCAGCTCAGGGATGGACCCCTGCTCGAAGCGGTTCCTGTGGAAAACGATCGCCAAGGAAGTTCAGGAGGGCTGCGCCGTGGTGCTGACCTCGCACAGGTGAGCAGGGAGCGAGCTGCGGGCCCACAGGCCGGGGCTGGGCTCTGGCTGCCCACAGGGTCCTCCGTGTCCACAGCAGCCTGTGCCCTCCACTGACCCAGGCACAGGGGAGCCGCACAGCCAGGGCCGTGGCCAGCGGCAGCACGGCTGGAATCCGCACCTGGGGCCTGCTGGGTCCAAGGTCCCTGGAGAGCCGGGCCTCTGGCTTCCTGGGCCCTCGGGCCTTTCCGTCTAAGGCCGCGTCCCCAGCAGGAGGACGAGCTGACGTGAAGACAGCAGCCTCTGAGTTTGGTCTCCTGGCTTCTTGCTCACAGAATTCATCTTGTGATTCGATGTCAGAACCTCCTTGGCCGCGCAGCACTCGCATGTGAGGCTCACAGAGTCGCTTCCGGCGAGTGGGCTGCGTGCTTGGCTGATAAGGCCCGAGAGAGGGGTCGGCCTCTGGCCCTCCCTCCGTGGTGGGTGCAGGCCGCGTCTGCGGGCCTCGCGGGGCCCCACTGGTCTGGGGGTCTCTGTCCTTTCTTTTCGGCCCAGCTTTCTCTCGTCTCAGATTTGACCGTCTCTACCGGTTCATCTTCACGGTCACCGAGTCTCTCCTCCGTCTCAGGTGTGCGGGGCCCTGCAGGGACGGCTCATCCGGAAGCTTCCCCTGCCTTTCTTCTTAAAGATGCATTTCCGTCCCCTGCAGACTCTCTGTTGTGATGGCCATGTGATGGCATTGTCAGACGTCGCTGTCACTCTGTAAACATGGTGCTTTTGGTTGTCGGACACATTTCCGGGGGCCGCGTTGAAGCGTTCCTGCTCATCTGACATCTGGGACACGTGGAAATGGCTCCTGTGCCGTGGCCTGAGCGCATCATGCTTTCTTTGTTTCTTGCATGTCTAGGGTTTGCGGAGAGGTGGACGTTTTAGGTATTAAAGGTCCACCCCGGACCTGACTCCTCCTTTCTCCAAGCGCTGGTGTTGCCAGGGTGTTTGTGGGTCGTTGTGTGTCTGTGTGGGGTTGCCGTGCCGGGGGTAAATCTCTGAAACTGTCCCCGAGGTGGGCGAGCAGCGACCGACGCCTCTGCCAAGTGTGTTTCTAAATGTTGTCATTCTTATTTATTTATTTTTATTATTATTATTTTAATATATTTTTATTGATTTCAGAGAGGAAAGGAGAGGGAGAGAGATGGAAACATCAATGATGAGAGAGAACCATTGGTCGGCTGCCTCCTGCACGCCCCCCACCAGAGATCGAGCCTGCAACCTGGGCATGTGCCCTTGGCCGGAATCGAACCTGGCACCCCTCCATCCACAAGCCGACGCTCTATCTACTGAGCCATGCCGGCCAGGGCATGTTGTCGTCATTTTCAAAGCCTAGGTGCTGAGGTCCTCCCAGCTTTCACAGCCGCTACCTGGGCGGGGGTGGTGCTCAGCCGCCTTGAGCAACAGGACTCTGACCAGGTAGGGATCTGCGTGTGGACAGGGAGGACACCGGGCACAGGCGTTTCCTAGCTGCCCAGGCTGCTTTCTCCTGGGTTCCGTGGCCCCCGAGACGTGTGTGGGGAGCCGGGGACCAACGTGGAGTGTGGCTGCACAGGCTCTGCCCTGCCCACGGGGTGCAGCCTGGCAGGTGTGGGCCGCCCTGGCCCCACCATGTTGTCTGGCAGGTGTGTGGGCCCGACCACACCGTGTTGTCTAGCGGAGCCCAGCTCAGGCCGGGGCTGGAGCCATTGGCGCCGGCCGTCCCCTCGGCTCTAAGACAGTCACGGCACCGACCACGGAGTGGGGCGTGGACATTGCCCAGTGGTTCAGCCGTGAGTCCTCGTGCCTGACTCGCAGCAGCCGTGTGGGGAAGCTGGAGCCTCAGCTCAGACCTTCCCCCGGATCCGCAGGTGTCAGCTGCGTTTCTCTGGTGGCTCACGCCGTGGTTAATATGCAGGATTCGGAAATGGCTGTTGTTGCTCATTGTGCCCGGTTTAGAGTTGTTTTGGGGGAAGGGACTTGTCAGTTCTCTTCATTGGTTGTGACTAGAAGTTCTGCCTTTTTAACTTCTGTATGTGTTTGCTCTTCAGAAAATAGAATTTCACGTTTACACGAATTAAATGTGACAAATGCACTCTTGCCTGACATGACCCCTTTGCTGGCCAGTTCTGGAAACTCCGCCTGCCCTCCCCGTGCTGCCTCAGGTCGGGGGGCGGGGCTCTGAGGTTGGGTGCCAGTGTCACATGACACACCCCTCCTGCTCCCGCGTTTCACATGACTGTCCGACTGCCTCAGTGGACCCACCGCTGCGGTGCCTCTAGCAGCCCCTGCTCACAGCGACGCCGTGGCCTCGGTTCATGCCTCTGTCCACGTCCACGCCCAGACGTCGAGGGCCTGTCGTGCCAGCAGGACGGCTCGGTGACTCCCTCCTCTCCTCACTCCTGACCCTGGTCCTGGCGGCCGCAGGGGCAGGAGGTGCGGGTGGGAATACGGAGAGGAACTACAGTTAGTCCAGGGCTGGCCGGGCCTGTGCCTCCTCCCTGACCTCAGGCCACGCACGTTCTGAGATGTTAATGTCTCGTCTGTGCTATCCTCTCCTGAGCCAGGGACCGCCTGCAGTGCCTGGTGCACGACCTCTGTCACTGTCCCAGCCCCACGCGATGTGGTCCCTAAACAGGGCCACCCACCCCTCCCCTCAGTCTTCCTGCGTCTCAGAAATGCTTCTAAAGATAGACATAAGAATTACTCTAAATTTCTCATCCGGAGTGATAAAATGTTGATGGGCATGGTACCATAGCCTTATTATAATTAACTAGAGGCTCGGTGCACGAAATCTGTGCACTTGGGGGGGGGGTTCCCAAGCCTGGCCTGTGCCCTCTCACAGTGCGGGAGCCCCGCGATCCATCTCCCCAAAGAGGTAGGCCCCGCCCACCCATCCGGGGCTCCTCGATGGATTGCCCTAAAGAGGTAGGCTGGGGCCGGAGGTCCTGCCTCCACGCCGCATGGAGCCACCGGGACCCACCCACCTGTGCACGCCTGCTGCGTATGCAGCCTCCTGGTGATGGATTGTTACGGCCCGAGGGCATCATGGCGTGAGGGCGTGACGACCACCTAGGCTTTTATTAGTATAGATGTTATATTTTATATACTTATAAGAATACAATTAAAAATTATAAATAGTCATTAAATATTTTGTATCAAAATAATGTTAATTTATATTACAAAATGAATTATAATTACACGTTTCATTGTTATTTATTATATTGTATTGTATATTAAATATCACATATTTATTTTTATATATGGTAAACATATTTTATACAATTTTTTTACTAATCACATTTAATGTTTATGCTTATCATATTTGACACTTAAAGTTACCAATCATATTTTACATTACAATAATTTTGTATAATAATTTTTATATTGTAATAATTTCCCATTCTAAAAATATCCATTCTTTCCTTTTTTTAATGCTTCATTCTGTTGATTGAAGTCTTTATTTAAGTCCATCAGGAAACTTGTTTCTTTCCATAAATGTCACTGCTTTGGGAGGGTCCTTCTTGCTGAGTCGCACTTTGTGCTGTTGCTGGAGGCGCTCACGGATCTCACCTGCTTCCTGGGCTGGAAACACGCAGGCGCTTGGTTATTGTGGGGTCAGCGCCCACCACTGAGAGGTGCTCTCTGTGATGCTGACCGGGTGCCGGCTGACCTATGACCTGTGAGCCGGCTGACCTGCAGGTGTGGATGCCGGCTGACCTATGACCTATGGGTGGCAGTTGACCTGCAGGCCAGCTGACCTGTGACCTGTGGGTACTGGCTGACCTGCGGGTACCAGATGACCTATGACCTGCGGTGCCAGCTGACCTGTGGGTGCCAGCTGACCTGCGGGTGCCAGATGACCTATGACCTGCAGCTGTCGGCTGACCTGCGGGTGCCAGATGACCTGCAGGTGCTGAATGACCTGCGGGCGTTGGCTGACCTGCGGGCCGGCTGACCTGTGGGCCGGCGTCTTGCTGCTCTGCTGACGTGCTCCCTCCTCCCCGCAGCATGGAGGAGTGTGAGGCCCTGTGCACGAGGCTCACCATCATGGTGGACGGCAGTTTCAGGTGCCTGGGCACCCCCCAGCACATCAAGGACAGGTACGTCTGCTTCTCTCCCCGCCTGTTCGCTGTCGTCCGCGGCAACGGGGTGGTGCCTGGAGGTGCTTCCCCACCGGAGGGATCAGGTGATGATGCCTCAGCTCAGGGCCCGGTCCTTCCCTGCTGCCCCCGCTGTCTCCTTCCCCGGGGACGGGGACCACTGTGGGCTCGGGAGGGCTGACCGTCCATGGCAGAGTCGAGATGAGGATGGACCGGCTGTCCTGCAAGGCTGTGCCCGTGCCCCTGGCCCAGGGCGAGGCAGGCGATGCTGGCCTTGGAAGGCCTCCTGGGTGGGAGGGTTCGATGGTGAAGCCGAAGGTACCTGGGCCCACGCCTCTCGCAGGCGCCCCTGGCTCAGCCTCTTCGTGTCCTCTTTCCGCTCCTTGTTGGAATGTTAGTGATTTTGTCATCAATTTCTATGAGTATTTTATGTCCCACTATAACTTCTTAAAAACTCGGTGTTGCCTAAACTGTTTTCAAAGTCTCTCTTTTCCTTTTCATTTGTTTAACCTGTTTTTTTATAGCGGTTCATTGTTAAGTCGATACATCTCTTCTTGTTTTGGTTTGTTCGATGTTTTTAATGTTAATCGGCGAGCAGAGATGTGTTGAAGAGCCGTAGGTGTCAGGTTAATATGCTTTTATTTATGGAGAAAGCCCTGTGGGTGCTTGGCCTGTGACGCCGTGTTGGGGCGCGAAGGTCACCTTTCCGGGCCCAGGTGGGTGTTGCTGGGTCAGCCGCCCTCCCGCATGACGTTAACGTCCGTGTGGGCTCTCCTTCGTGTCCCGGAGAGAAACTTGCCTTCTACTCAGTGAGCCGCCTCGCCTGGCACTTCCTTCCTGGGTGGTTGAAACCACCAGCTTCACCTCTTCTCTTGTTGGAAGTCTGTTTCCTTCCCTTCTTCTGGAGTCGGTCTCAGCAGCGTGTGTCGCTAACAGCGGTGCCCGGAGACACAGCGGCTCATTTCCTCCCTCCCTCCCTCCCATGAGGCTGGGAGTGCCCCGGCTCCCAGTCCTGATCCTGGAGTTGGAGTCTCTGTCGTCTTGCTCGGTCAGTGGGGCTAAAGGTTTGTGAATTTTGCTGGTCGTTGGGAAGAACCCGGTTTTTGTTTCATTGATTTTCTCTTTCTGTCTCCTTGGTGCCCGACCTGATCTCTGCGATCTCCGCGCGGCTCCTTGTGCAGGTTCAGCTCACTCTCCTTGGCTGGTGCCTGGTGAGGGGCTCGGTTACTGTCTGGTGACTGTTCTGACTGGTAATACAGGCGTTGAAGCTACACTTGCACTCAGCGTGGAGATGCTGTGATGGCCCATGCCCGGCACCTGGCCTGTAGCAGTGGGATAACGTGGCTGTGGGCGGCCCGTGGATTTGGGGAGGTCACTGTTTGATTCCCCAGCTGTGGCCCTCGGGTCACAGGGGGCCCCCTGCAGCTCCTCAGGCTGCCCTCCCTGGGGCCGCAGAGGCTCCTGGGGTTGGTGGTCTCACAGCGGCAGGTGGGCGGCTGGTTCAATGACAGCTGTGCTGACTGATTGCTCCCCATCCCTCGTCCCTCTGTCCTTCCCCGGCCACCTCGGTCCCTGCAGACCTGACAGCTCTGCTGGGGGGGGGGGCGGGGGGGGGCGGGTGCTCCAGCAGCTCAGCTCCCACCTCAGCACTCGCTTTCTCAGTTTGCATTTTCACCTTCCTCTCTATCAAATGGGTGTTGCTTCCAGGATTTGATGATTTTTTAAAAAGATTAACTTAGTTTCTGTGTCAGTATAAGTTGAATTTGAGCAAACTACATAGCAGCTATAATTAATTTCTGAATATATATATATACACACACATACGTAAACTAGTGGCCTGGTGCACGGATTCGTGCACATTGAAAAGAAATTAATTAGAAGAAAGAGTCGTGTGGTAATTACGTTACTGCAAAAAATTACATGTCAAAATAGTATATATAGTATACTATTATAAGATTAAAATACAAAATTAAATTGCCAGTGCGCGTCATATGTACCAGCCGGTTGGTCACGTGTGATTGGCGCCAGCGAACGCTTTACATGTATCGCGCATGTGCCAGTCAACATTTATTTTTAAATTGCCAGTGCGTGTCATAAGTACCAGTCAGTCAGACAGACGGACGGTCAGTCACTAGGCCTTTTATATATATAGATATATTTTAAATATATTTTATAATTGATTTCAGAGAGGAAGGGAGAGGCAGAGAGAGACAGAAACATCAGTGATGAGAGAGAATCACTGATCGGCTGCCTCCTGCACTCCCCACACTGGAGATTGATCCCACAACCCAGGCATGGGCCTAACTGGGAATCTAACCGTGACCTCCTGGTTCCTAGGTTGATGCTCAACCACTGAGCCGCACTGGCCGGGCGTGAATATAGTTTTGAGCTTCCAAGACCCCAGCGTTTGGAGTGGTTGCTTCTCTTCCTGCCTCCTGAGCAGTGGACTCAGAGGCACTGTGTTGGTCCGAGCAGTAACCACGCTTCCCTGTGCTCAGGTTCGGGGCGGGCTACACCGTCCGCGTGTGGGTCTGCGCGGGAGGAAGTCAGCGCGCGCTCTCCGACCGCCTGCAGCTGCGCTTCCCGGGAGCCCGGCTGAAGGTAGCGCCAGGGACCCTGCTGAGTGTCTGTCTGCAGCGAAGGTTCCTGTGGCTGCGCTTGCTCCTTCCGCTTCTGTCTGCGCAGAGCAGGGGCCGCCTCCTGCAGATGTGAGCGGGCGGAGCTGGTGGCGCTGAGAAGGGGGCTTCCTGGGGTCCCCCAAGGAGACTGTAGTCACACCCTGTCCTGGGCACAGCTCCTGGCCCGGCTCCCTGGATCCGGACAGATAATGGCCAATGTTATCCCGGTGCCGGAGGTGGTGACCGGCCGAGGGCCTCTGCCTTCTTCCCAGGGCCCCTGTGCCCCCTTAGCCGCTCCCCAGGGGACGCAGTGCGGCACAGCCTCCCCCGGGACTGGTGGGACCTGCTGCCTCTGAGTCCAGGCCGCGCTCTGCCTGCCGACCTTGAGCAGCGGAGCCCCGGGGCCCTGGCTCCAGGCGGGCCAGCAGCTCCCCCTGCACTGCCTCCAGGAGGGGCTGCCCCGTCTCGGTCACCCGCCGATTCTACTGTGAAGGGAGGAGGTCCCGCCAGGCAGAGCGCGGGCCGCAGGGACACCCTGTCCAATCGCTCTATGGGGCCTGGAGATGGTCGCGCCCAGCGGCTGCCCTGCCGGCGGGAGGCCAGCGGGGGCGAAGCCGGGGTTGCTGCGTGTCCTGTGCGCCTCGCGGTAAACTGTCCTCTCCCCACGCGGAGACCAGGAAGGGCCCCTCGCCTGCTGTGCCCGCGTGGGTGGCGCCCATATGGGTTGTGCTGATGCCTGTGTCAGGGGCCACTCCGTCTGGATTCCAGGGGCAGCGCCTGAATGTGCTGGAGTATCACGTGCCCGCGGGTTGGGCCTGCCTGGCCGACCTGTTCCAGCTGCTGGAGGACAGCAAGGCCGCCGGGAGCATCCGCCACTACGCCCTGGCCCAGGCCACGCTGGAGCAGGTGGGCCGCACAACACGCCCGTGCCATCTCCGCTCCCGGCAGCGCTGATGCTTTCGCAGGATGCGGATGGGTGACCAGTGGGAGGCCTGTTGCTGTCGGCTCTGCACCCCGGGTCCCGGCCTCCAGGCTTCCATTTGCTCATAGTTACCCCCCTGGGGTTCAATTTCAGAGGTTTTACCTGTTTAGGGGGACCTAGGAGGGGTGGGAGAGAGAGGGTCTAGGAGGGGGTAGGAGAGAGGATCTAGGAGGGGGTGGGAGAGAGAGAGGGTCTAGGAGGGGGTGGGAGAGAGGGTCTAGGAGGGTGGGAGAGAGGGTCTAGGAGGGTGGGAGAGAGGGTCTAGGAGGGTGGGAGAGAGGGGTGAGGCTTTAGGAAGAGCTGGGTGTGCTGTGGGAGGGTTCCCTTGTATAACACTGAGGAGTGGGCGGCCCGGTTCTTGTAGGTGACAATCATGTTCACTCTTCCTTTCAGGTGTTTGTTGATTTTGCTGAGCAGCAGTCGGCTGCTCCAGCGCCCTCTGACCCGCCCGCCCAGGGCTGCCAGCCCCAGCCCCTGCCTGTCTGAGCCCGGAGGCCACTTCAGAGGAAGGAGTCTGCCCCAACCCGCCCCTGCACCCCCCCCCCCCCCCTTCAGTCCTCAGCCAACGTAGGAGCCTGGACACGCCCGGCCGGGGTTCCTCTGTCGCCTGCGTTTCCCACGCTCACCTCTGTTCATTAATAACCAAGCCTTTGCGCGGCTCCTCCAGCCCAGTCGCCCCCTGTGTGAGCCGGGGGTGGGGGGCCCTTCTTGGTGACGCACGTGTGCGTGATTCTGAGTCCAGACTCAGGCTGGGCGCTGGCGAGGCCCGGGCCTCACACACTTCACCTTCCTGTGAGGCCCGAGGCCACGCCCCTTCCACCTCCTTATGGGGAACGGTCCCAGGATCATGTTTCAATTTGTCATCTTTTTCCTGGATAAGCTCTCAAGTGTCTAAATAAGATTCCAGTGGGTTTAATGCAAATTTCCCTTGCACTGGATGGTATATATGGTATGACATGAAAAAATCACCTTTCTTTTCATCTCAAAGATGCTATAAAAAAGGATGATTGCTTTCACAAAATTAAGTAATTTGAACTTGGTAATGTGTATGGTTTATAAAAGTTTTATCAGAATTTCACAGATGATAAAATTAGGGGAGTATACGAAGCGATGGGATGGAAATGCCTTTTCTGTTTCTTAGTTTGGATCAGTAGTCACCATTTTTAAATGCTTTTAAATCGGTAGTTTTCAGCGGCATCAGCAGCTCCTGGGCACTTGTTCGCAGGCAGGTGGCCGTGGGTCTGAGACGTGGGGGAGCCCCGTTACCTGAATTCTACATAAGCCCCCCGCGATTCTGACATACATTCCTGCTACGCACCCAGCCAGCACGGCGTAGGGCATAGCCACCATCGCAGACCTTTAACCGCCCCCTTTCCTAAAGGCTTCAGGCCACTGTCCATGTCCGTCCTCAGATCTGACGTGCTGACTGAGGCTCTGAGAGGCTGCGCCTGGCGTCGCCTAAATCCCTCGGTCATGTGTCCACTGCTGAGGCCGCTCCGGTCGGACGGTCTGCGCTGACACCTCCCCGCCTACGCTGAGTGGCCGTCTCTTGAGGGCGCCCGCTTTGACTCCAGTGGAGGGGTCGCCAGTGGCCACGGGCGCTTCTGGGAGCGTCTTTGGGCTGGACTCTGCCTCCCGAGCCCCCGGGGCTGGGCTGTGACCACAGGGACGGGGCCACGTCGTGTGGTGGATGCTGCAGTTCACACGCGTGACCTCCCTGGTCGCATGCGGCTCATTGTCACACGGGAGATGTAACCCTTTGTTGTTGTTGCTATTGAATCAATAAATGAAGTTGCGAAACACGCCTGCTTAGAACACGCTGAGCGGTGACGCCGACGCCCGCGAGCTGCACCTCGGGGTGGGTCACTCGGGAGGCGGTCCCCGCGCGCCCCGGGCACTCGCGGCCGAGAAAGCTCACGGGTCCCTGGTTTCACTCACCGTGTCTGCCCCAGGTCTCTGGCGGGTGGGCCTGGCCGCGCTGGAGGCGTCTTTGAAGAGCAAACGGGCAGGAGGAGCCGCCGCGACCGCTGCGGGTCAGGTCCCGTGTTCACGGTGTTGGTCGCGTCGACCTGTTAGGCAGGTGTTTCCTGGCTTAGGACGTGGACGTGTCTTCAGGCCTTTGGGTTAAGGTCACTCACTGGGGCACACAGACCGGCTCTGGGAGCGCCTTGCCTGCTGCGTGGGGGGGCGGGGGAGCCTGCAGACAGAGCTGACCTGACAAAGGCGTGTCCGGGATTTAGAGACAGTCCCAGCCGTCATGCAAACTCCCGACTGAAAGGCAGACAAAAAGCACAGCTCGTGGCGGCCAAGCGCGGCCTGAGTTGAAAAGCAGCTCCCACGCTCCCGGCAAAACCTCACATCACCCAGGGCCCCGCCACACGGGGATGCAGATGTTCAGCGTGTTCAGCGGGTGTGACCACGGGTGCACCTCGCATTCCCATCGGCCGGCAGGGTTTCAGCTCGGGGCGCTCTGGTTACAGCTCAGTGTCACCCTGCAGTCCTCAGCCCTTTCAGATCTGGGTGTGCACACTCACGCAGTCAGCCCCTCTGAGCTGTCTGTGCACGTGAGGAGACGGCTGGCACTGCAAACACCGCCGGGTGAAGAGGAAGAGGAGGATGCCACAGCTCTGCCTGAGACGCCCAGGTGGGGGCGGGGGGGGGGGCACGGGGAGACCACAGCCGCACGCGCTTCCTGCTCCAGGGCCCAGTGATCAGGTGGCTCCTCCTGGCCAGGGCCAGGGACAGGGAGCCGACTTCATGGGGTAGTTTCGCCTGGTGGGCCTCACCCAGGGAGGGAGGGGCCGGGCATTTGAGGGAGAGAGACTCTCAGAGCAAAGGAGCCAGGTTCAGGGACAGCCGGGTGCCTGCCTGTCACCCCAGGAGGGTCAGGCCCAGCTCTGCCACCTTCGTCATTTCCCTCAGCTCCGCAGTGGCTGCTGCAGCTCCAGCGCCCGCAGGGCTCAAAGCAGCAACAGGAGGAATTGGACGGAGGGAGGGCCCAGCCGTGGACAGGCCGCCGCCGGCAGCCTCATTCTTCCTGAGGCTTGTGTGACCTCGGCCCGGGACACCCACAGAGCCAGCCACGCGGCTGCAGGGATGTCTGGGCCGGGCGGTGTCCGTGTGGCCGTGACGCGAGGCCTGCCTCCAGGCGGGAGGAAGGGAGCAGGCCCGTGGCCGCTTTCGTGGGAGCAGAATGAGAGCGATGGGCGTGTCGCGTAAACCAGGTTTCCGTCTTCAGGATGAAAGCTCCGCGTCATGGTCTGTCGGTCAGACACCATCGGGGCTCCGGCAGCTTTGCCAAGTCAAAGGCGACGTGCTGGCGGCTCTCATGAGGCCAAGTGATCGGCGCTGCCATGTCCTCACCGCCAGGGGCTGTGTCCTCACCGCGAGGGGGCGTGTCCTCACCGCGAGGGGGCGTGTCCTCACCGTGGGGGCGTGTCCTCACCGCGAGGGGGCGTGTCCTCACCGTGAGGGGCGTGTCCTCACCGCGAGGGGGCGTGTCCTCACCGCGAGGGGGCGTGTCCTCACCGCGAGGCTGCCAGGGTTACGGGCAGCTTTTCCTGCTGGAAAGGGTTCAAGCAGAGCCTCTGCCGGTCGGGGCACAGGCGACCTTCCACGACCTCGGTGAGCCCACCCGTCTCCTGACATTAAAGTGTTTAAGGAAAAGGGGCCTCCGAGTTCAACCACATCCCCGCCTGCGAGGCCCAGGGTGCAGACCAGCCGGGGTCTCGGCGCATCTGCTTCCAGGCAGGAGGCGGCATCGCGAGCGCCCTGTGCCACTTCCGGCGTTTGTGTGCTTTTAGCTGCCCCCAGGCCGGGGCTGGGAGCCAGCTTTCTGGTTTGTGCAGGAGCTGGGACCTGCTTCAGATGCACCTGCGTGGGTCCACGACGCGTGGTGAGGCGGGTTCTCACCTACCCCGCCCACGTCAGATCGCCTTCTGCCCAGATGGCGTCACAGGAGCACGTGGTGTGCAGGCGCGCACGGAGCCCGGGCGTGAGCGGCAGGTCCGGTGCCGAGTCTTCCCCGGGCCACCCAGTAAGAGAGACAGCGCTGCCTGGGATCGCACCTGCCTGTGGGGCTGGGAGCACCCGGGAGGGGTTATGCTGGAACCGAGGCAGCTGCCATGCTGGTGCCGACTGGCATCACTGAGCTCAGCTGCCGCTGTTCGGGGCCGTGAGAGATTGGAGGGAAGCTGGGGCGCGAGTGCAGGCTGCCCCTCGCGTGGAGTGGCTGGGAAGGAGGTCCGAGAGCGTGTGAACGGGCTGGGCCGGGCCTCGAGAATCACCGCTTTGGGGGTGGGCGGGGAGCCGCTGAGGGTTAGCGGAGACTCGGATCTGTCTGTGTTCCCCTGGCTCGCACGCTGTGTGTGTGCATGTGGGGGTGCGGGGGGGGGGGATGCTCCGGAGAGATGCCCCTCAGCCCGCCCTGAAGCAGGAGGTTCGGCTCCTCCCCAAGTCCCTTCCCTGGGGCCCGCGGGGAGTGTGGCCGAGTGAGTGAGTCTTGCTCAGGCCCTTGAAGAGGGTGCCGGGGTCCACAGAGCATGTGCAGACGGCCTGGCCCAGCCCTGCAGACCACGGGTGGCCGTGGGCCCGCCACCTCAGGGCCCCCACCCCCTCCCGCGTGGGCCGGCCTCACTCCCAGGGGAGCTGCTCTCCTAGTTCCTGGGGTGGGAAGCTTGTCCCCTCGTCCTGCTGCGGGGAGTCTGGGGGGCTTCGGGTGGAGGGAGGCAGCGGGCCTGGGATCAGAAGGAAATGGGGGGCTGCTGGGGTGACTGTGCTTCTCACCCTCAGCTCCACGTCTCTGACGGCATCAGGCGTCTCTAGCGCAGAGCGTCTCACGCCTGAGAACCATTGTTTCCGATGGTATTTCTCATTCTTTTAATTATATTTTATTAAAATATATTTTTGTTGATTTCAGAGAAGAAGGGAGAGAGAGAGAGAGAAACGTCAATGATGAGAGAGAATCATGGATCTGTGGCCTCCTGCATGCCCCCCACTGGGGATCGAGCCTGCAACCTGGGCCTGTGCCCCGACCGGGAATCGAACCCTGATCTCCTGGTTCCTAGGTCGACGCTCAGCCACTGAGCCACACCGGCCAGCCAGGCATTTCTCATTCTTTTTAGCTGTTTCAGACAGGAAGGCAAATCTGGTTCCTGGTTCCTCCGTCGTGTCAGAAGTCAGCCTCCCTGTAAACACCGTTTTCATCAAGGACAGTGAAGCCGACGGGACGAACACAGGCTGCAGACCACTCCAGAGGGACGGGCTCACTGTGTGGCCAGGGGCCCCTTCAGCAAGAGAACAAGCCAGACCATTGGCAGAGAACGTGACATGGAATGCCATCCGACTTAAGGTGCAGAATTTACATCAAAATGGCCAGCATGGGGTTCGGCCAGATGGAAGACTAATATTGGGGGAGACGGACATGTCCTTCCATTAAATTCCTCTTGCTTTTCTGAGACAGTAGTGGTTCTGAAACGACTAGCCTCACAGTCTCAGAGGTTCCGCTGCGAGTTATTTTGAACACTGAGCTGTTTTTCTGTCTGTGGGAAACAAGCTTAAGGCTGGAGCTAGGTTATAAGGCACAATGTGGATACACCTACTCTATACAGTTTTTATTAATTGGAATAAATAAAACTCTAGGTTTTTCCAAACTCTATTTCCGAGATCTAAGGAGCTAAGCTGTGTGTTTTGTGAAGATTCTCAGAGGAACGCTCCTCACGCAGCTCCCCACACATCCTCATCGTCATTCTGCTTTTAAATAATGAAGCGATGCAAACTGTGCTTCATGCATATGGACTAGAACATTCAATTAGCTTTTAAGAAACTCCCAGTGTGTACTGTGCTAACACCAGCTCCTTCCTTTTCTGAGCCTTACCCAGTGTTAAGAGATCGGCTAGCAATCCTGCAGCAGCTCATGGACTGAGGAAGAAAGAGTTCACGAGGCTTCAAAATAAAGAGACAGCCTGTCAGAAAGGTAGGTGGGAATTGCTAGAAGAGCACAGAGAAAGGACATCCTAGCAGACAAGAGACCAGGAGACACATCCAGAGATTTGTCCGTCTGTCCGTCCATCCATCCATCCATCCACCCACCCACTCACCCACCTATCTACTCATCCATCCACCCACCCACCCACCCACCTATCTACTCATCTATCCACCCACCCACCCACCTTTCTACTCATCCATCCACCCACCCACCCACCCACCCACCCACCTATCTACTCATCCATCCATCTATCCCTTCATCCACCCACCCACCCACCCACCTATCTATTCATCATCCACCCACCCACCCACCCACCCACCTATCTATCTATTCATCATCCACCTTTCAACCCATCCATCCATCCACCTATCCATCCATCCATGACTCATTCATGCATTCATTTACTCTTTCTTAGTAATTAAACATGTGCTGTGCTAACATGTGCTGTGCTAACATGGGCTGTGCTAACATGTGCCAGGTAAAGAGCTGAGGGCTGTAGAGAGGGGCTTGGGAAGGGAAATAGACACGCAGTCAGCCTGCAGGCGGGACCCAGGGAGCTGAAACTGACGCTCTGACCTGCTCCTCTGATGCTTGCCCTGGGAAGGCATTTGCATGGCCCTTAACTAGTCAGGTATTCCCACAACACTGCCAGGACGTGCCTGTCATTTCACAGGTGACGTGACCGGAAAAAGGTTCCCCGAGCTGCCAGGCAGTAGCGGAGCTGCAGCTCCAACCAAGACCTATTTGATTCTAAAGGACTTTCCCTGCCATGAGGCATAGCTCCCCTTTTCTCACAATTTCTGTCCTAAATGAATAGCTTAAATCTGCATGAAAAAGGGAAGCAGAGGACAGAAATGAGGGGTGCGGTGTATCATACCTGCTCTCTCCACCATCTGCCTGCACGCCCCCTGCGGATCGAGCCCTCAACCCGGGCACGTGCCCTGACCGGGAATCGAACCGCGACCTCCTGGCTCACGGGTCAACATTCAACCACTGAGCCGCACCGGCCGGGCATTTTCTTTCCCTTTTTAAGGAAAAATGTATTTTTATAGACTTTTCTTCATAGGCGAAAGCAGAAAGTCTCTGGCTCCTTTTCCATCAAAGTCGGGTAATTTTCCTATTTGTTTAGCAGCTGTTAAGCTTTTTTCTCCGAGTAAGTCTTTTTTTTTTTTTTAAATATATTTTATTGATTTTTTACAGAGAGGAAGGAAGAGAGATAGAGAGTTAGAAACATCGATGAGAGAGAAACATCGATCAGCTGCCTCCTGCACACCCCCTACTGGGGATGTGCCCGCAACCTAGGTACATGCCCTTGACCGGAATCGAACCTGGGACCTCTCAGTCCGCAGGCCGACGCTCTATCCACTGAGCCAAACCGGTTTCGGCGAGTAAGTCTTTTTTGATTTAATGCTCCTATCTGGGGGGTCACTGCCCCCTTCAAGACTCGAGTGTTGAGGCCGCCCTGTGCGAAGGGAAGCCCGCCGTCAGCCACAGCCTGGGAGCCTGCGGGCTGGTTTCTGAACGACGTGGCGTCCTCATCAGTCCGAGGGCGCGGGGAGGTGTTCTGTCTGCAGCGTTCCCCACGTCATCAGCCACTTAAATGGTTTTGCTCTTTTCAGACCATAATTCAGAAGACACCCCGAGGCCTTTAAAGATTCTGAGGCAGGAACTCATCAACTTTTCATTTCCCGGTGAGAGGCGCCTCCAGCGCTGTGAGGGATAGGTCCCCACACTGCAAGGCCATTGTCACCTCCCCACTGGCCGCCGGCGCCGCCATAACTCTGCAGGTGCCTCGGATGGTGCAGGCAGAGGCTGGGAACTTAACTCCTTCCGACCTGACCTCCGTCCTTACCTGACTCCAGGCCTGGATGGAGGTGCCAGGAAGGAGGGGTCGTGGGCACTCCCTCATGCTCCTTTTTTTTTTTTTTTGGTTCCTCCTCACCTGAGGATATTTTCCCATTGATTTGTAGAGAGAGTGGAAGGGAGCGGGGGACAGAGAGAGACACATCCATGTGAGAGAAACACATTGATTGGTTGCCTCCCTCATAGGCCCGGCCAGGACTGGGATGGAGCCTGCAACCGAGGTACATGCCGTTGACTGGAATCGAACCCGGGACCCTTCAGTCCACAGGCCGACCCTCTAACCACTGAGCCACCGGCCAGGGCCCCTCCTTCATTCTACCAGCGCCTGCCTCCTCCGCCTGTGGGGAAAGGGGGCCTCTCTGTGGCCACAAGCTACACAGAAGGGTCACCTGGGCGGCCCTGGGGGAGCCGGGCGGAGGCAGGCTGGTCTCAGCGGCGAGGAGGCGAGGAGGCGAGGTGAGAGGGAGGAAGGGGGAGAGGGGAGCCCGGGGCGGGCGGGGGGGGGGGCTGTAGACCTGGGCAAAGGAGTTCAGATTCTACCCACGAGCAGTGGGAAGCAGAGGGAGTTTCACAACCTGGGGCCCTGCTCCCCGTGTGAGAGGTCCCTCTGCCCTGAGAGACCGGGGTGGAGGCCGCGGCTGTGGGGGTGGAGGCCGCGGCTGTGGGGGTGGAGGCCGCGGCTGTGGGGGTGGAGGCCGCGGCTGTGGGGGTGGAGGCCGCGGCTGTGGGGGTGGAGGCGGTGCAGATGGGGCGACGCTGCATTGATGTTCTCGTGGCTGGTGGCCGACCAGTGATCCTCTCTCATCACCGATGTTTCTCTCTCCCTCTCCCTTCCTCTCTGAAAGCAGTAGAAATACGTATTTGTAAAAAGCCCTAAATCCTTGCCACTATGAGGACTGATTTCAATCCTGGTAACTCACCCGGGGCCCTTAGCACCCGGGGCCCTTAGCACCCGGGGCCCTTAGCACCTGGGGCCCTTAGCTTTTTGCGGACGTACGCGGCCAGCGCCTGCGGGTGCGTTTCTTACGAGCGGAGCGAGTTGCTGTGGGAACAGGGCAGAGGCCCCGCTGGCCAAGGGCGAGGTGGTGCCTGGAGACTGTGATGGGGCCGGAGAGATGGGAGCTGCTGGCAGGGGAGGGGCTGCGTTAAAGGAGAAAACCATCCAAACTCAAGAGAAAGAACAGCTGATGCCCCACCTGGACCGCTGCTGGGACGGGGGCGCAGGGGGAGGGGTGCCGGGAGGGGGCACCATCCCCCAAGGACACCACCCCTCCCCCCTGCTCCTCCCGGAGCCGCCGCTCCTGTCTGTGGTCGTTAGGGACCTTCCGTGTGTGAATCGTGAGTCCTTCCTGAGTGGCTTCCACCCACGTGAGTCCTTAAAGCGCGTGGGGGCCGCCCGCTCTCCCTCCCACTGCCCGCCCTCCCGGCCAGGCTGGGCCCTTCCAGTCCTGGTCTAAAGTGAGAGGCCAGCTCTCCCTTCCACCTGAACTCTCGGCGGCCGTCGTGGGTCAACAACTGGCCCAATTTCAATATTGTTGTGTCTCAGGAATAGGGGGACCCAAGCAGCTGGGGCGGGGGCTGGCCACGGATGGGGCAGTCGCAAGGCACACAGCCTCTCCCTGTTCAGCCGGCAGACGGTGCGGCCCAGGGCACACCCGGCGGTTCCAGGGCAGCCTCCGCGGCCACCGACCACAGGCCACCCGACAGACATCATCACGGAACCTTAAACTGTTGGGAGGATCCCGAAATGTGGCCGAGAAGCACAAGGCGAGCAAATGTTGGGGAAATGGTGCCAACAGACGTGCTCAGACAGGGATGCGACAGCCCTTCCGTTCGCAAAACAGTAACACACCAGCACTCCCGCCTCCGAGGCGCCTGGGAGGCAGCGCCTTAAAGCCAGTCCCGCCTCAGCTCAGTGGGCGTCGCTGGGAGCGCCTCACTTCCACGGCCACGGCTGTTCTTTCCGCATTTTAGTGGCAATACAGTTAAAAAATGCAATTCCCTGACCACACCAACACAATTGGTTACTTGGAAAATGGATTTGGCAAAGGGAAAACGCACAGATATAAATGGAATAGACACACACGGTATTTAAAAAGTTTGTTTAAACGCGCAGTCGTGAGGGCAGCAGGCATCCTGTGGTTTTTATTGTCTTTCTCCCTCGCTAGGCCGTGGGCTCTGGGAACGAAGGGCTTGTTTGTTTTGTGTGTTTGCAGCTGCTGCACAGGACCTGACAGTGGGGTTAGACTTTACTTTTTTCCACTAATTGAAATTCTGCAATTCAATTTCAAAATCACACATGCCTTAAAACGCTAATAATTTTGTAAAACTAGGTTCACTATTCATTATAAGTAAACATCATGATCTAAGTATATTTTTTAGCTTCAAGAACATTTGATTTTTCAAGCGATTGAGCCAGGGCTGTTTAATGATGCAGGAATGCTTCGGACGCCCAGAGGGTGATGGGTGGATAGTTTCATATTCTCCCAGGAAACCACTGGTTAAAGCTCCACATGAACAGTATTCACTTTATTCACTGACGCTGATACTGAAAGTGTCTCATAGACTGTACAGTGGCCACTGAACAAAACCATCTTTTCATAAAAAGTCTGCGATGTCCTCGGACAGAAGCAGCCCAGACCGTGCGGCCGGGAGCCCGCGGCGCCTGAGGCAGCCCCGACACTCAGGAGCAACGAGCCACAGAAGGAACAATCGATCGTGTCACTTGTCTCTTGGGTGTAAAACAGCACAGGGCTCGGGGCTCTCGTCACAGCGTCCCATGTCTCCTCCATGTTCCTTCACTTCCTGAGGCGTTTGTGGGGCTGCTAAGTGGCAGCTCTGCTGCTGGACCCGGAGACACCGGGCCCTGCGGTAGGAGGCC